>NC_086386.1:4728732-5049945 GCF_036588685.1 Mytilus trossulus
TTATTATGAACTGAAATCAATGTCAACTTGGGTGGTTTTTTTGGGTCATATTTTCACCATTGCCCGATTCTTACGCAGACTGGCACTTAAGGAAAAAAAATCTTAAATGAATGTTTTTGTTGTAAAAATACCTAGTAATTAATTAAATTTATAGGGATCAATGTTTTTGGAGTCAGGAATATAACAAATGTTTTCCATTTCTTTGATTGTCTGAGGTTTTGATTCTGACTTTTGATAAAGGTCTTTCCTGGAAGTTTGGTATTTTTGTATGAAGTTTCACACTGATTGGTTATCGCCGTCGAAAAACTCAAGAAAGAGACTAAGCTGTAATTTTGCAATTATTTTTTTTCAATTTTGAATGGATAGATGTGATAGCTTCAAAACCAACCGTCAACTATATACGTTACATTGCATGTTGTCTATCCTACAGGACCCTTTGTTCAAATTTGTGTACGACAGAACCTTCAAATTTTAGTTTTGTCAAAATATTTTGCACAATATTACGATTATACGCCCAAAACTACTTTAACGTTAGATGAAATTCAAGGAAGTACTCAACTGATTCATGCTAATTGTTTCAAATTTCATCTAGACGTGACAAAACAGTCTTCATTATGCTTCACTCAAACCGAACATTAATGAAAAATATAGACTTTAGTGCCAGAGATCAAATGTTACATTGCCATCAAAGAACATAATGATGTATTTGTTTTTTTTGTTGTTCTAAATTGAACTTTATTCAGATTCTTTCATAACACAATAATATGGATCAAAAGCTTCAAATATGTCTTGTACTAAATATTGTTATCGAAGTCTTTGAAAAATCTTCCAAGCCTTGCAATATAAACATATACAACGAATTATTTGCTATTGTAATCAATGTAATTATATACATTATATCAGGTTTTGAACGAACTTAATAGTGTATCTAACGTCTTTGAAGTAAATTCGTTATTAGATTAGTAGTTTTCTTAGAATTCATTAACTGTTATGCGCATCATAATGAAATTAAAATCTTGTTTTTTTTAAAAGTAGGCAGATACGAAGGGGAAATAACTCTAAATTGATCTTCTCATTACCCCGAGTGTGATTGATGTGGCATTAAAGTGTAACAAATAATCTACAGTTTTTGTATCTTCATAAAACTTGCTGATTGTTATATAGGTGTTTGACCAAAATGTTCATAAGTAAATCTCACATTCTCAGTAAGAATTGCACATTCACAATTTATCGTTTCACCAAGTGCATGAATATGCAATTAGACCGTTGGTTTTCCCGTTTGAATGGTTTTACACTAGTAATTTTGGGGCCCTTTATAGCTTGTTGTTCGGTGTGAGCCAAGGCTCCGTGTTGAAGACCGTACTTTAACCTATAATGGTTTAATTTTTAAATTGTTATTTGGATGGAGAGTTGTCTCATTGGTACTCACACCACATCTTCCTATATCCAATTAATTAACGAGCTGAATTAATACTAAATGAAAATTTCCTGATATTGAAATGAATGACAGGAATTATATTAATTACTATTGTATAGTTACAACAAACCACACCAACATCAAGCATCCAAAGTACATATGATTAAGATAATTCAATATAAGTACCATGATGATGACCACATATAATGAAATGACCTAATTTAAATATAAGAAACAGAGAGTAGCATTAAGTAATCATATAATTGTTGTCCATTTGTTTTATGCGTTTTAGCGTCTGATTTTGCAATTTGATAAGGGATTTTCCGTTTTAAATTTTCCTCGGAGTTCAGTATTTGTGTGATTTTACCTTTTAGCTATTAATTACACTTGATTGGTATTTGACTTATGAAGTAGTAATGTCGGATATCAAACCTCGTTGAAAGCAGTTTAATCTATATAAAAAAAAACGAGATACGAGAACCACTTATGAATAAATTAACGCATTATAAATACCAGGATTAAATTTGTATTTACGCCAAAAATGCGTTTCTTCTACAAAAAACTCATCGGTGACGCTCGAATTTAAAAGTTAAAAAGGCCAAATAAAGTACGAGATTGAAGAGCATTGAGAACCAAAATTCATAAAAGTTAAAGGGGCGCTAGCTTTGAGATATATAACATGTATAAAATATGATTCATTTTGTTCAATTATTAATGAAAGTGAAATAGTGAAATTCTCTATCGCATTTAGCAGCCAATATTGTTCAATTTTGTCAAAATAAGCTAAGACACATTGATGATGAATTATTCACTTGCAATTAAATCCGTGTTCATGTAAACTTGAATATAACAACTTAGCTAGAGATAGATACTGCATGCATTGGACGTGTTCAGTTATTTTAATGAAAAGAATGTCAATGTTGGAATTGAAACAAGGGTAAATCATTTGATTGACTGATTCGATCACCAAAAAAAATCTATCTTATACAGGCAATTATTTCAAGGTTGAAACCTCGTCAATGTAGAGGAACGAATAAGGTATTTGACTTTAAATGACGTATTTGAAAGAACTTTGATCTACATTTTAAGTTTTCCTAGTAATAAACTTAAGCTAATTTTCCAAATAAAAATTTGTGATTTGCTAAATTTTCTATAAATTTTTTTTACTTGCAAAATATTTAATCGATTTGTATCTAATAGGTACAGGCTAACTGTTCGGTCTTTAAAATTTTACAATTTTGATATGCCCATATACTTAAAATATCCTTCTTTCTCATAGTGTGCTCGAACCACTAGTGGTATTGTAGTATCAGTATCAATTGTATCTGTAAACTGTGGTAAGAACGTCAGGCTTTTTTGTTTTAGGGGCAATAGGAAGCCCGCTTCGATTGAGCAATTTTTCGATGTAATGACTCATTGGTGGTCTTGTTTTGTGTTCTGCGCCTTGGTCCGTTTGTTGTCTCTCTGACCCATGTTCTTATTTCATTCTCAATTTTATAAACATGATAGTGTAAAAAAAAATCTATTTTATCTTTCTTATATTATTGTGTGTATACGGAAATACAACAAACACATCTTTTGGGGTTAATGCGTTTCATCCTCCAGCAAAAGTACTTGATAAATGAACATAATAAAGCCTTTGATGGATTTCATATTGTTATTAGTTTTCTTTAACAAACACATCTTTTAATGAACTAGTGAGAAAAAGATCACAAGTGAAATAATTACAAAACAAGATAGACTTTTGAAAGAACTAAGTACTGTTTACGGTATTCATTAAGATTCATCAAACATAGTTTTACATGACAAACGACATAACTAAGCCGAAGAACGCATTAAAAGTGTGAGGTACTTTAACAGGTACGTTAAGGTTGACGCGTTCTATTGTCTAGTGCCATGGTACCACGTCATATATGTATGAAAAAATCCGACAACGAACCCTTAAACATAATTTTCTGATAAATAGCTTTTATTTTTTTTTGACAGTGTTTTTTAAAAGAACATACAGGATATTTCGGATAGGCCAGTTTTAATTGATGGAGGAAGCTGGTATGCCTGGGGGAAACCACCGACTTTCGATAGGAAAACTGACAATTCTAGTCAATTGAGATTAGAGTCTAGCACCGGCGGGTTTCGAACCCACAACCTCAGTGTTGACTGGCTAGTGATTACAGTACGAGAGCTACTTAAACCTCTTGACCTCCGAGTCCCAGTCAAGACACTTTTGGGGTCAAATATGAAAGTAGTGCCATATATGTGAACATGTATACACATGACAATATATAATTGTGTTAGATGATGTATTGAAATTTCTAACGTAAAAACAGCAAATTATAGAAACTGCAAATTGGCCTGATATTATTCCGTAATTCAAACTACAGCTTTTGCCATAAAAAATATAGACACATATTTTTAAACAGAATTTAAAACATGATAACATAACATGCTGATCTTTAAAACTGAAAAAAAGCATTAAAGGCATAAAATGAATGGGAGAATGTGTCAAAGAAACAGCAAACCAACCATCGAGTAGAAAATACCCCAAGGCCACTATGAGTTTTAACATTTGGTTCGTCTTTGGCAATTTTATTTTGTAAAACACAAGTTATAAAATGTAACTTTATCATTATCGAACAGTTCTTAACTCTGACTATAACTTAACCCTTTTGGATAAACAGCCAAATTAAAAAATGTTGCAAAACCAATTCCCGGTCGATGTTGCCAGCCAAAGGAAACATGATTTGAAGAACGTCGTCGGCAAATCCCGTAATATAAATACAAACATAAAAAGAATCAGCATAAGTGTTATTCTTGTACTAATGCGTTATAGGTCTAAGAACTGACTTTTTGACAGTCCTCCTGTTAACTGTCATGAGACAGAAGATTCTGCAAAATGACACTTTGCATTCATGAACAAGGTGAAGGGAAAGAATCGTATATGCATACATGTATACATTTAAGGAAGTTCAAAACTGTTTCAACATTTAGAATATACCAAATAGTTTACTCTACAGTTTAATGTAATTGTGTTGATACCATATACATTGATGATGCCATCGATATCATAGAATAAAAAATCTGGCAGATTTAACGCCACTATTGACACAAATAACACAATGGCACATATCCATGTTCTCTTTGGTCCGCAAATTCGTAGTCCAGTAAATGGGAAAGCAGAAATAACGCAATTACCTCCCCTGTGATGGCAGCCACCATGTAATTTTTTGAAGCCAGGGGAAAACAACAAAATACTCAATGAATATGTAATAGAAATACTTAAAAGATTGCAAATATCATAAACAAAACATCGTCTAGAGGTTTTAATTAGTACAGGACATTTATTACGTATTTTCAATCGTAGTATTGTGACATAGTTTTATCGCTTCATCGTTGATATTTTTATTTACATGTTACGTCATACATGTACATGTCAATCATAAAGGTAACATTGAAATTGACACACTATATACTGGTATCATCATGGCAAGCCCTTCAAATACAACTATGGAAGATCTGAAAACCCTTATTTTGGCAGTAGACTCGAAAGTAGAAAAATTTAATGAGAAATTAGATACAATTGAAAATAAATTTTCAAATCTAGTGCAGGAGGTAAAAGAGGATGTAAATAAAGTAAAGTTAGAGGTCTCAGAAACAGGTCAAGCATTAAAAGAATTAAGGCACGATCACGATGAGTTGCAAAGAGGGGTTGAGGCTATGGAACTCAATGTGTAATCTCTAGAGGTAGAGAAGTTAGAGTCAATGAGGCAGAGCTTTGAGACTGACCTCAAAAATTTAAAAGAGAAGCAGGTACTCCTTGAAAAACACGACCGCAAATATAATATTTTAGTGTATGGCATGCCTGAAAAGAGGGATGAAAACATCTGGAAAGTCATTGATGACCTAATGATGAATTATTTAAAAATGGAAAAAGCTAAAGCAGAAAGCTTCCCATTTGCAAATGCTCATAGAATACCAGCTAGGCAGAATTCAGGAGAGAAAAAACGACCAAATCCGATAATAAAAAATTCCCGAGGCACATAAGTATAACGGGAATTGATTGTCTTCTTGCGCATGTGTAATACATGTACGTGTAGGCGTAGGAATTTTTGGCGCCAAAAAATTAGGTTGTAAAGTGACTGTTTTATATAGTTAATTCTAGCCTGTACTTCGTACTGTGAACATCGTATTTTTAAGGGTTTTTTTAAGGAAAAAAGATTTGCATAATTTTGTATTTGATAAATATATTGATTTTTATGTAGGTTGATTGGCTATACAAACGTAATCGTATTTAGACTTTTGTACCAAAACTTTTCATAGCCCTTGAGTCCTAATGACTCGCTTTCTTTTCTCTTTCGATATTTACAAACAAAATTATGTTTTTCTTTTTCTCATTTGATAAGTGAGGTCCAACACTTAGAGTTTCGTTGGCATGGACAAAAGGACACAGGTTTCCTAAAAGGGTTTTTCCTGGGCGGCCACGAAACATTCATTTATTCAGTTATTCTAATACAAAAGGTCAACATTGATGAGTATATATTTTTGTTGAACAATGATGTTATTGTTTTCACATTGTATAGTGTATAATATGTTTATATTGATCATTTGTCTTATTTAATCGGCAGCTCACAATATGCAGTACTCGAGCTAGTCAACAACATAAGTTTGTGTTGTGTTTTTCTTTATATAGTTAAGATGTATTAAGTGGAAAGAAGACTAATTAGATTTATACACTATGCAGATAAAGAGCTATTTTTATCACTTGGGTCACTTTTAGCCGGTAAGAATATCCGCATGGTAGATGATCTGCCTCCATGCATGAAGGAAGCCCGAAATGAACTTGCAAAAATCGCATACAAGATAAGGTCAGAAGAAAAACTAAAAACACGTATTCGTCACTTAGGAGTCACTGTGATCCTTGAAACACGCACTAGCTCAAGAGACCAGTGGCATATTCGCAAGCAATTCCGTTGTTGCTAACTTGCATAGACCTTTCATATACTCCGTCACATACTGTTATCACTATTGATAAGTTAATTGACTTTGATTCATATATCTGCTTCTTTGTCTTCAGTAAAAAAAAAACATATACTTTGCTAGCATATTTGTACATATCTCTACCATTTCTGATGTATTTATTATTTCTTTTATACATTTTAGAATACTACAATGATTGTAAGTATATGTGTGTTGAATTGTTCTTACATGTGCTTCTATGTGCTTTTAGTTATGAGCTGGCATTTGTTAATAATTATGCAAATGAGCAATGGATTCAATCTTAAAACTATAAACCTACATGTTCATGATGTTACTCTCATTTAAATAATCAAAAATATAAAATATCTTGCTCATTTTACCTTTAAAAAATAATTTAATATCCAGGAATCAATGAACAAAATAAAAAAAAGGGATAAAAAAAGGGAAAAGGGAATCAGTTCTCTTTTTCAGACAACTTTCTAAATATGCACTTATATATTTATTTTTCATGTGGATATTTAACCACGGGCTGAAATGTTTAATGTCTTAATTTATAAATTATTTCGGAGGAATAGTTATAGTCTAGGGTTGAATCCAAGTTCTATTTATTTGGCTACAGCCATTTTATTTTATTTGCTTTAGGCTTGACATGCTTACTTTTGTAACTGTTGAAACATGTTTGCAATTGCTTGTGTTCATTTATATGAAAGTGCATGCTACTTTATGCTAAGTTGTTGTTTTTTTTGTGCTGCTTTGTTCAATTGTTTTGGTATTGCAGTACAAGAAATTTGCATCCTCGTTTTAAATAACCAACATACATGACATAAAAATGAAAACATTTTAAAGTATCAAAATATGTGTCCATTTTATGGTTATGAGACCAAGGTCTTTCTTTGGACAATTGTGAAAAATAATACCCTAGGAATAACAAGAAAACTTATATAACATTCAAATTAAGACTTTAATAATAGCCATATAATTACTATGCTGACTAATATCTTGACTAAAATATACATTTTTGCAATCTTACAATTAAGGGGAGATAAAATTTTGGATTATCTCTCTTTGATTGTTGAAATTTAGTTTGAATGGGTATACATTTGTTAGTTTTTTTCTCCAGTGACCACTTTCTTTGGAAACAGGTAATCCAAAATTTGTTTTTATTTATAAAAAATCAGAAAACATATCACAAAATGACAATCATGATTGTTGTTACTCTTGCTTTTTTTTTTTTTTTTTTTATCTATTTCAATTCTTATGATGTTTGTACAATGTTTTATAAAGATTTATTTCTGCATGAAGGTAGATTTATATACCAACTTGTTTATTCATATATAATATTACAGTTTTGTGTTTTCATAGACGGTTGTATGAGTCAAAGTGTAATAAAAGGAATGAAAATTATAAAGGAATGTTTATGCTATATCTAGCTATTTAAATGACTAAGGATTCTTTAAAAAAATTCTCATACAACTGTCAATGTTTAAATTCCAGAGAGAAGCGGAGAGATGTATTCGAATACTTAACATCAAAGCTCTGTCATATTTACTGTTTGCAAGACACACACTTTACTGAAAAAGATGAATCATTTATTAGAAACCAATGGGGAGGAGAATGCATTTTTAATTCTTTTGCTTCAAATCAAAGAGGAGTTGCCATTTTATTTGCAAATAATCTTGAATATAAAATAAATAAGATAAAGAAAGATGATAATGGAAATTTTCTTGGTGTAGATATTTCAATTAAAGATAAAAATATAACACTTGTTAATTTATATGGACCAAATAATGACTCACCATCTTTTTATAATAAAGTTAATGAAATAATAGAAAACTTTAATTACCAACAAGTTATTCTGACAGGGGATTTTAACTTAGTTCAAAATCAGGCATTAGATACATACAACTATCTCAATATAAATAATCCAAGAGCAAGAGAAAAGAGAAAAAATCTTTAAACTTATTGAAACTTAAGATCTAATTGATCCCTTTCGAGAAAACTACCCAGACAAGAAACGATTTACATGGAGAAAAACTCATCCTCTAAAGCAAGCTAGGCTTGATTTTGTTCTTATATCTCGAGGTTTCTATCAAAATGTAAAAGAAGTAGAAATTCAACACAGTTATAGATCTGACCATTCACCAATAGTTCTACACTTTAAAATAAGTGATTTCAATATTGGGAAGGGTTTGTGGAAATTTAATAATAGTTTATTGTACGATATTGAATATGTTAAATCTGTTAAAGAAAAAATAAAACAATTAAAAGATCAATATGCAACTTTAGTATACAATAGAGACTCACTGGACCATATTGATTGCTTAGATATTCAATTTACAATAAATGATCAGCTGTTCTTAGAGACATTAATGACAGAAATTAGGGGCAAAAAAATTTCCTTTGCATCATATAAAAAGAAAGATAAAAAATAAATTGGAAAATGCTTTAGTAAATGAAATTCAAAAATTAGAAGAAAATATACAAACCACAGAAAATTTATCTGAATTTTTCAAAAAATAAAGTGAAAAGTATTTGACAATGTGCAGTAACATGGACCTTGAAGAAATATTACGCTGAAATTTTTCATTACCTTTTTTACAATTTTACATCCTGGTTTCAAATTGAGTAAAGGAATTGTTCATAAGAAATAAATTCGTTATCTTGGTGTAATCAGGGGTGTACGGAATTTTACACCGTTGTTGAAAATTCATACACCCATTCGGCTGCGCCTCAGGGTGTATGAATTTTCAACAACGGTGTGAAATACTGTACACCCCTGATTACACTAAGATAACTAATAGTATACCAAAGGGAGATAAACCAAGACAATATATGAAAAACTGGCGACCAATAAGTCTTTTAAACACAATATATAAACTAGAGTCTAGCTGTATCGCAGAGCGTTTGAAGTCTATTTTATCACTTCTCATAAATAATGATCAAACAGGGTTCATTCCAGGTAGATATATTGGTGAAAATACTAGACTAATTTATGATATTTTATTGTATACAGAAGAACATGATATACCTGGTATTCTCCTCCTTATTGATTTTGAAAAGGCGTTTGATTCAATTTCTTGGAGTTTTATTGAAAGTATATTAGACTTTTTTAATTTTGGACCTTCTATTAAACATTGGATCACTACTTTTTATACCAAGATTCAATCTGCAGTAACTCAAAATTGCCATCTCTCAAATTTTTTTGAGATTCAGAGGGGCTGCCGACAAGGGGATCCCCTATCACCTTATATGTTTTTACTATGTGCAGAAATACTGGGTATACTTATACGAAATAATGACAAGGTTAAAGGAATCACTATAGATGACTCAGAATATCTCATATCACAATATGCAGATGATACCTCTCTTATACTTGATGGATCACCTGAATCTTTGGATGCATCTCTCCGTACTCTAGATAAATTTGCAGATTTATCAGGTCTCAATATAAACTTAGACAAGACCAAGGTTGTTTGGATTGGGAAGAAAAGGTTTAGCCAAGAAACTTTGTGTGTTAAGTGGGGATTGGAATGGGGTTCCAGCAGATTTACACTTCTTGGGATAAATTTCTCAGTGGATATTAGTGAAATTGAAAATTTAAACTATAACCCCAGGTTGAAAGAAATTGAAAACATTATAAAAACATGGACTAATCAAATACTCTCAACAATTGGAAAATTTACAGTGATAAAAACACTTATAATATCAAAATTACACCATCTATTCCTATCCATACCTAGTCCAAATAGCACAAAGCTGAAAAATTTTACTGAAAAAATATTTTCCTTTATTTGGGATAACAAACCAGATAAAGTCAATAGAGACACCTTATCCAAACCGCACTGTTTAGGAGGACTAAAAATGATAAATATTGAAAACTATATAAAAGGTCTTAAATTAACCTGAATAAGAAGAATTAATAGAAATAATTCAAAGCTAGTAAAACTATTCCTCTTTTCAGAAAATTTGATTTTTTTGGAAATGCAATTTCTTGGTCCTTATAAAAAGTTGAATAATCCATTTTGGAACGAAGTATTTGATGCTTGGCAAGATCTACAAAATGTACAAAATAACTGTCAAATTAAAACATGCCCTTATGGAAGAATGATAGAATAAAGATTGGTAACAATCCAGTACTATATAAAGATTGGACAAAAAAAGGTGTTTGGCTGATCAATGACTTGTTACAGGAAGATGGAAATTTTATGACTTTTGATCACTTTAATAATGTATACAATATTAAAACTTATTTTCTCACATATCAAGGCCTAATTTCATCAATAAAAAAGTATTTAAAAGAATATCAAATATGTTCAAATGACTTAAAGAGCGGAAAACGGTCCTGTTTTGCCCTCAGTGTTAAAGGTTTTCTTTAAATCCCTGAAAGGTTCAAAAGATATGTATAACATTTTGAATGGTAACAAGTCAAATCCTAAACAAAAATGTGAACAAAAATGGTCATTAATTCTCAATGCAAACTTCAATTGGAAAAATATTCATGTACTGCCCTTTCATATAACAAAAAATTCAAAATTGCAGTGGTTTCAATACAGAATAATACATCGAATCTTAGGCACAAATGAACTCCTCCTTAAAATTAAAATAAAAGATACAAATATATGTAGTTTTGGGTGCGGAGGGGTCGAAACAATAGAACATATATTCTGGACGTGCCCATATATATCAAAATTATGGGAAGACCATAACTTCTGGATATTTGAGAAGACAGAAATAGAACTAACTTTAAATATTGATTTGGTTTTATTTGGTATTTTAACAAAAACAGATAAAAATGATATAAGAAACATAATACTTTTGTTAACATAATTCTACATCTATAGAAGCAAATTAGCTATAGCTATGGAACAAACCAATATAATAGCACTTAAAAATTATTTAAAGGAAAACTTATTAATAGAAAAAAATCTATTCTATAAAAATAAATTACTCAGTAGGGCAGAAAACTGCTGGAACCCCTGGACTCCTTTACTATCATAAAAAAAAAATCCAAATAGACTCCACATATATTGTATATATTTCATATCCAAACAGCCTCTGTCTTAAAATCATTATCTGCAAAGTATCAAACTAAGCAGCTGTGTCTATTAAATATATTATATTATGTCTTCTTTTTAGTGTATATAACTATTATGCATACAAATGTGTGTAACCTATTATGTTCATGTGCAAATAAGGAAAAAAGAAATTTAATATAGAAAACAGTATATATATATTTTTCAAAACCTGTGCATTTGTTATACAGATAATTATATTTGAAAATCTCAATAGTAAACTTCGTTCTGTTTTCTTCAAATATTGAAAATTGAATAATTTAAATAAATTTGAATAATACTAACAAATACTAACAACTGTATAAATATGATATTTACTAATGTTAACGAGGCCGGGATAAGGTACCGGTACTTGATGTTTTAAACTAACAAATGTATAGATTTCATTAAAATATGATAAATTAAAAAAAAAAAAAAAGAAATAACGCAACTCTGAATTGCAAGATGCATTGTACTAAGGATGGACAGGGAATGATATACAAAACCCAGGGTAGATGTTGTCATTGCTACGTGACAGCTGTCACGCCGAGTCAACTTCATCCTATGTAGAAAGCTATAACATTGGAAGCAACATAAAAATAGTCTGGGTGGAAGAATATAAATCTTTTAGATGTTGACAACTATATAAACGCTACACGTAGATTGGTTGCCAGAACTCCGAGTAACAAAGTTCCGATTAAAAGAGCATATAGCAGCCTTGCAGTATAGTAGTTGTAGATTTTGCAAAATGTGCTAAAAGAAATTTAAGTATTGATACTGCACTAAAATATAATATATATATATTAATATGTTTTCCTTTTATTCTTTTGAAAATCTACAACTTTACTGAGTTTGACAGGAGGCGTCTGAGTTCCCCAACCACAACCCAACAACACATTTATGAGTCAGCCAAAAGTCAGAAAAATCACCAGCATTTGTCATTTGTAATGTTTTATGATGCATGCAATAATAAGGCTTATGTAGATGTTTTTGATCGATTGGTTGCTAACTAATTGATGTATTGGTTTTAAAGATCTGTTTTTGTTTTGAAGAAAATAGACCTCTCTCAAAATTTGTAAGAGATAAAAGAAAACAAATTAAAATCAAATTAAATTTTAGTTGAAGCTATACGATGGAAAATAATTAAGAAGGTCCTCTAATCAAATCCTTTTTTTTTTTTTTTTTTTTTGGTAAGCCAGCCATTGTATTAGTAGTTTATTTTCGACATACTAGTTTGAATGTCCTTTTGGTATCATACGCCTCTCTCATACAAAAAAATTTTTGCGTCATTTTTTCAAGTTTGTGTTTTTTTGTAAAGGTGTGCGTTATAACGAAACATCGAAAGAAATATAGAAAAAATTGTGTGGCGCTGAAACGCTTCATTTTTTTTTATCTTTATCTATCAGGTATTATTAACGTCATTATACTAATTAGTTTCTGGATACACTATTTATTTTCATTGGTTAACCCATATCATTAGAGATCAAATATAAGATAAGTAGACTATTGTTGAGTTTACCCTTTCATAAATAAATACGACTTTATGTCGAATTTCATACTTTGAATCTTTATATTTGCATAACTTTTATTCATTTATAGACTTTTAAGTATTGTTATAACAATCGTTTGATTTTTGATTTTTGCTTTTTAAATCTCTAATGGAATATCGGGTCTAAATATTTGACTGTCTCTACGACTATCATTATACGGAAGTACAAATAAATATATGAATAGCTTATTAATGATATGAAGATATTTAAACGTTAAAACTTAGCTGAACTGTCTTTGGCTGAAATATATGACTACGCTTTCGACACATTTTCTTCTCTGTAAAATTGAATCGAGAAACTGATTTTGTGTTATAAAAATTGTTAAACTTGTAGTTTAAAGGGGCAATATCTTGAAGATATAGCTTTTTTTATGTTTTTGTTGAATTATTAATAATTAGTTATCAAAGGTACCAGGATTATAATTTAGTACGCCAGACGCGCGTTTCGTCTACATAAGACTCATCAGTGACGCTCATACCGAAATAGTTATAAACCAAACAAATACAAAGTTGAAGAGCATTGAGGATCCAAAATTCCAAAAAGTTGTGCCAAATACGGCTAAGGTAATCTATGCCTGGGATAAGAAATCCTTAGTTTTTCGAAAATTTCAAAGTTTTGTAAACAGGAAATTTATAAAAATGACCACTTAATTGATATTCATGTCAACACCGAAGTGCTGACTACTGGGCTGGTGATACCCTCGGGGACGAAACGTCCACCAGCAGAGGCATCGACCCAGTGGTGTAAATAGTTATCAAAGGTACCAGGATTATAATTTAGTACGCCAGACGCGCGTTTCGTCTACATAAGACTCATCAGTGACGCTCATACCGAAATAGTTATAAACCAAACAAATACAAAGTTGAAGAGCATTGAGGATCCAAAATTCCAAAAAGTTGTGCCAAATACGGCTAAGGTAATCTATGCCTGGGATAAGAAATCCTTAGTTTTTCGAAAATGTCAAAGTTTTGTAAACAGGAAATTTATAAAAATGACCACTTAATTGATATTCATGTCAACACCGAAGTGCTGACTACTGGGCTGGTGATACCCTCGGGGACGAAACGTCCACCAGCAGAGGCATCGACCCAGTGGTGTAAATAGTTATCAAAGGTACCAGGATTATAATTTAGTACGCCAGACGCGCGTTTCGTCTACATAAGACTCATCAGTGACGCTCATACTAATAAAAGTGAAATAGTCTAATGAAAATTCACTTTTAGAAGCTTGTTTAATTCAATTTTGTCAAAAAAGCTAAGAAGTATCACTGATGAATTGTTTACTTGCAAGTGAATAATTTGACCTCATCGAATCCGTTTTCATGTGAATCTCAAGTTAACTCCTTAGCCAGAGGTTAGTTACGCACGAATTACTTGTGTTTAGTTATCAAAAGGGAAGAAATTATTAACATTGAAAGTGTAACAAGAGTAAATGATATGATTGACGAGTTCGACCCACAAAAACTCAGGTTAAAACGAAATGTTATGACAACTTTGTAATCTATAATGTGAAATCAAACAGATATTTGTTTTCTGTAGTAACATTTGATGTTAACGTCACTGTGTACATGTTAAGCACCATATCATATATTGTCAAGCAGGCATCTGAAAAGTAAATGGATGAACTTTTGAAGCTGCATCTTAAAGCTGTAGTATTTACGAGGTCATACATGCATATTTAAAAAGTAATGAATTGTGATTCTAAAATACTTTAAAAAAAATAAGGAATAGAAATAGGGAATGTGTCAAAGAGACAACAACCTGACCAAAGACTAAAAAAATAGCTGACGCCACCAATAAATCTTCAACACACCGAAACAATCCCACACCCGGAGGCTGACTTCAACTTGCCCCTAAACAAAACATTGCACTAGTTCAGTGATAGTGGACGTCATACAGAACTCAAAAACATATGAAAAAACAACAGTCTTGTCTCTGTAAGTTTTTCATTGTGGCTTTTTTCTTTATGTAGATCATATATACAAAATTTCCCTTTTTAGTCACAACGCCGAATAGCATTCTATATAGGTTATTTTTAGCAGTTCTGGAAAAAAAAATACAACGTGTAACAACAGAAATAACAAATTAATTATATCGACTTTTTAAGGTTGTTGCCTTAATCTATATCCTCTTATTATTTTACTTAAGAATATCTGGTTTTGGAAAATGGTATAAAATAAGGATTCCCTTTTCAAACTTAAATGACAGTTTAAAATAATCAATGAGAACATTTTAAGTAGTTTTTTTAGTTAGTTTGGGAGAAAAAAAACTCGTTACTCAAATGATTGGATGGAAATAAAAATAATAGATATAACGAGCTCCGAGGAAAATTTTAAACAGAAAGTCAATAAGGAAAAAGGGTATCCACTACATGTCATTGATGAGTCTTACAGAGACGAAACGCGCGTCTGATGTATTTAATTATAAGCCTAGTACCTTTTGACCGCTATTATTTGTGAGTTTCTCTGTCCTTTATGTTCCAATTTGTTTGTATTATAGTCCTGTCATTTTAATGTTATATTTAACATATCCATAAGCACGGGAGGCTTGGCTAGCCAAAACAAAACAGGTTTTACCCACCTTTTTTTCCTTTAAATTTCCTGTATCAAGTCAGGAAAATGACCACTGTTTTATTACAGTTCGTTTCTGTATTGTTGCATTTCAGTGTTGTGTTTCTGTTGTGTCGTTGTTCTCCTCTAATTTTTAATATAACATGTATCCCTCAGTTTAAGTTTGTAACCCGATTTGTTTTTTTTCTCAATCAATTTATGAATTTCGAACAGCGATGAACTACTGTTGCCTTTATGTATCTCTACATGTCGAATTACCAAAAAAAAAAGATATATATTTTTATAGGTAATATAGGAAATATTTTTAATCCAGAATAATTTATATACCTACAACTGTCATTGAAGTAAACATGGTGAATATAAGTTTACATGCTGAACAATTGAAAACAAATTTAAAGTCTATGATAACAAAATCGTATTATTTGTTTAATATTTTTAATGAATATTTATTTAATATTTCAATTGTCAGATAAGGGCCTTTAAGTTGCAGATTATAAACCGGGTTTTATAATATGTAAATCCTACGATTTGATCTTATGTCATAACATTGTGTTTGTCGCGAAGTCATCAAACACAATACGAACAGTATCAGTAATACAATTGTTCACATGTTGGCAAGAGACACATTGTCCCCAATTGAACACACGAGGTTATGTCATTTAATGTTCTAAACATTACAGCATTTTACTTTGCAAAACGTAGAAGGAGTGATTGCATTTAATAGATACAGCCTCAAATATTTATAGCAGAGGTTTGTCCTTTAAAATTAAACAAATAAGTGCACGTGAAAGGTTTTGGTAGGGTTCGTGTTCCCGGTCTTTGGTTTTCTACCTTGTAATTTTGTGCTGTTGCTTGTCTGTTTTATCTTTATTTTTTAACCATGACCTTGTCAGTTTTGCTCTCGACATATTACTTTGAATGTCCTATTGGTATCATTCGCCACTCTCATAAAACAAATTTTCAAAGGTTTCGTTATTTTGTTTTAAAGGTAAGTGTTATTTCGCAAAAGGTTTTATATATTCTACAAACATTGGAAGGAATGTTAAAAAAAAGTACGGCGGTGCTGAAACACATCTGTCTAGCTTATCTTATTCTATACATACTTGCTTTTATTACAGAAAATCCAGTCATTATACTTGTAACTAGTTTCTGGATACATTATTGACTTTTATTGGTCAACCTACACCATTAGAGGTCAAATATAAGATAAGTAGAGAAACGTTGACATTACCATTTCATAAATAAGTATGACTTTTTGTCAGATTTCATACTTGTAATCTTTATATTTGCCTAATAATAATTGTTAATGGACCTTTCAATTTTGTTATTACAATGTTTTGATTTTTGTTATAATGCCTTATTTGCTATTTAAATTGCTGATGGGATAGTGGGTCTAAATATTTGACTGTCTCTAGGGCTATTATTAATACAATTAAATATAAATGAGTTATTAATAATTTGAAGATATTTAAATGTTAAAACTTAGCTGAACTGTCTTTAGCTGTTGAATATGGCTGTGTTGTTTACACCTTTTCTTCTATTTACAGGTAAATATGAGATTTATATGCGTGCTCTTTTTTCTTTGATATTTTTGCATTTTATACTTAAATTCTTTACGTATTGTACCAGTTTTCGTGTCAATTTTTATTTTATTTGTTCGAATTTTGTTTGCAAAAATATTCTTCTGATTAACTGAACCAGTAATCTCTTATTCATTCAATAAATAATTTTTTGTCTGGCTCAATTTACATCATTAAATTTGATTTCCGTAATTTAATGTTAGGTGGCCATAATGGGAATACAAATTGGTTTCAGTAGAAAAACAATCACGTATATTTTAATTTAATCATAAAAGGCTAATATAAATGTCAATATTACACTTTCATGACTTTCGAACAATGGTATAAAGTGAAATCACAAAAATACTGAACTCCGAGGAAAATTTAATCGGGAAGTCACATGGCAGAAAAATTAATAAATAACGAATGGACAACAAATGTATACTACTGTTGCCTTCATTCATATTTGATACAGATACTGCGTCGAATACAATTGTTCGTTTGAGATCTTTCGACTTTTGTAAGTTATCATTTATGTGTCCTGCAGCATTTAAAGAATATCGATACGTACAATTAATTTGTTTTTACCTTATAATATTAATCATTCAAAAGTATTTTGTAAGTATAATTTTACCAAGAGAAATTGATAAAAATGTGGTAGGTGGTATTTTTCTCAACGTTTACTATAATTTTTGAAAGCTAACAAAATGAATATTACGCTTGATGATTTAATCTCTTTACGAAACGCACAAACCAGTAATTGCTCACAAATTGCTCTCTTTACAATATCTATACCGTTTATTTGTTTAAATTAAAAAAAAAACCACCAATGAAATATTATATATTTTAACACAAATTGAAAACTGATATTTTTGGTCATTAAATAAATTTACAGTTAGTTCTTGGCATTGTCAAAGATAACCGTTTGTTTGTGCTCTGTTTAGGAAGTTATTGAATGCAATGTATCATAAGGGAGGTCAACTTCTAGTAAACACATATCATCGTTGGACGTTTGCGCTTTTCAATTGAACATTGGATTTATTTTAGTGAAAATATGCGCTTTATTTTTTTTCTAGATGATATTTGCGTTTTTTTCTGCCGACCAACATTTTTAATATATTTAAGTTTGAACTAGTTGACAGTTTTCTGCTCAATGATTGTCAAATTGTTTAGTATGCCACTATAAAATGATTCTAATTATTATTGTTTGTTTTCTGTATGACGAGTGCTCAGCAAATAATATGTTGGTTGAAATAGTTGGAGTCACTAGACGGTCCGAACTTATTTGAAACCTACGTCAAACTTTACCCCTACATTAGAGCGGAAAGAAATAAACTCTTTCATAACATTCTCGACTATATTCGACATAAAATAAAATAAAAACATGAAGATTGCATTGGCATGCACATGTGTACAAGGATAGATAATATTTATATAGGTAGATGATAATAATTTATAGTGGCAGGTATTTGTTCTCATTTGCTACCCCCCACCCACCCCGACAATTGAGACTGTAACAATCGGGGGCCCCTTAGTTGCTTCCCTGGGCAACTAAGGGTTGATGTAACAGATGATTATTAATAAAATATGTTTAATATTAAACGAAAACATGAACAGAAGTTGGTTTACAATCAAGCTCAAGTCTTCACTAATTCAAACACAATCTTAATGTCTGACCTAGCTCTTAACGTTTTTGAGCCCAATACTAAAAATAAAATCGGCAATCATAATCTAGAGACGATAACTTTAGAAACATGTTGTCAAAATAAATAAATCTTGTCATGCTGATTATTTGCAGTTATTCAAAAAAGAATTTCTATAGAGAAGCTATGTGGCATTGCCTTTCCAGTAAATCTCGTTTTGAGATATTCGCATTCCCTTTTCGCTTTTCTTATGTGATAATATATGCTCCAGTTGCTTTCTAACTTGTCCAATTTTACGATTTATTAATTATTTCAAAATGCATTTTGATACTTTTATCGAGCTCTGAAGTGTTTTAAAGTAACAACAAAATCCATAATTTGAAAAAGGTATTACTCAAGATAAACTTCTGAATAATAATTGTTGAGCAATTGTTCCCTTATTTGTCAGTTTTTCTCAAATTGTTATACTATTATATTAAGTTTTTTTTTAGATAAAAGACAACAAAGAAATGAATGGACCCTTTCTCCGAGCCCCTTATACAGAATTGTTGATATTCTGGAAATGAATACACGATATATACATGATATAGATATAACGAGATGTGGTATGAGTGCTAACTTCCCATCCAAGTCACAATTTATAAGTGTAAACATTATAAATCAAAGTAGGTCTTTAACACAAAGCTTTTGCTAACGCCGAACAGCAAGCTATTAAGGGTCCCAAACATAACTAGTGAAAAACCATTCAAACGGGGAAACCAACAATTTTATCTTTATAAAAAACGAGAAACACTTATGAATCACATTAACAAATGACAACTACTGAACATTAGATTCCTGACCGTACGTTTAATGGTAATGTCTCACCTCAATCAAAAGACATATTAACACAAGTGAACATACACTGTACGAACAAATTTGATCTATGATACATTGTAAATACAAAATCAATAATATAAGGGATGAACAATTTACGTAATAGTATTATACCGCTGTGAAATGTTAATACATGAATTGTCCTTGGAATGACTTATTTGATTTGACACCACCCGAGTTACTATTTTAAAAGTACTAATAACATTGAACTTGAATCAGGATAATCCTTTCTTAACACAGTTTAAAGTAACATTGAGGAACTGAATTTAAACAGGATTAGATTGTAATCGCTTTCTGTTATATAATTTGTAAACCTTTTAGTTTAAAATTATTTATAATATAGGATATGGTTGATACTGGGAAACTATATTTATTAATCGGATAGTGTGATAAAAAAAAAACCAACTGAACCTTTTATAATCATAACATATCAGAAATGGATATAGAGGATCTTAAGACAGAAATTAACTACTATATGTCGATGGGAACGGCAATGTCTCCTCGATATATATATATTCATTATCTTTTTATTTTGTTCCGTATATGCATACCGTGTCAAAACGTAGATAAACCGTTTATTCTATTGGAGTTTTTGGCTAACTAATATTGTTAAATATTTGTCCTTTGTATAGCTTCCCTACATGCTCCCTTTACATTTATACATACATTTGGATCCACACGCGGAAGAATGAACTTTGTTTTATTATTTATTTGATTTTTATAGTTATATATCAAGATGAAAATATATAGACCCCGCTTGTAAAACTTAATGTTTTTAATACCAATCCTAAGGAATAAGTCTTCACATATATATTTAAATTGTTATTGCAATAAATCAAAATATTGTTTTTTTTTTAACTTACACATATTACAGGACAACATAATTGACCACTGGTGTTTAAAAACCACGGCTACCTTTGCTTTACATTTAAACAATTTAACATGTTGTGTTTATTGATCGTTGGAATTGAAATACACATCTAAATGTTGTTTTAACATATACTTGTCTTTTATTGCATTTGGTATCGCAATTTACCAAAAGTTATAACAAATGTTATTATATAACGAATGTTTGAAGATTGTATCAATCTTAAGGTGGTACCTAACACTTTAACTCAAATTAATTTGGCTCGTTTAATTTTCTAAAAATTTTGACAAAGTATTTACTTTGACCCTTTGACATAAATATAAAAATTTCAAAAGATTTGAACCAACCGTTCAATAAGAAAAAATACACTGGTTATATAGCAGTTTGACAAACACTTATTTTGATCATTGAGAAGCTTATTATTGCCTTCAGAACACAACGTAATTAAAACGTTAAGCTGATTTTACAGAGTTATCTCCCTGTAGTGTTAGGTACCACCTTAAATGCGTGCAATTTTTATTTGGACACAGAAATTAACTTAGTATAATGTTCGTTTGATTGGTAGATAAACGTCTATTCATACGCTCTTGTTTTCTGGTTCAAAACTTCATAATAATATACAAATAAAGAAAAATATGATGCAGCATAAACATTGTCATAAACAATCATAAAGTCCAATAACATGCTCCAATTTGGCTAACTAGGTCCTTAAATTGGAAAAAAAGTAAAACGTACATCAACAAAAACTTTGAACTCAAAGGAAAATTCAAAATAAAAAAGTCCCTAATCAAATGATAAAATCTAAAGCTTTAACACATCAAACGAACGGAAAGCAACTGTCATATTTCTGATTGGGTACAGTCATTTTCATATGTAGAAATATGGATAAAATCTGCTTTTATAGCTATCTAAGCCTCTAACTTGTATGACAGTCGCATCAAATTCAATTATATTGACAACGATATGTGAACCAAAATAAAAAAATAATAATAATGGGTAAAAATGTAAAAAAAAGAGGGGGTACAGCAGTCAAGATTGTGTAATAACCTTTATCACGATAAAAACGAAAAAATATGTAACAAACAGAATGACGGGATGTAAAAGTACAGAGCCACATCATATGTAACAAAGAAACACAAAAAAGCATATAGGCAAAGCACATTAGCAAAAAATGATTAGAATACAAAAATCATTTTAAAGCGATAACACAAGTTACATTAGTATTTAGTGAAAAAAGTAAAATTACAAAAATACTGAACTGAGATAAAAATTAAAAGCGGTTAGTTCCTAAGCAAATGACAAAATCTAATTGGGAATTCATAGTAGGCATTTTATAAAATGCTCGAATGCTTTATTTAGGTTTCAACTAAAAATTATTACTAAAGCATTTGACATAACTTTGAAAGTTTCTGGAGTAAAGAAAAAACTATGTGTATCTGGTATATGTTGATGTTTGAGAAAAGGCTTGGGTGTTATATATCAGTTACACACTGTTCAACGAAAAGATCCTGATTTTTTAATATTACAAATTAATATATTTATATTCAATTATGAGAGCAATATCAACCAAATATATTTAGATATATAATCTAAAACTGTAAAACATGACAGTACTAGAACTAAAGAAACTCAAAAAGTTTTATGAAATTTTATTAAGTTAATGGTATAAGGGAGATAATTCCAATTGACGTTATAAAAAACTGTTCTGAAATTTATAAATTCCGTATATGAACTTACGTACATTTTTGTGTGCACCAGTGTTTATATAAAATGCATGAAATCATTCCTCAAAATGTATTGCTTTATTATATGTGTAAAAATACTTTACAGCTCGGAGTTCGATATTTTCATTCTTGTACTAATTTTCATAAAACTCATAACACTATTCACAAGGTCTGGTAATTCTATTCATAGGATATGTTCATCCTTTTACTCTTTCAAATGAACAAATTCCGAAAAGTTAGTTTATCACATGCAAACGTTCTTGGTGTTCTCAACGTGATTTAATGGCTCGCTCGGTCTTTGGAACGCATTCTAGCTATTATCTTCTACATCGATAAAATATATTATTTGTCCCTTTTGAATACAGAGAGTAAGACGAAAACACAAAATTGTCGATTATAATATTGCATCCTTGCCGATTACTAAATATATCCTTCTTTCTCATTACCTTATAAATATGTTTTTCTTACACATGTTACATCAGGTCTTCCTGCCGCGATTGGTGTGTATTCCTTTACAAAAGAAGCAGCCTTGCGGAACGAATTGTTTGTAACCAACAGCTACAACAAGTTAGCAAGACCGAGCACAGCTGTGACAATAAACATGCAACTGAATCTGCTGACTCTAAAGGAACTGGTGAGTATGTTTTACCTTTCCAATGTATGAAGCTGATTATTTGCTGCTTTATATCCAATATTACACTAGCTGCTTCTTACATTTATGTATACAAAAAAAAATCTCCAAATAAGGACATTAAATGCTAAAATTGTGAAGATTTTACTAATGTTTAATGAATTACTGATGCCAGTGCAAGATGCATGTACATTGTATTGTAAAAAACTACCAATGTTTATTTAGCAGAAGAATTCGTCTTGCCAATAACATGAATAAATAGCTTAAAGTTTTCATTTTTATCAAAATTTAGAAATGCTATATTTTGGGGCTAAAAAGAGGTTTCACCAGACAAACTCCTGTATTTACAACAAATACAGCCAAGGGACAAAGCAGAGTTAGTGTGAACTATCATTTGTCAGCCTGCTGTGAAGGTTGTTTATGTTGCTTTGTACGTTGCTAGGATGCAATGTGATTGATATTTACTTTCCTATCTTTTCATAATAGACGTTCAAACTTCTTTTTGAAGAACACATAGATTTTAGATTATATAACTAATGTCTAAAAAATACTAGGAAAAAAGTTCACTGCCAAAGTTACACATGGTTCGGAATCGTTTAAAACACAAAAGATGAACAACGATAACATTGATGTCTGGGTAGAGAATTAATATAAAAAAAGAAGATGTGGTTAGATTGCCATTGAGACAACTTTCTTAAAGAGACCAAAATAACAAAAACATTAACATTGTTTTAATTTTTGTACAAAAAAAAAGAAACATAATTTAAGTCTTTTATTTATATTAACATTATAACAAAAGTCATTAGACAAATAAAAATTGTTCAACAAAGAAGAGGAGGCTGAAGAAATGTTTTAAAGATAACAGACCTACAATTTGATACCTAGACGCGTGCTTAGTCTTCATGAGATTCAGCAGTGACGTTATAATTAAAATAGTCGGAAGCAAAATTTAATTGTAGACGGGTTCTACATTATCAATCATTACAAACAAGATCCAAGATTATTTGCATAAAAATTACCAGAACATGAAAGATACAATTGAGAATGGAAATGGGGAATGTGTCAAAGAGACAACAACCCGACCATATAAAAGACAACAGCAGAAGTTCACCAACCGGTCTTCAATGTAGCGAGAAATTCCCGCACCCGGAAGCGTCCTTCAGCTGGCCCCTAAACAAATATATACCAGTTCAGTGAAAATGAACGCCATACTAATCCCAAATTGTACACAAGGAACTAAAATTAAAAAAAATACAAGACTAACAAAGGCCAGAGGCTCCTGACTTGGAACAGACGCAAAAATGCGGCGGGCTCAAACATGTATATGAGATCTCAACCCTCCAGCTATACCTCTGGCCAATGTAGAAAAGTAAATGCATAACAATACGCGATAAGAGAATTTCTGGCAATGAATTTACCCATGAAAAGGATGTTAATCTTATTGCTGAGGTAATTCTAACGTTTAAAAGTTTTCTTTCTCCTTTACAGAATATCCGTGACCAATACCTGACTGTGGTAGGATACTTTGTCATGGTAAGATTATGTATAACAATAATTAATACAAAGCAATTACGGTTGACACTTGAGTGTTCATCACCATTTATGTATAACAATAGTTAATACAAGCAAATTCGGTCGAAACCTGAGTTTATAAAAAAGAAGATGTGGTATGACTGCCAATGAGACAGCTATCCTCAAAAAGACCAAAATGACACAAACATTAACAACTATAGGTCACCGTACGGTCTTCAACAACGAGCAAAGCCCATACAGCATAGTCAGCTATAAAGGGCCCCGATAAGACAATGTAAAACAATTTAAAAGAAAAAACTAACGGCCTTATTTATATAAATGATGAACGAAAAACAAATATGTAACATATAAACAAAGTTCATCATCATTTGTACTCGGATATTAACGAATCGGTTAATTTTTTTTCTATGATTTTTTTTTTACGTATTATAGACATTTTTATCGAGACCATAAAACGTCACAGAAATCTATTTCTATATTTTTAATTGAAAAATTGTATAATGAAAGAATCATAACATTGCTTTTATAATTTGTCTTAGTTTCAAATGTATACATGTAGAGATATACACATTATTGACCTTTTACTATGGCATTCAATTTCTTTTTGATAATATTCATTATACAACAAGAGATAAAAATAAAATACTGACATAAAAGTTTTGACAGGCAACTTTTTTATGAAAAGATATTCAAACAGCAGAAAAGAACCATTACACTATATACATCCGCTTCACTCACCTTGCCTTATAAAATGTGTCATGTGAGGAACAGGGTCTGTTGACCCCTCTAGTGCGCCTGACATCATCTTTATGCCTTGGTGATACTCGTATTGCTCAGTTTTTTTGTTTCCTTTGCTGTTTTGTGTCATGGAGTTGTCATGATCAGTTTATTTTCGACATACAAGTTTGAATATTTTTCGCCTCTCTTTTACAGAGATGGGCTGAGACTAGCAGGTTGAAATGGAGTACTAATCCGACATACAGCAGTGACATCCAGAACATATTTTGTACGGAAAATGAAATATGGGTACCACCTTTGATGATTGAAAACTCGTAAGTTCAGTACAAATAAAATATTTGTATATTAATCTCTGAGATGCCATCAATGTGTGGCTTGCTAACAAATTTTGTTAAACGATCAAAATGAACGATAAAAACGAAGTTGCATTAGTAGTTGGAAGATTCAAACATTACATATTATACAAACATAGCAAGAATATAGTATGCTGTTAGTTTAGCTGAACCATGTGGCACTTACGGACCTCTCAGAGAGAGTTGTTGTCAGGGTTCGTTATTTTGCTCATGAATTTTAATTACTATTCATCATTTCTCAGTCGTATGTTTTTTTTGGTCATTTTTATTTAATAAAACAGAAACTATTCATGACATAAAAAAATGAAAAATTTACTAAGAATTCAACTAACTAGTGTCTTTGGAAATAAACCAGAGTCTGTATGATTTGTCAAACTGTAAATTGTTTTCTAATCTAGAAAACGTATATTGTAAGTCCGCCCTATTAGCATTGCACACAAAATTTTTGAATAAGGAATTATTAAGTGAGAAATTACTGTTTCTTATTACTAGAAGTGTGTATGTGTATGCGAGTGTTGTAGCGCAAGACTGAAAGAGAGAAAAAAACCGATTTATTCTTCTTCTGTTTTTAAGGGTAGACAACGTCGGTGTTATTAGTGATAACACTGTCCGAATACGTGTGGCTGCCACCGGACAGGTCACGTGGTCTCCTGCAGATATTTTTACCACTAGTTGTGTTACTGACGTCACTTACTATCCATTTGATACCCAAACATGTGATATTATTGTGACGTCATGGGGATATACTAAGTCTGAAATGAAACTTGAAGTTGATAGTTATGTTCCTTTAGGAGTGTCAAATTATCAGGAGAATGGCGAATGGAAATACATAGGCTATACTGTTACCAATGGGGTAGAAAAACGCGAGGCTGTACAGTTTTTTCAAATAATTTATAGCCTCACTTTCGAACGACGATCTGAATTTCATATATTGAACAGCATTGCGCCAATGGTTTGTATTTCCCTGCTTGCTTGTTTTGTTTTCAAACTTTCGGCAGATGCAGGAGAAAAGGTTGGATTTAGCCTCACTATCTTACTGACGTCTGCTGTATATTTGACACTGGTCTCCGATAACATACCTACAACTTCATTGACGACACCGTATCTCAGTAAGTATTTAACTGTAAAGTATAAATTACCAGTTGAACAGATATTTACATTCTAATAAAAGTGTACGATAATAAAAGATATGACCACTGTAATCGACATTATGAAAAGACTTCAACTATTTAACGGCCTGAATAAAACTAACCCCATTAACAAAAAACATTTATTCTCGTATCAAATTAAGACAAGTACATGAAAAATATTGACAATGCCATGGTCGCGTTAATTTTAACCGATATCAAAATAAACAAACTTTAGTTTTAGTTTGTTATTTTGGTGTTATTAGAATTTTGTGCTTTTGAGTGTAGGATTTTCGACTGTTTTGACCTCGAGAATCACTGAAAAGATTTAATTGTCAAAATGCGGGTGTGGTGCAGTCATTATTTTATGTACCTCAACGTCAACGTCAATGATGATTTAACAACGATAACATTTCACTGGTCTATACTTTACATTGAGTTTTATTGTTATTTCAGCCACCTATCTTATCTCTCTTTTGGGCATGGAAATACTTTCAGTCATCTTAACTGTTATGATTCTGGATTGTCACCACAAAGATGGCAGCACCGAGATACCAAAATGTTTCAGATTTTTCATGGAGAAGATAATATCCAGACTAATATGTTGGAAATGTAAATCTGGTTGTAGTTATAAGCGATCAAAGAACGGGAACAGTGTGATGGATATATGTGAGTTAAAAGGTGAAAAAGAAATGAACTGTCATAGCGTTGACAATAATGAGGAATTGTCTTGGCAAAATATTTCAAAAATGCTCGACATTTTTTGTTTCCGACTGTACTTAATTGCTTTCTTTGTCATCACAATACTATTCATCCTCAAGATGCTGATTTAAAAAACTCTATCTAACATCGGTCTTATGAATATAAAAACACTTTTTTAACATGATAATATGAATTTGAAAAAAAATATCTTCAAATTTATCAGGTCTACTTTTTAAATCGATTAGGCGCGTTAAGTTTATTCAAAACTCATCAGACGCGCTCCAATATAAATAGAGGAAGAACAATCAAATTAAGGATATGAAGAGAAAGTCAACTAAGAAACTCGCTGATATTTTAGTAGTAGGATTAATTTAAGCTTTTTTCTTTTCAGAAGTTAAAATACTTCTTACAGTGTAGTTTTTAAAATAAATTTATTATGTGATATTCTCACCTGATATCAATATCTAAATATCAATTCCCGTACCCTAACGACTCGTTACCACAGAGTATATTAAAAAAGCAAAGCTATCACTGGTTACCAATTAAAGGTCAACATACAGAAACATGCTACGTCAAAACGCCGAGGTCTGTATGTTGATTGACGCGTAATTATGTATAAGCTTGAACACCTATCTAATTGAAAAATGTTAGTAAACTTGTTATAAATACTGCAAATTATTATGAAGTTTGAATACATCGGTATTGGAAGTTGTAACTTCAACATTTAAATCATAAGTCAACAACAAATCATCGTTGTCAATATAATGGAATATGGTGCGACTTTCATAAGTGAGAGGTTAGCTAGCTATTTGATTATTGACTTTCCGTTTTAAATTTTCCTCGGAGTTCAGTATTTATGTGATTTGACGTTTTTTAAACATTGGTTTATCTCTCAGACTGTATTGACACCTAGTTTGCTGTAACCACTGATGCATATTCTCGGTTTCCAAAATAAGAATTGTGATACTGAGATTGCCTACTTGTAAACACCCAAAGGTTAGTATAGTAAAATTTCAGTGCTTCAAACATCTGGTTTAGTGTTTTTATTAAGTTAACAAATTTGTATATATTTTTAAAAGATTTTTGTATCTTCGCATGTTTTTATATCAATAACAAATGACAAATGGCATAATGTATATACGTTTGAGGCAATGAAAATGTTACATGTTTTAGGATTTTGGTTTGTGAGAAAAATTAGGAAAGTGTGATATCTTTTTTATTGTGTATAATAACCGTCAAAGGTATCAAAATAAAATTTGTAATATTTTTTATGTGACAAATTATGTGTATTTTTAATCTTTTATCTGTATCAGGTAAATGTACATATAAAAATATAAAAAATTCTCGTTTCTCGTTTTATCATATATATTAGACCGTTGGTTTTCCCGTTGGAATAGTTTTAAGCTAGTAATTTTTTGGGTCCACTTGTATCTTGCTGTTCGGTGTGAGACAAGATTATACCTTGACCTATAATGATTTACTTGATTTACGAGTTGTGACTTGGAAGTAGAGTTGTCTCATTGACACTCGTTCATACAGGCAACAGAAGTATACCGGTGTTCAAAACTCATAAAACCATAGACAAAAAACTAAATTGGGATAACAAACTACAACTGAGGGAAACGCTTGAGATATAAGAGAACAACGACACAACAAAATAATGTAATACACACAGCTACAGACTAAGCATTAGACAAAATCTATATCACACTCCTCACACATGAAACTCGTCTTGTTGATATCTAGTCCCTTACAATGCTATCTGTTGTTTCCTATTTGATAAGAATGAACCGACCCAGGAGTTTATCCGGCCCCTTAATCCATGAAATTGAAGTTTGTTGAGAAATCTCGAATAAGAAACCTTGTCAAACGCCGTTTCAAAGTCCATGAGTATGATGTCAACCTGTTTTCAATTTGAAATGCATTGGCTATCTGATCAATGTGGAGGATAAGTTGGATTTCACATGATCTGTGTTTCCAAAACCATATTGGTTGTCACAGGGTATATTTTGTTTTTAAAAATGTGTCATGATGCTGCTGTGAACTATATGATCGAACAGTTTACAAGTAATTGAGGTACAATGTAAGAGATACCAGCCGAAGGACGCCTCCGAGTGTGGGAATTTCTCGCTACATTGAAGACCTGCTGGTGGCCTTCTGCTGTTGTTTTTATCTATGGTCGGGTTGTTGTCTCTCTGACACATTCCCCATTTCCATTCTCTATTTTATTGTGTGGTGAAACTATGTTGGCCTGTCTACAATCTGGTCGAACTTCTCCTGTGTCAAATAAATATTATTCTTGTAAGAACTGGTAATAATTCTGCAGCCAATATTTGCAATTTTCGGTAGGTATTTCATCTGGTCGTGTTGCTTTGTTTCCTTCTTATGAGACGCTTGATGTTGGTTTTGATCCATGATGGGAGAATTTTTTAGTACTTTTGAATTTTTGTTCTTTCTGATCAGTAATTATTTTTGATATTTTCTTTGAAATGTTTCCACATGTTTTCAATGTCCATGAAGGTCTTCTGATTAAAGGTTTTTATAAAAACCCTAACCTCATTTTCTATTTCATCTATGTTGGGTTATTTCCTTAGTCGTATTTTTCGTTTAACTGGTTTAGACTTCTGTGCTTTAATTGTCGTATCAAAAAGTACTTGTAACATTTGGTTTGACCGAATAAGATATTTTTTACATTGTGCTTTCTTGATTCTATTAACATTCATTAAAAAAGGCAACAATAGTATACCGCTGTTCGAAGTTAATATATAGATTTAGAAAAAAACCAAATCCAGGTTACAAATAAATTGAATAACATCCAGGACATAAAAACACACAAATAAGCGATACAATATAGCATTACGACAAGCTAACAATTATTAAAGGTACAAGGCTTATAGTGTAATACGCCAGATGCGTGCTTCGTCTACATCGGTCTCATCAGTGACGCTCATGCCAAAATAGCAAAGAAAGTCATACAAAGATGAAGAGCATTGAACACAAATTCCAAAAAGGTTGTGCCAAATACGGCTAAGGTTATCTGCCTGGGATAACAATATCCTAAGTATTTAGAATAAATCATATTTTTGCAAACAGTAAATTTATGAAAAAGATAATGACCATAAAATTGATATACACGGAAGCGGTGACTAACTACATTAGTGAGTCCATTACAGAGATATATCTTTCGCTAAAATATGCATTGAAAAAAATATATTTTTGATAAACACAAATGGGCTAAAATCTCGCTCTAAAATGGGTATTAATTTTCACTTTTCGCTAAAATGATCTAAAAATCTTGCGATAAAGTCGGTTATACTTTGGCACCAAAATATATGAGGTAAACGTAAGGAAAATAACGACACAACAAAGGTCTACAGGAAAAACAATGTGCTTTAAGTTTGGAAGTGACAACACTTCGCACTTTTTTTAAAACAATATATTGTTTCCAGTGACACAACAAATGTTTTTCCTATAAATATTTTTTTTATGAATAACTCAATTCTTCATGAAATTTTCTTAAGTCAATCTATCCATGAAAAAATCTTCTTCCAAAACGGTTACGATTGAATCCACCAAAACCCCGATTGAATCCACCAAAACCTCGATTGAAGCCGTAGCGATATCGTCGATTGCCACCGAAGTTATTACCACGGCCTGTCCTGAATCTGTTAAAGTTATAGTTAAGAGGTTGAGTACCCTCCACGACTGAACCGGTAAACAGCAATACAGTGAAAAGAACTCCCAGCACCATCAGTAGATTTTTCTGAAAACATAAGAATTCCATTGAACAAAGTTAATTTGCCTTCACAAATATAGTACAGTTATATGTGATTTATCATGCATTATTCCAGAACTAGATGTACGCTACTAAGAAACAGGGATTATTCTCAGACTTGCTTATCCTTGAGAAAAAAGCCTACTTTATTTGAAAGAATCTGTTTCATTATATGAAAAAAAACATGTGAAAAATAAAATAATCTTTTAGAAAATACAGTACAGTTTTATGTGATTTATCAAGTATGATCCCTAAACGAAAATATAATCAAGACCTGATGTAATCTACTTAAAAACAGGAATTTTTCCAGGCTTTGTAAACTTTCCGACAAAAAGGTCTATTAAATTTGATAAAATCTGTTCCGTTATAAGAAAAACATGTAAAAAATAAAATCATCTGTTTGAAAATTTTCGTTGAAAATTCAAATTGGATTTGTTTTCAAAATGTCTATTCTTTTTGGGGTGTTTTGGTTTAGATTTTATCCTGATTTCAGGGACAATGTTATAAGGCTTATAAACGAAAGTCTAAAAAATATAAATAAGTTTGATTCTTTTCCCTTTTTTCAAATTAGTGGAGGCCTTTATTTTTTTTATATTAACCCATAGTTGCAACATGCCAGAGAAACTTGTTTCCTGTCTCAAAATTGAGAAATTACTAATTTGTTAAAACAAGATCTATCTTGGTGTATGAGTACATATAAGTTGTTGAAAGTTACGTCTTTGTTTTAATTATACTTTATTTTTTGATAATAAGGCCACGTCTTTTCTTAATTTCTTACCTCACCTCTATATAGACTATGTATAGTTTATCAATGACTGAACTGAATTTAACTTAACTTTACTTATGAAACTTTTTTACTCTAGGTTTTATTGATGATACGAAAAATATAAATCTTTGAGAATGAACGATTGCAATTTTCCTACAAACTAAACTAGTTTAAAGTTATGAATTTGTTTTCTGACACGTTGGTGCTTTTAGTCTATGTTTTATGAGCTGCATGGAATCAAAATATGTAAATTAAACATGCTAAAATACTTACATTCATTTTCAACGTTTGTTTGACTAGTGATCAAAATACTGCACCAGTTGAATTAGATATAATCTGAAAAATAGAATATTGTGCAACTTCAGAAATACATTTAAATCATTGGAATGAGGATATAACACTTTGGACAAAAAACCCTTATAAATATTTAGTCTCGTTGAAATCTCGTTCTGTAATTATTTCCAAAACATGTGATCCACGTGGAAAATATCATTGAATCATGTGCATTTCATATAACTTTTTTTCTTTCCAAACTTCTTAGATATGCATTATTTCAATAATTTATAACAAGAAAGTTGAAATAATATGCATTTTGTTCTAAAAACAGAGAAATATTCTAATGTAAAAATTTACGAAATTGACATTATGGTAAATTTGACCACAAAAAGCATCAAAATATGATAAATCTTTCGTTATATTTACAACAAACAATAATTTTTGTAAGTTAAATTTATTCAGATTGGTTCACTTCATCTTTATTGAAGGCATGAAAAAAAGTTTAATTGTGGAACTGTAATGTTTTCACCGAAATAGCCCAAAAATAGGTAAAAATTGAAAAAAAATAGAAAATCATCAAAATTGGGTACTTTCAAAGGGCTGTAGCAAAAAAGGAATTGCACCACCATATGATTTTTCTTCACCAGTTATTTTTTAATTCTTATAAATCCAAAACTATTTTTAATAAAAAGTTTAATTCTAGAAATGTTTGGATTCTCAGAAGTGTACATCCTTAAAGTATACTCATACAAGTTCAGCATGATGCTTTACTGTTAATTGTATCTCAGTTTTAATACAGAAATACGGTATTATACAATTAGATGCACAGTTCCAATTTTGATACACTTCGAGGCAAAATATTTGAAAGTTCGAATTAAGCTAAATTTTGAAAATGCTAAACATATAAGCAACAATGTTCTCTAGAAAATCATTTTGTAAATTCTACTAAAAACATACATAAATTTAAGGCAACAGAGCGAAAGTGTTCATCTTAAATTCACAGACCGATATTAGAACTTAAAACATAGTTTGATTTAAATTTAAACGACAATGAGATATAATTATATACGTAACTGCTCAAAACTCACCGTTCGACGTCAAGCCTCTATACATTCCCCGCCTTGCACACGATATTTTTATACAAGAAATTCATAACGACTATTTAAGTTTGTATCCGAAAAAGTTACAGTAACCGGTAATAGGATAGAAAGTCTTGTATAATAAAAATATATTAAGATTCTTTTAAATATATAAGGAACCCAGTCTATATCCTGATTTGGTAGGATATTTTTACTCGAGCTACAAATAACCCTTATGCACTGGTCCCTTATGCAAGTTTTTATCCGAATCAAGCTTAAGAACCCGGATTTTGGAAAAGTCCAACAGATAACAGGATTTCCCAATAGCCTTGTCCGTTTGTCTGTCAATGAAAAAACACACGTCATTTTGAGATATATTTTTACACCAAGTATGGTTTTAGTACTTAGCATATGATATATCACCTGTTTGTGCAGTGTCTGTATGTGCACCCCGTTATCTTTACCAATGGAAGATTAATTATTTTCACGAAAGAAAATGATGAAATACTTTATGTGTAAAGAAGGTATGTTATGTCACATTGTTGTTTCAGATAATGCCGAAGGTTAGTACCTATCAAACGTTCAAACGCGATGCATTCGTCTGCACCAGTGTTGAGTTAGGAATCTGATGTTCAGTAGTTTCAGTAGTTGTTGATGTGGTTGATAGATTAGACCGTTGGTTTTCCCGTTTGAATGGTTTTACACATGTCTTATTTTTTAGCTTCCTGTTCTGTGTCAGCCAAGGCTCCGTGTTGAAGACCATAGTTTGACCTATAATGGTTTACTTTTATAAACTGCGTGACTTGTATAAGAAAGTTGTCTCATTGGCATGGAATTTTTTTTTACTAAACATCAAGGTATATTTGATGGTCTGAATGGGGGTTAACAAAAAGAAAAAAAACGATAGACAAAATGTGCAGAATAATGGGCAGTAAACACAAAGAAAAGAGTTAAAGAGCCCATAAATAAAAAAAGGGAATAATGGGGGTGCTAAAAGATAAAGAATCGCGAAAATGAGCGAGATGAATACAGATAATAAGGAAATGAAGGACCCCTTACAAAAAATGGTCTAGAGTCGTTCCATGGAAAAAGATAAAGAATAGTTTAATAATTGTCACGTGTTTTTACGTTTTGTTTGATTCTATGATAAAATTGCAAACAACAACATTTATTAAAATATGAAGTATCAAATACGAATGTCCACCAAAGTCTAGACAAGGTAAAGAGAAAAAAAATCCAGGGCCCAATGGTTATACGAATAAATTTTTTTAAACGAAAGATGAAGTCCAAATTGATACAGCCACCTTCCTATTTTATTTGTGGGGATAGAAAACTTAATATCCTTCATACACGTTTGAGAAATATGTGCAGTTCTTAAAATTCAGATTTACATCGTGTTAATATTAAACCCAGTCCTGCATGCAGCTTTGGTCACCCTGTTGAGGACAGTATACATTATGTTTTAGATTGCGCTTTTCACAACGAAGCAAGAGAAATACTGTTTTCAAAATTAGAAGGATAGGCAAATTTAGACAAATCAGTAAAAAGAGTAAACAGAAATGTGTTCTTGAATATAATACGCAATGCCGTTTTCTTTCCAACACATAAATTGTCATAATAACATGAATAAATGTGTATTGACTGTGACATGATGACTTTGGATTTTTTCCCAAATTTCCCGGGTTTCAAACATGTTGACATAAGCTATTTAAAGCATGTACTTTTAATCACATGGCATGAAAGAAAATCGTAAGTAATGAACATTATATTATCATTGCAACAAAATGGAGGGTCAATAAAAAACAAAACACATTTTTTTATATATTTATTTTCTTTATTTTTTTTCAAAATTTTATTGAAAATGGGAAATTCGTTTTCCGTCCGCATATCGCCGCTGTCCGCAATTAGGCGAATTTCCCCTATGCTATATCCATTGAGCTTCTATTGACTGGTGACGGTGACCTTTCTTTTCAGCAAAACAAAGACATTTTTTAGTCAGTACAATCTTACATCAGAATAACGCCAAAATTTTAAAACAATCAATCAACATTCTAAATTTCTACTTTACAAACTTTCACTCCACATATGCTCCAGTCCAGTTGTTTCGTTATTATTCCTAATCTACGGAAGCCGATAAGGGCCATTCTAAAAAAAAATTTTATGTCGTAATTACAACGACATCGCTATGTCGTAATTTCGACATATCATGTCGTAATAACGACATCACAATGTCGTGTAAACGACATATCTATGTCGTAATAACGACATCGCTATTTATGAAATTATGTATTATGATTGGAAAGAGACTAAAGAGACAGAAATTAACAACTATAGGTCATCATTATGCCCCCAATAATTAGAAAAGCCCCGCATAGTCAGCGGGGAAGAGGGAGGAAAGATACCAGAGGGAGAGTCCTTGAAATGCTGTGTGGCAGACATTGTTATTATTTAATTATAAGCTCCCTTGGTAAAACTCCAAATTTCATATTTAAAGTATTTTATTGTTAAATAATATACATGACGCTTAATACCTAACGTGACTGACGGTACCCAAAAAACGTAATTACGACATAAAATATTTTTTTGAATGGCCCTTATCGGCTTCCGTACTTATCATATTGTATTTTTAATTTTTTTTATTTTTAATTTTCGTATGTAGTATGTATCACATGCATTCCTACTATATGTTCTTTGTCATTATCTAATGTACTTTGTGTTTATATTTATATTGAGAGAGAACGTCTCTAATGTAGTTATAACTTGTGTCCAATCCCTTATGCTACTTTTGCAAATAAAATATGTTTAAACTTAAACTATGGGTTAGTCTTTGGCGCTAAAACGTCCATGTTTTTTCGCTAAAATATTCAATCAATGCAATAAAATGCCCCCCCCCCCCCCCCCCCCCCCCCCCCCCGCCGCAACTGTCAGACAACGTGTAGCTGAAAACGTTCCTTTTTCCAATTATTGAATAAATTTAAATTCAGAGACGTTTTCTTAAAGCCTGTCATTTATGTTGTAAGATTGCAAGATAGAAACCAAACGTGCAACACAGGAACGATATGATTAAGTTTGTATAGAAAACAAGATGATTGATATTTCTGCTTAAAACAGATTCAAGGAGTTTAATTTTTTTTTGTCAGTTGCCAATTTGTAGATATAAGCCATCTGCGTAGAAGTAAGGCTCTGGCGTTAATATATCTTATTTGATAAGATATGCCAAATCATGTTCGAGTTATCGAACTCTCACAGGGTTATATTTCTGAACTTCCCCAAAGAAGGTTTCAGGGCGGTCTACGGTGGCCGTCTTCTGTTTGTCAGTGATCTTTTTATATTCTATCCTTGAATTAGATCGTCATTACTATTTATATTCTATCCTTGAATTAGATCGTCATTACTATTAATATTCTTTCATTGAATTAGATCGGCATTACTATTTATAGTCTATCCTTGAATAAGATCGGCATTACTATTTATATTCTATCCTTGAATTAGATCGATTCGTATTATTATATTCATTGTGCAATTCTGTTATTGTGTGGTAAAGTGTTGTAACCATAGATTGAAAACTTTACCAACATTTGTTAAGTTTCAACAGTTTGTAATTTTGTATGAAAGAAATGAAAGAAAACAAAATCCTGTTCTCATGCTTATTTGTAATCAAATGCACTACTGTGTAAACTATAAGAAATGTTCGGCACACAAGCCGAATACTCTATAAGTAGATAGATAGAGAGACAGACGCATTGAAAAACGAACAAACAGGATTTCTTGTATGTCTCCGATATATCCTGTATGTGTCTGTTTAAACAGTGGCCTGTTAATCAAATGTTGTCGTTTCTTGAAATAATTCATAATGACTTTTCGTTTATTATTTTGTAAAAAATTTGTTTTTCTCGTTTTTGTCATATCGCTTTTTGTGTGGTAAAGATCATGCTCGTTGTTGGAGGTCGTACGATTACCTTCATTTAATAAAGTCTACGCCAAAGTCTAATCTTTGTGTTTTCATTCATTCAAATAAAAGGAACATATATGATGAGACGTCGGCCTAAAAGTAGATTTTTAATTGTTTGCTAATTGTATCTTTTAATGTAGGGTGTATGTTTCATATAAGTTTCAACGAAAGAATATTTTCAACTCAAAAGTTAACAAATTGAAAAATCGTCATTGTACATGTACCGCAGTACATGTACCACATAAAAATGTTCAATGTTACCAAAGTAACACGGTCATGTTAAAGTGAAAACACTATTTGATATGTTTTTATTAAACAATTTATTAAACCAAACAAGAGAATATTAACTATAAATCACTGGATTATGAAATCACTTAGAATTGATGGTTATCTCCTGGATAGAATCCGTACTCATTACAAAAGAAATAACATTTTTCTTTGACAAATAGACAGTCATTGACACATTGCTTGTAGTAATAATATCCCTGGCTGTGATAAAGGGGTCTGCATTGATAATTTTTACACTTGTGCAGGGCGTAGTCACACTGGTAATAACATTGGTTTGGTCGTTGTCCCCTTCTGCCACCATTACTGCTGTCGCTACTATCGCTGCTACCTATGTTCTGTCTCCCTCCGAACCTGCCACCGCTGTTCTGCCTCCCTCCGAATCTTCCACCGTTGTTCTGCCTACCTCCGAATCTCCCGCCATCGTTCCTGTCGCCACTATCACTGGAACTTCCTTTTACAAAGTTGATACAGAGTAGAACAGCACCGACTGCTAGCAACATAAACTTGAGCTGAAACATATCAGTAAGAGGTAAAATAAAAATATGTACTTTGAATAAAATGTAATTTGATTAATTAGTCTCATAGATAGAAAAACGAAGAAAACAATTATATGTATCATATTTCATTGTCTACCAAGATATTACATTATTTTTCATTTTATTTTGTAGACTTTAAAGTCAATCCATTATAAAGAAATATACATACGAAATAACCTTCGCTAAAGATTTGGATATCTTGTCCAACTTTTATAAGAATTATTATGTATTTCAACGTGAAACACAAAAAAGTAAGTGTAAACGTAAAAAAAATGCTTTAAATTGTGTTACTTCAGCTATAATCTTTGTCTCAATTAGATAGAAAACAATTAGAACGATCGTCTAGAAATTAAAGACAATAAACACCTTACCTGCATAATGAAACTTTGTGCTATACTTGTTTATAAACGATCCTCAATGTATGTCTGAAATTCCTGAAAATGTATAAAATAGAAATATAAAATGTAAGTAAGTCAGTTTAACAAATGAATCAATTGCATCATTTAAAGATTTATAATAAATTCCCTTTTTTTTTACTTTCGTTTATTGCTAAATAGAATTTTTTAACAAGCGGTATAAACCAAATGCTTTGTATATGATGATAAGTATGGTCCCATTTATATTTTAAACCTTTCGGAATTTTGGTGTTCAACGTTAGAGTTATTGACAGAAGAAGCCGGAGCGCCTGGAGAAAAACACCCTTTAAAAAGCAAGGACCGCACACATATTATTATAAGAACTTTGTATGGTGTAAATTTGTTGTCCCTTCTTTCACATTATGGAACAAGTTACCGGAACATAATAGGAAATTTCATCGCTATATTTTGAAAGGTGGTATAACAGAAAACAAAATAAGTTGTATTTAAATCGGAGTTTTCATATGAATCCTGTTTTATATCCTCGAACGCATTGAGTCTCAATCAACTGTGTTGGCCTTCTACTAAGACTCCGGTCAATACAAATAACCTTTTACTCAATGCATGTATTACTCAAATATGTTTTACTCAATACATGTTTTACTCAATACATGTACTGCACTTGAATATAATACCTATCTAATAACAGTATAAATTTGAGACGAAATATGTTTTTATATATTAAAATTTTATATTTAGTTGCAGCTTGTATCCGGATCCTATATTTGTACTTTAATTTATGTGTTTATATAGTTAATAATACCACAATTACATGTATATATAAATGTCTAATTTATAATATACAAAAATTTTGTTTTTATTTATATTGCCTAAACGGACAATCTCAAAACCGGATATCAATCTATAAGTAAAGTGTAACAGTTATTAACATTTGATTTGTATTGGAACAATTCTAAAAAGTAAACTTTGATATATAAGGGATGGTATTTCAATAAAACGTGGATTGTCAAAGGCATTCTTTCATTCTACCTAGTACATATATTTTGTTTTAAGAAATAAAATCTTTTTGCACTTTCCGAATGAACTATAAATCAATAATGTGTAAATTATAATGTACTTACCCCTAAGATGTCTTGACAGTTTATAATGCTCCAGACATCTAACAAACCATATTTATATAGAGATGTTAGGATGTTCCTACCCGTGTTAAGTCTCTTCCCGTTATTAAGTGTGATTAAGCTTATCTTTATGTCATATTTATACATTCATTAAAGTTTAATTTCTTTTTAAATTTTAAAACCACACATCCTTACAAGTTCTTAAAATAATTTCATAATTGTTTTAAATGCAATTAAATATACAGTTGTATGCTTATCTTTATTTCTAGTTGATTGTCCTGGGAACAAAACGCATATTTGACAAATCAGCATCAATGCGACAGAAGTCAGACCGGCACTTGGCCTTTTTTTTTAAGCTTGACTGGTGTCCAACTGATGTTGACTGGCTGACCCCTAAACAAGGTTTCCATGTATCACTATCACTGCTGGTGATCCGATGGATAAATCTGTTGTTGAGTTGTCACTGGCTCAGACGTACTTATAAATATAATTATTTTTTGTGACTGTATCTTACATAAATTTGTAGGATTCTTTGCTATAGTTAATTTATCGTGTCTATAAAAAAGGGACGAAAGATACCAAAGGGACAGTCAAACTCATAAATCTAAAACAAACTGACAACGCCATAGCTAAAAATGAAAAAGACAAACAATAGAACACATGACACAACATGTGATGCCTTATTCATCATGGACTGTAGTACGACGCTAGATTAAAACTGACGTGGAAAGGTAACACCCGGCCACCGAAAGCTTCATTTTTATGAAGCCCAGATGGTCGTGTGGTCTAGCGGGACGGCTACAGTGCAGGCGATCTAACATTGTTGTGTTGATGTTTAGACGAGTTGTATATACATTATGTACACAGCCATGTATCACCATCACTGCTGGTGGTCCTATTGATAAATCTGTTACAGAGTTGTCGCTTGCTCAGACGTACTTATATATTTATACTTGTTGTGTACAAGATGTAAGTTAGTTTAGGGTTTTTGCACAAGTTATAAGTTTTTGACACATAGCTTCTTGCACCAGAATCTATATCCCAATTTTGGTTAGATGTTTGGTGTTGTCTATTCAGAGTGTTTTTAAGGTAGATATTTGACGTTGTCTATTCCGGGTGTATTGGGATAGATGTTTGGTTTTGTCTATTCCGAGTTTTGAATTAAATGTTTGGTGTTGTCTATTCGAAGTGTATTGAGATAGATGTGTTGTCTTTTCTATTCAGAGTGTATTGGGATAGATATATGGTGTTGTCTATTCCTAGTGTATTGGGGTAGATGTGTCGTGTTGTCTATCCTAAGTGTATTGGGATAGATGTTTGGTGTTGTCTATTCTGAGTGTATTGGGATAGATGTTTGGTGTTGTTTATTCCTAGTGTATTGGGATAGATGTGTGGTGTTGTCTATTCCTAGTGTATTGGGATAGATGTTTGGTGTTGTCTACTCTAAGGTAATTGGGATAGATGTTTGGTGTTGTCTATTCTGAGTGTATTGGGATAGATGTTTGGTGTTGTCTATTCTGAGTGTATTGGGATATATGTTTGGTGTTGTCTATTCTGAGTGTATTGGGATAGATGTTTGGTGTTGTCTACTCTAAGGTAATTGGGATAGATGTTTGGTGTTGTCTATTCTGAGTGTATTGGGATAGATGTGTGGTATTGTCTATTCCTAGTGTATTGGGATAGATGTTTGGTGTTGTCTATTCTGAGTGTATTGGGATAGATGTGTGGTGTTGTCTATTCCTAGTGTATTGGGATAGATGTTTGGTGTTGTCTAATCTAAGGTTATTGGGATAAATGTTTGGTGTTGTCTATTCCTAGTGTATTGGGATAGATGTGTGGTGTTGTCCATTCCTAGTGTATAGGGATAGATGTGTGGTGTTGTCTATTCCGAGTGTATTGGGATAGATGTTTGGTGTTGTCTACTCTAAGGTAATTGGGATAGATGTTTGGTGTTGTCTATTCTGAGTGTATTGGGATAGATGTTTTGTGTTGTCTATTCTGAGTGTATTGGGATAGATGTTTGGTGTTGTCTATTCTGAGTGTATTGGGATAGATGTTTGGTGTTGTCTATTCTGAGTGTATTGGGATAGATGTATGGTGTTGTCTATTCCTAGTGTATTGGGATAGATGTTTGTTGTTGTCTAATCTAAGGTAATTTGGGATAAATGTTTGGTGTTGTCTATTCTGAGTGTATTGGGATAGATGTTTGGTGTTGTTTATTCCTAGTGTATTGGGATAGATGTGTGGTGTTGTCCATTCCTAGTGTATTGGGATAGATGTATGGTGTTGTCTATTCCTAGTGTATTGGGAAAGATGTGTGGTGTTGTCTATTCCGAGTGTACTGAGATAGATGAGTGGTCTTGTCTATTTCTAGTGTATTGGGATAGATGTATGGTGTTGTCTATTCCGAGTGTATTGGGATAGATGTTTGGTGTTGTCTATTCTGAGTGTATTGGGATAGATGTATGGTGTTGTCTATTCTGAGTGTATTGGGATAGATGTTTGGTGTTGTCTATTCTGAGTGTATTGGGATAGATGTATGGTGTTGTCTATTCCGAGTGTATTGGGATAGATGTATGGTGTTGTCTATTCCGAGTGTATTGGGATAGATGTTTGGTGTTGTCTATTCTGAGTGTATTGGGATAGATGTATGGTGTTGTCTATTCTGAGTGTATTGGGATAGATGTTTGGTGTTGTCTATTCCGAGTGTATTGTCATATATGTTTGGTGTTGTCTATTCCTAGTGTTTTGGAATAGATGACTGGTGTTCTCTTTTCGAGTATATTGGGAGAGCTGTGTCGTGTTGTCTATTCTAAGTGTATTGGGATAGATGTTTGGCGTTGTCTATATTCAGAGTGAATTTAGTACATGTTTGGTATTGTCTATTCTGAGTGTAGGGGAGTAGATATTAGGTGCTTTCTGTTCCTAGTGTTATGGGATAGATGTGTGATGTCTATTCTGAGTGTATAAAGATAGATAAGTGGTCTTTTCTATTCAGAGTGTATTTGGATAGATATATCGTGTTGTCTATTCCTAGTGTATTGAGATAGATGTGTGGTGTTGTCTATTCTGAGTGTATTGGGATAGATGTGTCGTGTTGTCTATTCCTAGTGTATTGGGATATATGTGTGGTGTTGTCTATTCCGAGTGTATTGGGTTATATATGTGGTTTTGTCTCTTCTAGGTGTAAATGGATAGATGTGTGTTGTTGTCTATTCAGAGTGTATTGTGGTATATGTTTAGTGTTGTCTATGTTAAGTGTATTGGGGCAGATGTGTAATGTTGTCTATTCCAAGTGTTTTTGGGATATATGAATCCGGTTGTCTACCCTTATTATATTCGGATAGGTGTGTGGTGTTGTCTCTTCAGAGTTATTAAAATAGATGAGTGGTCCTGTCTATTCCGAATGTATTGGGATAGATGTATGGTGTTGTCTATTCCGAGTGTTTTAAGATAGATGAGTCGTATTGTCTATTCAGAGTGTATTGGGATAGACGAGTGGTGATGTCTTTTCAGAGTGTATTGTAATAGTTGTGTGGTGTTGTCTATTCCTAGTGTATTGAGACAGTCTAAAATTTTGGTGTTGTAGATTAAGAGTGTATTGGGGTAGATGTGTTGTGTTTTTTTTTTATTTCGAGTTTATTTGGGATAGATGGATAATATTACTATTCCTATTGAATTGGGATAAATGTGTAGCGTTCTTTATTTCGAGTTTGTGTGGATAAATGTTATTAACATAGATTCAAACTTTTCAATTCTTAGTGAACGGAAAGTAACAGAAAAAAAACCGCATATAAGAATAAATTCATTTGCAATGTTTTATTAAATGATTCATAAAGAAAATTGAAATATCAACTGACCATAAAAGAAAGATGGTCAAGTTGACGAGATGTAATATCTGTTAGGTTCAAAATCAATGGTTATATCCTGTCCAAGTTGACGAGATGTAATATCTGTTAGGTTCAGAATATATGGTTATATCCTGGATAGTATCGGTGTTGATTACAGAAGTAGTTACAAGGTTCAGAATCTATGGTTATATCCTGTATAGTATCCATGTTTATTACAGAAGTAGTTACAAGGTTCAGAATCTATGGTTATATCCTGTATAGTATCCATGTTTATTACAGAAGTAGTTACAAGGTTCAGAATCTATGGTTATATCCTGGATAGTATCGGTGTTTATTACAGAAGTAGTTACAAGGTTCAGAATCTATGGTTATATCCTGGATAGTATCCATGTTTATTACAGAAGTAGTTACAAGGTTCAGAATCTATGGTTATATCCTGGATAGTATCCATGTTTATTACAGAAGTAGTTACAAGGTTCAGAATATATGGTTATATTACGGATTACAAATGTGTCGAGGTTTGTGATTGGATAACAACACAGAGATGTCAGTGTATATTCAGGAAACTGCCGGGGTATATATACGACGTTTTGATCCCCAATTGGAACCTCAAAAACGTCATCATAAAACCGGTTACTATGTGACGTAGTCAAAAGCTATCAGACTGTCAGAGGCTCACAGAGGGAAAGGAATGACGTGCTTCAGTCAATAATACATTTTTGATACAAAAACACGCAATTTACACTTTTAATACTTAAATTTAATGTAAAAAGTGTTATTATAAATTATTACATACACGATAAAATTATGTTCACAGCAAATTAGAAAATCCTTCACGTATGCTGATCATATTAGGTTGGGTTTTTCAAAATATATGTGTTGTCAACAAATACCTGCACTGGAAAATAACATTTAGTCAGGGGTAATCCGTAATATATGTGTTGTTCAGGTCTCAGACAGGGTATATACTGTGACATTCCCGGCTTAGGGCTTATATCCCCTTCGCCTTCGGCTCAGGGGATATAAACTCTAAGCCGGGAATGTCACAGTATATACCCTGTCTGAGACCTGAATAACATATAATATCCTGGATAGTATCGGTGTTGATTACAGAAGTAGTTACAAGGTTCAGAATCTATGGTTATATCCTGGATAGTATCGGTGTTGATTACAGAAGTAGTTACTGTTAGGTTCAGAATATATGGTTATATACTGGATAGTATCGGTGTTGATTACATAAGTAGTTACAAGGTTCAGAATCTATGGTTATATCCTGGATAGTATCGGTGTTGATTACAGAAGTAGTTACTGTTAGGTTCAGAATCTATGGTTATATCCTGGATAGTATCGGTGTTGATTACAGAAGTAGTTACTGTTAGGTTCAGAATCTATGGTTATATCCTGGATAGTATCGGTGTTGATTACAGAAGTAGTTACTGTTAGGTTCAGAATATATGGTTATATCCTGGATAGTATCGGTATTGATTACAGAAGTAGTTACAAGGTTCAGAATCTATGGTTATATCCTGGATAGTATCGGTGTTGATTACAGAAGTAGTTACTGTTAGGTTCAGAATCTATGGTTATATCCTGGATAGTATCGGTGTTGATTACAGAAGTAGTTACAAGGTTCAGAATATATGGTTATATCCTGGATAGTATCGGTATTGATTACAGAAGTAGTTACAAGGTTTAGAATCTATGATTATATCCTGGATAGTATCCATGTTGATTACAGAAGTAGTTGCACTTCTGTTTGATGTATTGGCAGTTCTGACAACACTGATTGTAGTAGTAATACCCTCTGTTATAATAGATTGGTCTACATTGGTAATGGAGGCACTTCTTCAAACCGTAGTTACACTGGTTGTAACATTGATACACATTTGATAGTCTGCTTCTTTGCCTCCAAAATCTAGTTTTAAGACCTTGTACAGTATTGGCGTACATTAAAACAGCACACAGTGCCAGAAAAACAAATTTCATCTGGAAAAAAAGATTTTATTGTTTAATCACTGTAAACAGCACACAGTGACAGCAATACAAATTTTAAATGTAAAATTTATGTTATTGTTTAATCAGTATAAACAGCAAGAGGAAACACTAGACTGAAGCGGTGTTCGAAACCCTTAAAACTACAATTGTTATGTCATAATCAATACAATCAAAATGTGACTTAGGTAGTAGAATGTAATACAATGGGAGCGAGAAACACTCAAAAAAGAGAGTGTGAAAAGATCATATTTCGTCTATTTGTTATCCCTATTTTTTGGTTCCTTTGTAAAAATTGAAATTCTTAGAGGTTTATCAATTCTGTAAAGTGTCTACTTCATTCGGGAGAATACACAGTGTTATGTTGCAATGACTACAGAATATTATTATTTGAAACTGTTTTCAAAGCGATTGATGACCATTTTTTTCATCCTTTTGTAAGATGTGGTATGAGTGCCAACGAGATAACTCTTCACCCAAGTCACAACTTACCGAAGCAAATAGTTCATGGTACAATGAATCTTTAACATAGAACACTGGCTCACGCTAAACAGTGAGCCCCAAAGGACTCCCTAAAAACACAAGTGTACATGTTTGATAGTCATGATGTTTGTCTCTTAACATGTTTACGGCCCGTAACATAACATGCCAAATTGTTTTCTCATTACGAATTATTAACATACGACATACCTGCATGATTGAATTCTGTGTTAAAGAAGATAATAAACTGTCATCAAATTATGTCTTCAAAACCTGTTAATATATAAAAATAGAACATTTTGAAATCTAACACTTATATAAAATCATTTTAAGTTTTAAAGATTTAAAATAACAAAGATGTGTTCCCCTTTATTTTTTAAATGTCCATCGGAGGTATAAATCATGCATTGTACAAGATTCTTTGTATATATATTGAACTTCCTCTACGCCAGTATATTTCAAATTATGTAAAGATGGTCATACACTAAAAAAACAAAATGTCTTAAAGATTTGCTTGTAAAAACAATTATAGACAGTTAGTAGAACAGAATATTAGTGAAAATATTCTTAACAGAAAATACAAAGAAGCATACACCTTAAGAATAGTCATAATTTGTTGATATTTGAACTGTTTTACATATTTTTATGCAATTTTTGTGTCTATATAGCTGACTATGCGATATGTCTTTGTTCATTGTTGAAGATCGTACGGTGACCTATAGCTGTTAATTTTAGTGTCATTTGGTCTCTTTTGGACAGTTGTCTCATTTGCAATTATAATACATATTATTTTTTTATTATTATATATAGCGTCATATAGTCTTATATTGATATCTTTGAAGAGTTTTTACTTATTTAACAAAGAAACGTATACAGGAGATATTGAAATAAATGTCGTCTTAAATATAAATAGAGAATGAAAACAATTAAAAGCGTAAAAACTACTCTTTACGGCAAAATAAACATTGATGTTGAGTTTGCTCAAATCTAAACATAGATATTATAGACATAGGGAAATGTGGTGCGAGTGCCAATAAGACATGTGCAACTCTGCATCCAAAAAACAAATTATTTTTTAAAAGTAAACCATTATAGGTCAATGCACGGCCTTCGACACGGAGCATTGGCTCACAACGAACCACAAACTATGAAGGGCCTCAAAATTATATAAGAATACTTTAGAAAAATAATAATTTGTTAAGGAAAAGTATCAAAATCAATACATTTCTAGTTGACCAGACTCAAGCTGGCAGCCACTTTTATCGGCCAATCAAGTTAGCAGCCACTTTTTTCCAGCAGCCAATTTTGACGATATGTCTAAAAACCAAAAAACTGCATAAGACTCAAACGTTCCTAAAATCGCTAAATCTTAGTTAAATATAGTTTAACAGCGGAATTCGACAATTTCGCGGCTTGTACTGATTTTAAAAGCATTTCATTACGTTTTAAATATGTATGTGAAGTTAACTGCCGGTTTGTTATTTGATATTCGATATTCAATATACAACCGGTTGCTAGCAGATGGTTCAATATCAAAATTTAGTTGAAAATCATTAAAAAGTATGATTTCATAGTTAACAGGAGTGAAAAATTACGCCGCAAATTGTTTTATGACCCCTTCAAGCTGTCGTAAATTCTCGTTGTCCTCGAATATAAACCCTTATATAAGTTGCATATTTGTCTTTATGTAATAAAGATTTTGATCAATAAAACGACATCAAAGATTCAACCAAGATTTAATTTAATTAATAATATATACGACTAAAACTAAAGCTGGCCACTCTAAAAACATTCCAAAATATAAAAAGAAATATCTATGGAAAGCCAAAAAGAGAATAAATATATTGTGAAAACCTACGGGAGACCGATCAGATGACAGTTACACCCCTGGTGTTTCAATACCCTAAATGCAACGATATTATAGACTCTGTAGTATATAAAATTGGGTGTAGAGATCAACGTGACTATAAGAATCTTCAATTATGGGTATTGAAAATACATAAATGGGCAACTTTGAACCTCTGTGGTGGCCAGACGGGCCCGGATCCCAGAAAAATATTTTAGTGGGGAATAGCTTGGGTTAATACTTTTAAAATGAGCTAGGTCCGGTTCGGAACTTTGCCGTAGGGATATGCCGAAGAGTACCGAATGTGTAGGTGATATGAAAAATACGTAAATGGGCAACTTTGAACCTCTGTGGTGGTCAGACGGGCCCGGATCCCAGAATTTTTTTTTAGTGGGGAATAGCTTGGGTTAATACTATTAAAATGAGCTAGGTCCAGTTCGGAACTTTGCCGTAGGGATATGCCGAAGAGTACCGAATGTGTAGGTGATATGAAAAATACGTAAATGGGCAACTTTGAACCTCTGTGGTGGCCAGACGGGCCCGGATCCCAGAAAAATATTTAAGTGGGGAACAGCTTGGGTTAATACTTTTAAAATGAGCTAAGTCCGGTTCGGAACTTTGCCGTAGGGATATGCCGAAAAGTACCGAATGTGTAGGTGATATGAAAAATACGTAAATGGGCAACTTTGAACCTCTGTGGTGGTCAGACGGGCCCGGATCCCAGAAAAATATTTTAGTGGGGAATAGCTTGGGTTAATACTTTTAAAATGAGCTAGGTCCGGTTTGGAACTTTGCCGTAGGGATATGCCGAAGAGTACCGAATGTGTAGGTGATTTGAAAAATACGTAAATGGGCAACTTTGAACCTCTGTGGTGGTCAGACGGGCCCGGATCCCAGAAAAATATTTTAGTGGGGAATAGCTTGGGTTAATACTTTTAAAATGAGCTAGGTCCGGTTCGGAACTTTGCCGTAGGGATATGCCGAAGAGTACCGAATGTGTAGGTGATATGAAAAATACGTAAATGGGCAACTTTGAACCTCTGTGGTGGCCAGACGGGCCCGGATCCCAGAAAAATATTTAAGTGGGGAACAGCTTGGGTTAATACTTTTAAAATGAGCTAGGTCCGGTTCGGAACTTTGCCGTAGGGATATGCCGAAGAGTACCGAATGTGTAGGTGATATGAAAAATACGTAAGTGGGCAACTTTGAACCTCTGTGGTGGTCAGACGGGCCCGGATCCCAGAAAAATATTTTAGTGGGGAATAGCTTGGGTTAATACTTTTAAAATGAGCTAGGTCCGGTTCGGAACTTTGCCGTAGGGATATGACGAAGAGTACCGAATGTGTAGGTGATATGAAAAATACGTAAATGGGCAACTTTGAACCTCTGTGGTGGTCAGACGGGCCCGGATCCCAGAAAAATATTTTAGTGGGGAATAGCTTGGGTTAATACTTTTAAAATGAGCTAGGCCCGGTTCGGAACTTTGCCGTAGGGATATGCCGAAGAGTACCGAATGTGTAGGTGATATGAAAAATACGTAAATGGGCAACTTTGAACCTCTGTGGTGGTCAGACGGGCCCGGATCCCAGAAAAATATTTTACTGGGGAATAGCTTGGGTTAATACTTTTAAAATGAGCTCGGTCCGGTTCGGAACTTTGCCGTAGGGATATGCCGAAGAGTACCGAATGTGTAGGTGATATGAAAAATACGTAAATGGGCAACTTTGAACCTCTGTGGTGGTCAGACGGGCCCGGATCCCAGAAAAATATTTTAGTGGGGAATAGCTTGGGTTAATACTTTTAAAATGAGCTAGGTCCGGTTTGGAACTTTGCCGTAGGGATATGCCGAAGAGTACCGAATGTGTAGGTGATTTGAAAAAAACGTAAATGGGCAACTTTGAACCTCTGTGGTGGTCAGACGGACCCGGATCCCAGAAAAATATTTTAGTGGGGAATAGCTTGGGTTAATACTTTTAAAATGAGCTAGGTCCGGTTCGGAACTTTGCCGTAGGGATATGCCGAAGAGTACCGAATGTGTAGGTGATATGAAAAATACGTAAATTGGCAACTTTGAACCTCTGTGGTGGCCAGACGGGCCCGGATCCCAGAAAAATATTTAAGTGGGGAACAGCTTGGGTTAATACTTTTAAAATGAGCTAGGTCCGGTTCGGAACTTTGCCGTAGGGATATGCCGAAGAGTACCGAATGTGTAGGTGATATGAAAAATACGTAAATTGGCAACTTTGAACCTCTGTGGTGGCCAGACGGGCCCGGATCCCAGAAAAATATTTAAGTGGGGAACAGCTTGGGTTAATACTTTTAAAATGAGCTAGGTCCGGTTCGGAACTTTGCCGTAGGGATATGCCGAAGAGTACCGAATGTGTAGGTGATATGAAAAATACGTAAGTGGGCAACTTTGAACCTCTGTGGTGGTCAGACGGGCCCGGATCCCAGAAAAATATTTTAGTGGGGAATAGCTTGGGTTAATACTTTTAAAATGAGCTAGGTCCGGTTCGGAACTTTGCCGTAGGGATATGACGAAGAGTACCGAATGTGTAGGTGATATGAAAAATACGTAAATGGGCAACTTTGAACCTCTGTGGTGGTCAGACGGGCCCGGATCCCAGAAAAATATTTTAGTGGGGAATAGCTTGGGTTAATACTTTTAAAATGACCTAGGCCTGGTTCGGAACTTTGCCGTCGGGATATGCCGAAGAGTACCGAATGTGTAGGTGATATGAAAAATACGTAAATGGGCAACTTGGAACCTCTGTGGTGGTCAGACGGGCCCGGATCCCAGAAAAATATTTTAGTGGGGAATAGCTTGGGTTAATACTTTTAAAATGAGCTAGGTCCGGTTCGGAACTTTGCCGTAGGGATATGCCGAAGAGTACCGAATGTGTAGGTGATATGAAAAATACGTAAATGGGCAACTTTGAACCTCTGTGGTGGCCAGACGGGCCCGGATCCCAGAAAAATATTTAAGTGGGGAATAGCTTGGGTTAATACTTTTAAAATGAGCTAGGTCCGGTTCGGAACTTTGCCGTAGGGATATGCCGAAGAGTACCGAATGTGTAGGTGATATGAAAAATACGTAAATGGGCAACTTTGAACCTCTGTGGTGGTCAGACGGGCCCGGATCCCAGAATTTTTTTTTAGTGGGGAATAGCTTGGGTTAATACTATTAAAATGAGCTAGGTCCGGTTCGGAACTTTGCCGTAGGGATATGCCGAAGAGTACCGAATGTGTAGGTGATATGAAAAATACGTAAATGGGCAACTTTGAACCTCTGTGGTGGCCAGACGGGCCCGGATCCCAGAAAAATATTTAAGTGGGGAACAGCTTGGGTTAATACTTTTAAAATGAGCTAAGTCCGGTTCGGAACTTTGCCGTAGGGATATGCCGAAGAGTACCGAATGTGTAGGTGATATGAAAAATACGTAAATGGGCAACTTTGAACCTCTGTGGTGGTCAGACGGGCCCGGATCCCAGAAAAATATTTTAGTGGGGAATAGCTTGGGTTAATACTTTTAAAATGAGCTAGGTCCGGTTTGGAACTTTGCCGTAGGGATATGCCGAAGAGTACTGAATGTGTAGGTGATTTGAAAAATACGTAAATGGGCAACTTTGAACCTCTGTGGTGGTCAGACGGGCCCGGATCCCAGAAAAATATTTTAGTGGGGAATAGCTTGGGTTAATACTTTTAAAATGAGCTAGGTCCGGTTCGGAACTTTGCCGTAGGGATATGCCGAAGAGTACCGAATGTGTAGGTGATATGAAAAATACGTAAATGGGCAACTTTGAACCTCTGTGGTGGCCAGACGGGCCCGGATCCCAGAAAAATATTTAAGTGGGGAACAGCTTGGGTTAATACTTTTAAAATGAGCTAGGTCCGGTTCGGAACTTTGCCGTAGGGATATGCCGAAGAGTACCGAATGTGTAGGTGATATGAAAAATACGTAAATGGGCAACTTTGAACCTCTGTGGTGGTCAGACGGGCCCGGATCCCAGAATTTTTTTTTAGTGGGGAATAGCTTGGGTTAATACTATTAAAATGAGCTAGGTCCGGTTCGGAACTTTGCCGTAGGGATATGCCGAAGAGTACCGAATGTGTAGGTGATATGAAAAATACGTAAATGGGCAACTTTGAACCTCTGTGGTGGCCAGACGGGCCCGGATCCCAGAAAAATATTTAAGTGGGGAACAGCTTGGGTTAATACTTTTAAAATGAGCTAAGTCCGGTTCGGAACTTTGCCGTAGGGATATGCCGAAGAGTACCGAATGCGTAGGTGATATGAAAAATACGTAAATGGGCAACTTTGAACCTCTGTGGTGGTCAGACGGGCCCGGATCCCAGAAAAATATTTTAGTGGGGAATAGCTTGGGTTAATACTTTTAAAATGAGCTAGGTCCAGTTTGGAACTTTGCCGTAGGGATATGCCGAAGAGTACCGAATGTGTAGGTGATTTGAAAAATACGTAAATGGGCAACTTTGAACCTCTGTGGTGGTCAGACGGGCCCGGATCCCAGAAAAATATTTTAGTGGGGAACAGCTTGGGTTAATACTTTTAAAATGAGCTAAGTCCGGTTCGGAACTTTGCCGTAGGGATATGCCGAAGAGTACCGAATGTGTAGGTGATATGAAAAATACGTAAATGGGCAACTTTGAACCTCTGTGGTGGTCAGACGGGCCCGGATCCCAGAAAAATATTTTAGTGGGGAATAGCTTGGGTTAATACTTTTAAAATGAGCTAGGTCCGGTTTGGAACTTTGCCGTAGGGATATGCCGAAGAGTACCGAATGTGTAGGTGATTTGAAAAATACGTAAATGGGCAACTTTGAACCTCTGTGGTGGTCAGACGGGCCCGGATCCCAGAAAAATATTTTAGTGGGGAATAGCTTGGGTTAATACTTTTAAAATGAGCTAGGTCCGGTTCGGAACTTTGCCGTAGGGATATGCCGAAGAGTACCGAATGTGTAGGTGATATGAAAAATACGTAAATGGGCAACTTTGAACCTCTGTGGTGGCCAGACGGGCCCGGATCCCAGAAAAATATTTAAGTGGGGAACAGCTTGGGTTAATACTTTTAAAATGAGCTAGGTCCGGTTCGGAACTTTGCCGTAGGGATATGCCGAAGAGTACCGAATGTGTAGGTGATATGAAAAATACGTAAGTGGGCAACTTTGAACCTCTGTGGTGGTCAGACGGGCCCGGATCCCAGAAAAATATTTTAGTGGGGAATAGCTTGGGTTAATACTTTTAAAATGAGCTAGGTCCGGTTCGGAACTTTGCCGTAGGGATATGACGAAGAGTACCGAATGTGTAGGTGATATGAAAAATACGTAAATGGGCAACTTTGAACCTCTGTGGTGGTCAGACGGGCCCGGATCCCAGAAAAATATTTTAGTGGGGAATAGCTTGGGTTAATACTTTTAAAATGAGCTAGGCCCGGTTCGGAACTTTGCCGTAGGGATATGCCGAAGAGTACCGAATGTGTAGGTGATATGAAAAATACGTAAATGGGCAACTTTGAACCTCTGTGGTGGTCAGACGGGCCCGGATCCCAGAAAAATATTTTAGTGGGGAATAGCTTGGGTTAATACTTTTAAAATGAGCTCGGTCCGGTTCGGAACTTTGCCGTAGGGATATGCCGAAGAGTACCGAATGTGTAGGTGATATGAAAAATACGTAAATGGGCAACTTTGAACCTCCGTGGTGGTCAGACGGGCCCGGATCCCAGAAAAATATTTTAGTGGGGAATAGCTTGGGTTAATACTTTTAAAATGAGCTAGGTCCGGTTTGGAACTTTGCCGTAGGGATATGCCGAAGAGTACCGAATGTGTAGGTGATTTGAAAAATACGTAAATGGGCAACTTTGAACCTCTGTGGTGGTCAGACGGACCCGGATCCCAGAAAAATATTTTAGTGGGGAATAGCTTGGGTTAATACTTTTAAAATGAGCTAGATCCGGTTCGGAACTTTGCCGTAGGGATATGCCGAAGAGTACCGAATGTGTAGGTGATATGAAAAATACGTAAATGGGCAACTTTGAACCTCTGTGGTGGCCAGACGGGCCCGGATCCCAGAAAAATATTTAAGTGGGGAACAGCTTGGGTTAATACTTTTAAAATGAGCTAGGTCCGGTTCGGAACTTTGCCGTAGGGATATGCCGAAGAGTACCGAATGTGTAGGTGATATGAAAAATACGTAAGTGGGCAATTTTGAACCTCTGTGGTGGTCAGACGGGCCCGGATCCCAGAAAAATATTTTAGTGGGGAATAGCTTGGGTTAATACTTTTAAAATGAGCTAGGTCCGGTTCGGAACTTTGCCGTAGGGATATGACGAAGAGTACCGAATGTGTAGGTGATATGAAAAATACGTAAATGGGCAACTTTGAACCTCTGTGGTGGTCAGACGGGCCCGGATCCCAGAAAAATATTTTAGTGGGGAATAGCTTGGGTTAATACTTTTAAAATGAGCTCGGTCCGGTTCGGAACTTTGCCGTAGGGATATGCCGAAGAGTACCGAATGTGTAGGTGATATGAAAAATACGTAAATGGGCAACTTTGAACCTCTGTGGTGGTCAGACGGGCCCGGATCCCAGAAAAATATTTTAGTGGGGAATAGCTTGGGTTAATACTTTTAAAATGAGCTAGGTCCGGTTTGGAACTTTGCCGTAGGGATATGCCGAAGAGTATCGAATGTGTAGGTGATATGAAAAATACGTAAATGGGCAACTTTGAACCTCTGTGGTGGTCAGACGGGCCCGGATCCCAGAAAAATATTTTAGTGGGGAACAGCTTGGGTTAATACTTTTAAAATGAGCTAGGTCCGGTTCGGAACTTTGCCGTAGGGATATACCGAAGAGTACCGAATGTGTAGGTGATATGAAAAATACGTAAATGGCACTTTTGAACCTCTGTGGTGGTCAGACGGGCCCGGATCCCAGAAAAATATTTTAGTGGGGAATAGCTTCGGTTAATACTTTTAAAATGAGCTAGGTCCGGTTCGGAACTTTGCCGTAGGGATATGCCGAAGAGTACCGAATGTGTGATTGATATGAAAAATACGTAAATGGGCAACTTTGAACCTCTGTGGTGGCCAGACGGGCCCGGATCCCAGAAAAATATTTAAGTGGGGAACAGCTTGGGTTAAGACTTTTAACATGAGCTAGGTCCGGTTCGGAACTTTGCCGTAGGGATATGCCGAAGAGTACCGAATGTGTAGGTGATATGAAAAATACGTAAATGGGCAACTTTGAACCTCTGTGGTGGTCAGACGGGCCCGGATCCCAGAAAAATATTTTAGTGGGGAATAACTTGGGTTAATACTTTTAAAATGAGCTAGGTCCGGTTCGGAACTTTGCCGTAGGGATATGCCGAAGAGTACCGAATGTGTAGGTGATATGAAAAATTCGTAAATGGGCAACTTTGAACCTCTGTGGTGGCCAGACGGGCCGGATCCCAGAAAAATATTTAAGTGGGGAACAGCTTGGGTTAATACTTTTAAAATGAGCTAGGTCCGGTTCGGAACTTTGCCGTAGGGATATGCCGAAGAGTACCGAATGTGTAGGTGATATGAAAAATACGTAAATGGGCAACTTTGAACCTCTGTGGTGGCCAGACGGGCCCGGATCCCAGAAAAATATTTAAGTGGAGAATAGCTTGGGTTAATACTTTTAAAATGAGTTAGGTCCGGTTCGGAATTATGCCGTAGGGATATGCCGAGAAGAACCGAATTGTTGTTAATCTGGGAAGTTTGCTGAGTTGTTACTTTAACTTCATGGTTAATATTCAACGTTACATTCTGACTGCTGTTAATTTACACTAAGTTCTGTACGTTTATTGCATCAATACAGAATATAAGAAATACCTGAAATGACAAAATCCGAGTAAAATTGATGTCATAGCTAGCTAATTAAACAGAGTCATATTTTCATAGAACCCTCTCAAGAGTATTTACAATTGATTTTTTTTCTGTAAAGAATATATAAGTGTATGTTGAGTTAAAGAAATAAACAAAGTTTTTAGAAAAATGATGCATTAGATGGGTAGGACAGCGAGTACTTTCCAGACTGTTTGAATACCAAGTCAAAAAGGTACAATCATTTAAAAATATACAATTCGGAACATTTTGATATTTGCAGGAACTTTTCAAAAACCACCTTGAGTTGAGTAGACTAGTCACATTTTGCATGAAAATAATATAAAGGAAACAAATATTTTCCGGAGTAGGTATTCACCAGAAAATCATTCCCAACGTCTCATAAGGGCTAGTGATGCCCTACAGGTTAAAAGTTTACTACTTAAAACGGGTACCCTCTTGGCAAAGGATTTTGGGTTAAAAGATTAAAGTAGAAAACCTAAGGAAGTGCTGGTAAAGCTTATTGGAGTCAAAACGCATTATGTGTGAACCCGACAAGACATAGAAAAAGAATCTGTTATTAAGGTGAAAGATGGTAGAAAATTACCACAGTGATCATTGGACCATTTTTTAGGCAAGTCAAAGTGCTTTGCATACATTTGATTAGTAAAATGTCAGAAGCACAAAAGTGAAGAAGGCATCGAAGGTACAGTAGATGCTTCGAGTACATGGAGTAGAGTTGGTAAAAACCAACCCCGCAACAGGTGAAAGTCGTTCCATTTTTAGCTCACCTGGACTAAAAGGCCAAGTGAGATTTTCTCATCACTTGGCGTCCGTCGTCCGGAGTCCGGCTTCCGTCGTCCGTCGTCTGTCGTCGTCCGTCGTCCGGCGTCGTTAACTTCTACAAAAATCTTCTCCTCTGAAACAACTTGGCCAAATTTAACCAAACTTGACCACAATCATCATTGATGTATCTAGTTTGAAAATTGTGGGTTTTTTTACCCGGCCAATTAACTAAGATGGCCGCCATGGCTTAAAATAGAACATAGGGGTAAAATGTAGTTTTTGGCTTATAACTCAAAAACCAAAGCATTTAGAGCAAATCTGACATGGGATAAAATTGTTTATCAGGTCAAGATCTATCTGCCCTGAAACTTTCAAATCAATCAGACAACCCATTGTTGGGTTGCTGCCCCTAAATTGGTAATTTTAAGGAAGTTTAACTGTTTTTGGTTATTATCTTGAATATTATTATAGATGGAGATAAACTGTATACAGCAATAATGTTCAGCATAGTAAGATTCACAAATAAGTCAAACATGACCAAAACGGTCAATTGACCCCCTAGAAGTTATTGTCCTTTATAATCAATGTTTAACACTTTTCATAAAATTTGTAAATTTTTACTAACATTTTCCACTGAAACTACACGGACAAGTTCATTATAGATAGAGATAATTGTAAGCAGCAAGAATGTTCAGTTAAGTAAGATGTACAAACACATCACAATCACCTAAACACAATTTTGTCATGAACTGTCTGCTTCCTTTGTTTAATTCACATATACCAAGGTAAGCGACACAGGCTCTTTAGAGCCTCTAGTTTAGGTCAACTATAGTTATTTTTACCTAATCAATCAATTAAGACACTTAACTAACGTTAACAGTTATGAAAGTATAGCATATTGCATGCGTGATTGAAGGGGGTGACCGTTAAGACATATTGTAGAATTACACCTTCATATGGATAAATTGTACCCCTGAAGAGTAAATGATACATTCGCCTTTCAGTAAAACTAGCACAAAAGAAGGCCATTATTAACGATTAACGTGAGCTGTGTTATCAAAAGTACACATAAAGAGGTGAATCAGAAAAGTACACACAAAGTGCGCCAATATAAAAAAAAACGTGAAAATGAGTTGAACCAGAAGGGTTTAGTTTCCCTCATGTGTTTGAAACACATTGACCAATTCTAAAGGCTAAACACTAGAACTAGCTTTTCTATTAACGTGTTTGGGTATGATGGTGTTGAAATAAACAACAACGATTAAAAAAATGAAGAACCCGAGAAAAATTTCAAAGAACATCGGAAAGGACAGAACCCACGCAGACATGTAACTAAACTAACATTACTGCTAGATAAAAAAAAGTTTATCACATTTGTTCAGAGCCCAAGTGTCATCTACAATGTTAAAGTATTTTTTGTCGAAAGTGTAAGAAGCACTGTTTGAGAGAAGACATTTTAGACGAAAATTTATAGTATTGGGATTAGATAGAGGGCTGGAGTGAAAATCAAGATACCCGAAGAAGATACCTTTATAAGATATACAACTGTAAACGTAAAATGTGATTTCCTTAGGTTAATTATGCTGACGTTTAATGTTACTTATAACATATAGACACATGCCAACCTGACGAGTCAAAAGCTTACACGAATGCTTACCAACAAAATACGCCTTCAGGTTTTTTACTACCGCGTCAGGTACGATGTTGGAAAATACAAAGAAACAAAACTGTACCCAGTTATATATGTGTGGCTTGTAAGGAAGAGGAGATGAAGGACATTGCAGACATGCACATGGATAAAAAGACCTGGTTATGACTGAAGAAGATCCCCAATGTTTTAAAGCGAGTTCACGTTGTCACATGTGCGATGATGAATTAGGGGAAGGCCCACTTGTTCGTAAAGGCATTGGGGTATACTGTTTTTGGAGTGAACTGCATTCCAAATACCGATGAAGAGAACATTAGTCTTTCTAAGAAAGTTGATGGGTAAGACATTCTATTCATTGTTTATGTTTATGTTTATGTTCGGCCGTGTTCACACCAAACGCCGTGTAGAGTAAACATGTTTACAATTTGTTTAGTGTATACGTAGTGTACACTGGTTTCACATTACATTTGTTCACATCTATACACCTTGTTTAGCTACCTGTACATAAGATTTGTTCCCACTTGTAAACTATATGTCATTTAAATGTTAATTACGTAAATCTGAATTCAAAATTTTTGGACAATTTTTCTAGCGGTTAGGAAACAACCATTTGACTTCAAAAGGGGGATGGGGGTGGGAATGGAAATATTCCGATCACCAATTTTATGAAAAAAAATATGGTCATACAGATGATAAAAAAAATGTTCTGAATTAAGAGTTTCCCCATACATTATAGTGTTAAATATTGAAAAAAAGTATTTGATCACCAGCATGGAAAAAAAAGGAATAAAAACGCACGCAGATAAAAAAAAATAACCCTCCCCCTTTTTTTTAAGTTAATTGGTTGCTACTTTATGAAAGCCATTTTTAGCTCACCTGTCCCGAAGGGACAAGTGAGCTTATGCCATCACTTGGCGTCCGTCGTCGTCCGTCGTCTGTCGTCCGTCGTCTGTCGTCGTCCGTCGTCGTCTGTCGTCGTAAACTATTTCAAGAATCTTCTCCTCTGAAACTACTGGGCCAAATACTTTCAAACTTTAACTGAATGTTCCTTAGGGTATCTAATTTATAAATTGTATCCAAAGTTTTGATCAATCAACAAACATGGTCGCCATTGCTAAAAATAGAACATAGGGGTCAAATGCAGTTTTTGGCTTATAACTCAAAAACCAAAGCATTAAGAGCAAATCTGACAGGGGTAATATTGTTTATCAGGTCAAGATCTATCTGCCCTGAAATTTTCAGATGAATCAGACAACCCGTTGTTGGGTTGCTGCCCCTGAATTGGTAATTTTAAGGAAATTTTGCTGTTTTTGGTTATTATCTTGAATATTATTATAGATAGAGATAAACTGTAAACAGGAATAATGTTCAGCAAAGTAAGATTTACAAATAAGTCAACATGACGGAAATGGTCAGTTGACCCCTTTAGGAGTTATTGCCCTTTATAGTCAATTTTTAACCATTTTTTGTAAATCTTAGTAATCTTTTACAAAAATCTTCTCCTCTGAAACTACTGGGCCAAATACTTCCAAACTTTAACTGAATGTTCCTTAGGGTATCTAGTTTGTAAATTGTATCCGCAGTTATGATCTATCAACAAACATGGTTGCCATTGCTAAAAATAGAATATAGGGGTCAAATGCAGTTTTTGGCTTATAACTCAAAAACCAAAGCATCTAGAGCAAATCTGACGTGGGTAATATTGTTTATCAGGTCAAGATCTATCTGCCCTGAAATTTTCAGATGAATCAGACAACCTGTTGTTGGGTTGCTGCCCCTGAATTGATAATTTTAAGGAAATTTTGCTGTTTTTGTTTATTATCTTGAATATAATTATAGATAGAAATAAACTGTAAACAGCAATAATGTTCAGCAAAGTAAGATCTTCAATTAGGTCAATTTTACAAAATTGTCAATTGACCCCTTAAGGAGTTATTGCCCTTTAAAGACTTTTTTCACAATTTGTTCATCATGTTGACATACTTTAAAAAATCTTCTCCTTTGAAACTGCTGTATCAATTTCAGCCAAACTTAGGCTAAATGAGTTTCAGAGTATCTAGTATAAATTTTATAATTATTTCCTTGTATGTCAAGAAACATAGCTCCTATAGCTAAAATAGAACATAGGATAAAATGATTATTTTTTTTGGCCTTTGAAGAAAATAGGATGATCCAAAAAAACATTTAAATAAATTAAAAAGCCAAAATAATCATTGATGAGAGATTTAACCAAAAGAATTAAGGTGAGCGATTCAGGCTCTTATAATTTGCAGTAGTTTGAATATACTAGAGATGTCTCGATTACGCATTAGAAAACGTTAGCTGCAGCAGCGTGCTTGAAGCCGAAAAAAGGATTGAGATATTAGGGATCACTACATTTTTATCTTTTCTGTTTGTTTCAAATGGTATTTCTTCTCCAAGGAGTATTTGGTAAAGGAATAGGGTAACGTTTTTTTTTATTTATTTTAAGTGTTATTTAACGGATATGAGATACAAGACAAACATATCATTAACCTCACACTTTTTTAAGTCATGCATTTATGCGTGAATCGTTGTTTGAGTAAAGATCAGTGGCGAATATTTCTGTGTACGTCAAGTCGAGTCGGGAGGACCTTTTCAAATGAATGAGGCAGCAACTATTTACTTCATTTTCTGGGAGGGAGCAAGGGGGTGGGGGTAGGTGGCGTGGGCTATTGATTTTTTTTCAGGACAAATTTTGGTGACAAGTCGAAATCAATTTTAGCATTAGATATAGTGGCAGCTGAGGGTGAAACAAACAAATGTTTTTTCAGGGCCAAAAACTGGAAACATGTTTTGTTTTCAAAACAAAATCCATAGCTCACCACCCCAACCCCTTTTCCTTTATGTTTTATACTCAACTATAACAGCCTCCCCCTTGCAAATCAATTGGTTGCTGCCTTATGGGTTCGGCAACGATGCTGCCTTGAGTCTTGATCAGGGGTTAATAAAGTACGTTAATTTTTTTGTACAAAAAAAAATCAGTAAAATTTAGACAACAATGTGTGTAAAGAACTAAACTAATAATTATCAAAAATATCAATTTAACTCAAAAATAGTTTCCTCCTTAAATATATACACGGTAAAACTAATGTCCTAAATGCCTAGTTTTGTGTACACTTAACCTACACAAGGCCTACATTGACTATCGACTGTGTGTAGATAAAACATGATTTAAACTACATGTAAACATTGAGTTTTATCAATGGGAACGCAATTGTGTTTAGTTTACGTGTGAGTTACACTAACACAACACCGAATTTAGGTCAATGTGAACACGGCCTGATTTTCTATATTTAGCCATTTAAAGCTGAACCAATGTAAGGTATTGAAGTCTTGTTTTTAGGAGCATTATGAATGAATGATACTTATTAACAAAGTGTGTATCCTTACGATTGCATGAAGGGTCATCATAAGAAGAAGAAAATACAACTACCATCTGATGACCAGGTTTACAACCGACTTAACAATGAACACATTAGTGTGGCTGACTATGCTCAAGCAAAACATGTGTTAACTAGATTTAATTGTCAAACATTACAAGACTACCATCATGTGTACTTGAAAGGAGATGTTGTGCAATTGGATGATATATTTGAAAACTAGTGTCATTTGTTTAAAAGCTTACGGGCCTTGACGTATTTCATTATTATACGTCATCAGGGATAGCTTACGATTCGGCGTTAAATATAAGCAAAGTTAGATCACAATTGTTACACGACCCAGACATGTTACTTCCGTTTGAAACACGAGAGTCGACTCTGCTCAAATAAGCCATCGACATTGGGTGGCCAACAACAAATACATGAGTGAATGCGACCCTCCTCAACCTTCCCAATGATTTTTTGGGAATACTAAACTAGTAGTACTAACTATGAGTATGTGTTGGCCATGTCATAACTGTAGCCAACAAGGGTTTTGAATTGGTGGACGACTTTGAAGTCATTGACATGTGTAAAGAGGAGGATGAGGTTGGGTACATAATTGAATGGGATTTGGCTACTCAGTCGACCTTTACGATAAGCTTAACGATTTATCGTTTTTACATGAAAACAGAAATGAACAAGTTTCATAAGTTGGTACCGTATTCAAATCCGACAAAGGTGTAAAGTATGTTCTTTATAATAGAATTTTGAAACAGAGTTATTCCAATGGTTGGTATTAACAAAAGTGTATCATGTGTTAAAATTTAAACAATCATGTAGGCTTGAAATTTGCATTTACCTGAATATTACCAGACACAAGTTGGTTCCTTTTTCCTTTTTCCTTTTTCGATATTCAAATTTTAAAAAATATTACAAGTCCAAACTAAAAAAAATTTTTCCTTCAAATTTTTTTTTCCTCAGAATTTTTTTTTCCTCAAAATATTTTTTCCTCAAATTTTATTTTTCCTCAAAATTTTTTTTCTCAAAATTTTTTTTTCCTCAAAATTTTTTTCCTCAAATTTTTTTTTTCCTCAAAAAGATTTTTCAAATTTTTTTTTCGTTTCTTTATTCGGTTTCTTTTTCCTTATTCGATTTTCATTTCCTTATACAGTTTCTATTTCCTTATTCGATTTCCATTTCCTTATTTGATTTCCATTTCCTTATTCGGTTTCTTTTTCCTTTTTCAATGTTCATTTCCTTTTTCGGTTTCTATTTCCTTATTGGGTTTCTATTTCCCTATTGGGTTTCTATTTCCTTATTGAGTTTCTATTTCCTTATTGGATTTTCGTTTCCTTATTCGATTTCCATTTCCTTATTCGATTTCCATTTCCTAATTCGGTTTCTTTTTCCTTTTTCAATATTCATTTCCTTTTTCGGTTTCTATTTCCTTATTCGGTTTCTATTTCCTTATTCAGTTTCCATTTCCTTATTGGATTTTCATTTCCTTATTGAATTTTCATTTCCTTATTCGGTTACTTTTTCCTTATTCGGGTTCTATTTCCTTATTCAGTTTCCATTTCCTTATTGGATTTTCATTTTCTTATTGGATTTTCATTTCCTTATTCGGTTTTCATTTCCTTTTTCGATATTTAAATTTTGAAAAATATTAAGTCCAAACTGAAATTTTTTTTTCCTTCAAAATATTTTTTCCTCAAATTTTTTTTTCCTCAAAATTTTTTTTATCTCAAAATTTTTTTCCTCAAATTTTTTTTTTCCTCAAATTTTTTTCCTCAAATTTTTTTTTCCTCAAAATTTTTTTCCAAAAAGTTTTTTTTTCCTTAATAAGTTTTTCAAATTTTTTTTCGTTTCCTTATTCGTTTTCTTTTTCCTTTTTCGATTATCATTTACTTATTCGGTTTCTTTTTCCTGATTCGATTTTCATTTCCTTATTCGATGTCTATTTCCTTATTCAATGTTCATTTCCTTTTTCAGTTTCTATTTCCTTTTTCGGTTTCTATTTCCTTATTGGGTTTCTATTTCCTTATTGGGTTTCTATTTCTTTCTATTTCCTTATTGGGTTTCTATTTCCTTATTGGGTTTCTATTTCCTTATTGGATTTTCGTTTCCTTATTCGATTTCCATTTCCTTATTCGATTTCCATTTCCTTATTCGGTTTCTTTTTCCTTTTTCAATATTCATTTCCTTTTTCGGTTTCTATTTCCTTATTCGGTTTCTATTTCCTTATTCAGTTTCCATTTCCTTATTGGATTTTCATTTCCTTATTGAATTTTCATTTCCTTATTCGGTTACTTTTTCCTTATTCGGGTTCTATTTCCTTATTCAGTTTCCATTTCCTTATTGGATTTTCATTTTCTTATTGGATTTTCATTTCCTTATTCGGTTTCTATTTCCTTTTTCGATATTCAAATTTTGAAAAATATTACAAGTCCAAACTGAAATTTTTTTTTCCTTCAAAATATTTTTTCCTCAAATTTTTTTTCCTCAAAATTTTTTTTTCTTCAAAATTTTTTTCCTCAAATTTTTTTTTTCTCAAATTTTCTTTCCTCAAAATTTTTTTTCCTCAAAATTTTTTTTTCCTCAAATTTTTTTCCTCAAAGTTTTTTATTTCCTCAATAAGTTTTTCAAATTTTTTTTCGTTTCCTTATTCGTTTTCTTTTTCCTTTTCCGATTATCATTTCCTTATTCGGTTTCTTTTTCCTGATTCAATTTTCATTTCCTTATTCGATGTCTATTTCCTTATTCGATTTTCATTTCCTGATTCGATTTTCATTTCCTTATTCAGTTTCCTTTTCCTTTTTCGATATTCATTTTCTTTTTCGGTTTCTATTCCCTTATTCGGTTTCAATTTCCTTATTGGATTTTCATTTCCTTATTCGATTTCCATTTCCTTATTCGATTTCTGTTTCCTTATTCGGTTTCTATTTCCTTATTCGGTTTCTATTTCCTTATTCAGTTTCTATTTCCTTATTCGGTTTCTTTTTCCTTATTCGGTTTCTGTTTCCTTATTTGATTTCTTTTTCCTTATTAAATTTTCATTTCCTTATTCGGTTACTATTTCCTTATATTTCCAACTATCAAACATCAACACACACCAAACTGGATGTTATTGAAAGATATCTAGCGGTCAATATACAGGCTCGAACAAAAGACAAAAAAGGAAAAATATAGCGAGCTTTTTGGGATGATGATGTAGTAAAGATTAGTCGGATATACTTTAATGTTAGTCTTACATGTTGTTCTGGAACTCATTCCTCATTTATTCGTCAAGTGATCATCATTTTATATTGTTAACGTTTCATTGCGTACATCGCTTAATGTGCGCCAGTTTTAGGAAATACAGGACAGAGTAGGAATCCATGATACTTTCCCCTTTCTCTGAGTAACGAAAACTGCTCAGCGTGTCATGTGCACAACTACAAGGAACATTCAGCGGACACGTTGTCCAAAGGAACAATTCATGGCTAACCACAGCGTGAGTTACATTTAAAACATTACACATTTTGTATTTACATCAGCCATGAACTGTTTTAATATCTTTTCTTATGTTATAAAGAAATTATGAACATTTTACCGTTCAAACTGTTCGTATCTGCGATGAGACAACTTAATTCCAGACAGAACCCGACGTGTGAAAGAATATTTATCTATTTATTATTATAAAGAACTTTAACGGCTTTATATATCTACGAACTGTTTATCCGTATATTTTATGGACTTAAATTATCATTGAACACATTGTAATATTGTATTTATATTTGTATTTTCAGTTTTTCATCTTTTGGATTGGTAGTAAAATAAAAGTCAGCTCCTGATTGTTTTATCCTTACATTAACCCAGTCATCTTGGTTACACTCACTGGTCCGGCCAGTACACATGTATAGATGTGTATATATATCATTGATTCAGTGGCGATGGCAAATAGACACTGATAAGTCTTGAATGAAATTTTATAGTTTTGAATGTTTCTTCATTAGTTGACTAAAAATAAGTGGAGGTATGTTCTTATTGCCGACAAGAGAGGCACTCTACCTATATTAATTTGTGCATAAAGCGATTGAAAGTTGTTAGATACTGAATGCTTTTACCACAAATGCGCATAAGTTTTAATCTGTGTATATATACTTAAAATACGATGATAAAATTCATGTCTTTTTCAGGTTTTCTGTCAGATCCAACCATGAAGTAAGTCATGTTTGTGAGATATGGTTTTAGTCGATGATGTTCATGAAGGATATGTAGTACAAAGTATATCACTGGATTGAGCTCTCTGTCTAAGTGTATCATTAAAGTGCTTTGCTTTGAGCTGAATTCATTGCGGTGCAATTCATTTTTTGTGAAATAAAGATTTGACAGACAACTCTCATGTACAAGGATTTGTCAAAGTAGTATTCATTCTATGTACAATGTATGTAATCACTGTGCTTAAACGGCCGTGGGTAACTTAAGTTACCTACAGCCCAAAATGGAGCCGCCTGGCTTCGGTTAGGAAGTTTGCTCCTATATGATTATAATACAATGAATACAAAAGAAATGTTTAGTAATTAAAAAGTTTTATAAATCTTTTAAGAAAACTCTGCAATGTAAAACGTGGTTTATTACTACAAAATAATTGATTACAGCACGATTTTCCAAAACACTTATGATGTCCGTAACTTCAAAACAGCTCGTCCGTAACTTTTTTCCTTATACCAATAGGGCTGTCCGTAACTTTAGCATGATGTCAGTAATTTTCAAAGAATCTTTATTCGTAGATGTAATTATAAAAAAAAGAAATGATAAATAACAAAAATACCGAACTCCTAGGAATATTCAAACGGAAAGTCCTTTATGGAATTGCAAAGCCAAAAGCTCAATTTAACACACCAAACGAATAGAAAAAAACGGCCATATTCCTGCCTTGGTACAGGCATTAAAAACTAAAATTACAAAAATACTAAACTCTGAAGAAAATTCAAAAAGGAAAGTCCCTTATCAAATGGAAAAATCCAAAACTCAACCGAATGGATAACAACTGCCATTTTCCTGACTAGGTACAGGCATTTTCTTATGTAGAAAATTGTACGGCAAAATTAATGTATAATCATACATTCTACTGACTTAATAGATTGTTTACTGCTTAAGTTTTAGATGATAAATCATGACATGCAGGTTATAAATCTCACCACTTCCAACTGTAGAAATTACATTAAGAGTGAACACCCCAAAGGGTGCCTGGGGAATAGAAATATGGTCACTTGGTCTTCTCCCGACCGGCAGTAAAACGCTTGCCGAAGTGAGGCGTCCGTTTGGCTGTGCGGGATGTATCAACTACGCAGTCACGTCCGGTCAGATTTGGGACGTTAAATCCGATGCCTCGTATAAGGAGGGCACGTTAAGAACCCTTGCAACACTTCTTTGATGGGTCCGTAGGTGGCCTGTAGCTAGGCAAAATTTCTGTCCCTATCCGATATACCATTAATTTCCAGTGGCAGTCCATATTTCCCCAATGTTCATCCCAGGTGGCTTCTATTATTTCAAGACCTACCTATAGTATTTATTGTGAACTTGTTACCGTCTGGATTTGCATGAAATATTTGCCACTGGACGTTAAGCAACCAAAAATCGATCAATCAATTAATAGTGAACATATGCAAATGACATAAGGAGAACAATTTCGGAGGACAATCCTTAGCAGAAATACATAGATATATCAGTCCAAACCTCTAAGTAGATATGTATGATTTGATACCCGATCTTATTGAATCCCTGAGGTCAATGAAACTTTTAGAAGCTTTTAAATCTACTTTTATTGCTATAATAAACTAAATCCTGTTTAACAATATAGCTTTCCATCTATTCCTAGATATTGGCATTTTTTTTTCTCGAAATCAACAACACATCACAATAGATATAGTGAAGAGACTAACAATTCAGAATATCATGATTTAAAGGAAAGGATATCAATTTTTCCGCGGCTACACCGACCAAGGACTCATCAGTGAACAATCTTTAAAGCTAGAAGAATGTTAGATCAATATCGCCGTACCGTAAAATCCCGTTTTATCCCAGGAATATTTTTTTTTTAATTTAACGGAAAATCCGTGACACTCTTGTTTGCTTTTTGAAGCATATCGTTATTGTATAAATCTATGTAATAATTGAAGGGTTTGATAGTGTTTATTGTCCTTTAAGTGTTGAAATTGTTAATCTTACAGTTTTGAAAACAAAGTTACCCACATCCGAAAATAAAGTTACGGAAAGTCTGATTATTTTTGATTTATAAGTTACGGACATCTTATGCTTTTTTCAAAAGTTGGCCTTGCGCTAAAATGAAGTCAAAATTAACGCATATGCAGTGATGGCAAGTGATTTCTTGATTCAAAAGTCTTCTCAATATTTACATAGATCATGAAAAACGTTGCAAAAAGTAGATTTCGTATCAACTATCATCTCAACAAGTTTAGAGTCCGCCATCTTGGGCTGTGGATAACTTAAGTTACCCACGGCCGTTTAAGCACAGTGATTACATACATTGTACATAGAATGAATACTACTTTTACTACCAATCCAAAAGATGAAAAACTGAAAATACAAATATAAATACAATTTTACAATGTGTTCAATGATAATTTAAGTCCATAAAATATACGGATAAACAGTTCGTAGATATATAAAGCCGTTAAAGTTCTTTATAATAATAAATAGATAAATATTCTTTCACACGTCGGGTTCTGTCTGGAATTAAGTTGTCTCATCGCAGATACGAACAGTTTGAACGGTAAAATGTTCATAATTTCTTTATAACATAAGAAAAGATATTAAAACAGTTCATGGCTGATGTAAATACAAAATGTGTAATGTTTTAAATGTAACTCACGCTGTGGTTAGCCATGAATTGTTCCTTTGGACAACGTGTCCGCTGAATGTTCCTTGTAGTTGTGCACATGACACGCTGAGCAGTTTTCGTTACTCAGAGAAAGGGGAAAGTATCATGGATTCCTACTCTGTCCTGTATTTCCTAAAACTGGCGCACATTAAGCGATGTACGCAATGAAACGTTAACAATATAAAATGATGATCACTTGACGAATAAATGAGGAATGAGTTCCAGAACAACATGTAAGACTAACATTAAAGTATATCCGACTAAAACTGACGTTCGGTCTTTACTACATCATCATCCCAAAAAGCTCGCTATATTTTTCCTTTTTTGTCTTTTGTTCGAGCCTGTATATTGACCGCTAGATATCTTTCAATTACATCCAGTTTGGTGTGTGTTGATGTTTGATAGTTGAAAATATAAGGAAATAGTAACCGAATAAGGAAATGAAAATTTAATAAGGAAAAAGAAATCAAATAAGGAATCAGAAACCGAATAAGGAAAAAGAAACCGAATAAGGAAATAGAAACCGAATAAGGAAATAGAAACCGAATAAGGAAACAGAAATCGAATAAGGAAATGGAAATCGAATAAGGAAATGAAAATCCAATAAGGAAATAGAAACCAAATAAGGGAATAGAAACCGAAAAAGAAAATGAATATTGAAAAAGGAAAAAGAAACCGAATAAGGAGATGAAAATCGAATCAGGAAATGGAAATTGAATAAGGAAATAGACATCGAATAAGGAAATGACAATCGAATCAGGAAAAAGAAACCGAATAAGGAAATGATAATCGAAAAAGGAAAAAGAAAACGAATAAGGAAACGAAAAAAAATTTGAAAAACTTATTGAGGAAAAAAAAACTTTGAGGAAAAAAATTTTGAGGAAAAAAAAATTTTGAGGAAAAAAAAATTTGAGGAAAAAAAATTTGAGGAAAAAAAAAATTTGAAGAAAAAAATTTTGAGGAAAAAAAAATTTTGAGGAACAAAAAATTTGAGGAAAAAATATTTTGAAGGAAAAAAAATTTCAGTTTGGACTTGTAATATTTTTCAAAATTTGAATATCGAAAAAGGAAATGGACACCGAATAAGGAAATGAAAATCCAATAAGAAAATGAAAATCCAATAAGGAAATGGAAACTGAATAAGGAAATAGAAACCGAATAAGGAAAAAGTAACCGAATAAGGAAATGAAAATCCAATAAGAAAATGAAAATCCAATAAGGAAATAGAAACCGAATAAGGAAATAGAAACTGAAAAAGGAAATGAACATTGAAAAAGGAAAAAGAAACCGAATAAGGAAATGAAAATAGAATAAGGAAATGGAAATCGAATAAGGAAATAGAAACTGTATAAGGAAATAGAAACTATATAAGGAAATGAAAATCGAATAAGGAAAGAGAAACCGAATAAGGAAACGAAAAAAAAATTTTGAAAAACTTTTTGAGGAAAATAAATTTGAGGAAAAAAAAAATTTTGAGGAAAAAAAATTTTGAGGAAAAAAAAATTTGAGGAAAAAAATTTTGAAGGAAAAAAAAATTCAGTTTGGACTTGTAATATTTTTCAAAATTTGAATATCGAAAAAGGAAATGGAAACCGAATAAGGAAATGAAAATCCAATAAGGAAATGGAAACTGAATAAGGAAATAGAAACCGAATAAAAAAAAAGAAACCGAATAAGGAAATGAAAATCCAATAAGGAAATGAAAATCCAATAAGGAAATGGAAACTGAATAAGGAAATAGAAACCGAATAAGGAAATAGAAACCGAAAAAGGAAATGAATATTGAAAAAGGAAAAAGAAACCGAATTAGGAAATGAAAATCGAATAAGGAAATAGGAACTGTTTAAGGAAAGGAAAATCGAATAAGGAAAAAGAAACCGAATAAGGAAACGAAAAAAAAATTTGAAAAACTTTTTGAGGAAAAAAAAAATTTGAGGAAAAAATTTTGAAGGAAAAAAAAATTCGGTTTGGACTTGTAATATTTTTCAAAATTTGAATATCGAAAAAGGAAATGGAAACCGAATCAGGAAATGAAAATCCAATAAGGAAAAGAAAATCCAATAAGGAAATGGAAACTGAGTAAGGAAATAGAAACCGAAAATAAAAAAGAAACCGAATAAGGAAATGAAAATCCAATAAGGAAATGAAAATCTAATAAGGAAATGGAAACTGAATAAGGAAATAGAAACTGAATAAGGAAATAGAAACCGAAAAAGGACATGAATATTGAAAAAGGAAAAAGAAACCGAATAAGGAAATGGAAATCGAATAAGGAAACGAAAATCCAATATGGAAATAGAAACCCAATAAGGAAATAGAAACCCAATAAAGAAATAGAAACCCAATTAGGAAATAGAAACCGAAAAAGGAAATGAACATTGAAAAAGGAAAAAGAAACCAATAAGGAAATGGAAATTGAATAAGGAAATGGAAATCGAATAAGGAAACGAAAATCCAAAAAGAAAATAGGAAACCCAATAAGGAAATCGAAACCGAATAAGGAAATGGAAATCGAATAAGGAAATGGAAATCGAATAAGGAAATGGAAATCGAATAAGGAAATGAAAATCCAATTAGGAAATAGAAACTGAATAAGGAAATAGAAACTGAAAAAGGAAATAAACATTGAAAAAGGAAAAAAGAACCGTATAAGGAAATGAAAATCGAATAAGGAAATGGTAATCGAATAAGGAAATAGAAACTGTATAAGGAAATGAAAACCAAATAAGGAAACGAAAAAAAAATTTGAAAAACTTTTTGAGGAAAAAAAAATTTGAGGAAAAAAAATTTTGAGGAAAAAAAAATTGAGAAAAAAAAAATTTGAGGAAAAAAAATTTTGAGGAAAAAAAAATTTTGAGGAAAAAAAATTTGAGGAAAAAAAAAATTTCAGGAAAAAAAAATTTGAGGAAAAAAAAATTCTGAGGAAAAAAAATTTTGAAGGAAAATTTTTTTTTAGTTTGGACTTGTAATATTTTTTAAAATTTGAATATCGAAAAAGGAAAAAGGAAAAAGGAACCAACTTGTGTCTGGTCTGAATATTAACCTTATAACCATAACCACTACCCACACCGTGTCTGAAAAATTTTTTTTTCCCCAACTGATGAACAAAGTTTGGAAATACCATGGTAAACATACTTAAACGGATGAATATAAAATAAGTGACTACCGAAAAACAATCGTACACATGAAGAAAACCGAACTCAAATTTGACAAGCCTGTGTATTTGGGAGCATGCATCTTAGACATTTCACAGATTTTAATGTACGACATTCATTATGAAACCTTCGGGAACAAGATCCGACTATTGTTAACCGACACTGATAATTAAGTCTATTAAATTCAAACTGACGACTTTCTAAAGACATGATATCTCAAATTCAAAACAAGTTTGACACACTTAACTATTGTACGGACAACCTATCGTTGAATTCCAAACAACGTCAGCAAATAGTGATTGGTGTGTTTGAAGATACATTTGGTGGTCAAATGATTGGTGAGTTTGTAAGGCTTCGTGCAAGATGTTTTAATATCGAATGAATGATGGTCAAAACACAAGGAAAGCTTTGGAAAAACCAAACAGGTCAACCGACAGAATATTCCGTGTAACGATTACCAGACGTGTTTTATGACCTATCAAAGTTGTCATAGAAAAATGAACGTCATTCGCAGTTACCTTTAAAACGTGGTGACTTCAGAAACTAACACACAAGATGAATCACGTTACATTTTAAAAGATGGAATCAGAACACTGGCACATGGACATTTTCAAATTGAAAACGAATACCTAAGAGACGTGTGGTGAAAGAAGTAACAATGCCTGGATTCATCAAACCTCTAAAAAATATTGTTATATAAGGAACAATAACATTTATCATATGTTAAAATAATATGAATGATATTGAAAGATGATTGCAATTTCGTGCCTGTTTGGAGGCTCGAAAACTTAAAATAAGTGTTACGTGTACACAACATTCTACTTCCAAACAAGCCACTCTCAACGGGAAATTGTAGAGAACAGTTAAAACTTTTCATATTTGAGAAGTTTGTTGATGCGGGTTACCCTACCTTCCAAACCTTTTAATCCTACCGTTATGGGACATGTAACCCATTGGACGACAACTAGCAAATAAAGTTGAGACTGAAAATGGGGAATGTGTCAAAGAGACACAACCCGACTATAAAACTTCCTTCCCTCCCTACGTAATGGTAAATTTCTTGAAATCAAGATCTGCTAGAACACATGACAGCCACATTTGGATGCTATGGAAATTGAGAAATAAATTACAATCCCAGTGTAACCTATTGGAGACGGATATAAAACGACTAGAGAAAGATTTTATAACAACCGTTAAAGAACTTGAGGAAAAGGTAGATGAGTTTAAGACCACTCTGCAACAAAAACTTTAGGCACATAAGATTAAACACTTGACACATTAAACATTGATGCACTCTTGGAACGTCCATTGTCAATGGAAGTGTGATTTATTGAAACATGCTGGTGTGAGATCAAAAACTCAAGGTGATTCTTCACCTGGTAAAGATATAACCCAGATGTTTACGCCTTCACCATATTGCTTGCATAGGGAAAGTAGCCTTTATGATATTGTGCAAATTGCCAGAGACTATACTTGATAAATTGCAAATCTGATTGTTAAATACAAGAAGAAAGATCTATTTCAAACCACCATTGGTTCGTTTTTCTGAAGTTAAGGTTCATAAAAGGACTCTTTTACGAAGACTTCATTAAAATCCAGGGTACGATACATTTGGGTTTGAGTGTTCTATACGTGGGACAAATTTAAGACTTCCCCGCCCTACCTAGGGATGTATTCCTTTTTAAACACGCTTTTCTTTAAAATATTTCAAACTGTATCGACTACAAACTACAAGCTATAATTTCGGATATTGCTAGTCACAGACTTTTCAAGCCAGTTCGCATTGGAAAAGATGAAAAAGAGAACAGATCTTTTCTAAATCTTTCCTTTGCCAACAAAGGTCTCGATGGCGTCAACCTAGGCAATATCCTTCATCACAAATTAGTTCAATCGAAAATACCTCCTTATTTCAAAGACCAGTCTGTACCAATAATTTCTTATACCTATACCAAACCTATTGCAACTAAAATTTTCAATTACAAACGCGTTTTGCAGGATCTCGATATTGACGACTTCAAGTCTAAACCTCCTGATTGCACTTGTGCTAGTTCCCAATTCACATATAATCCTGCTGGCCACGTTATTACCAGTGACCTTAACATTGTTAATAACACTTCTCTACGAAACGTGTTATCGAAAGGTCCGAAATATCGTGAGCCTTAATCCATCAATTGGAAATACAACTTTAAAATTTTGATGGATTCAGTCGAGGATTATGCCAGGCAATGGGCTAAGCGCGAGAAGGAAGACGTAGACACTCTATCCGAATGGATTAAGGCAGTGAGGTCGTTAATACAAATCAGAATTAAGAAACTGAATGGGTCCATCAATGCCCATGCTACGTCAATCTTCAAAGATCCAAATGTTGCTAAACACCTATCTGACCTCCATGATAAATATGTTGTTGTCCCCGCAGACAAGCCCCAAATAACATCGTTTTTGTCTGTAAAAGTTATTACATTAATTGCTTGATAAACGAATTAGGTATAGACAATTCACTTGGAAACCCAACATATACCCTCACGACACTTACCTAAGAGGAAATCCTGGATAATCATAGGTCTGTTCTTTGTTCCTTTGGTATTTCAACCAAAGATGAAGAACTGGATTTTCCATCACTGTATTGGATACATAAACTACATAAGTGTCCTTACAAACAACGGTATATTTCTGGATCTTCCAAGTGCTCCACGAAACCCCTTTCTAAATTATTAACATCTATTTTATCAGCAATCAAAGACGGGCTTCAAAGTTATTGTGAAACTGCTATTCTAGAGGTGGATCAGATGTGGATACTTAAAAATTGCAAAGATCTTTTAGAGTACATACAATCTAACTCTCTTTCATCTTGTAACAGTATTAAAACATTTGACTTTTCTACTCTTTACACAAGTATTCCACATTCCAAACTAAAAGACAAATTAAAAGAGTTGGTATTACTTTGCTTCATAAAAAAGAATGGCCAACGTAGATACAAGTATCTTGTCTTAGGGAGGGATAAATCCTACTTTGTAAAGAATCATTCTGATTCAAACAAAAAATTCTCTGAAACCGATATTATCAAGATGCTTGATTTTTTGATTGACAACATATTTGTTACGTTCGGAGGACATGTTTTTCAACAGACTGTCGGCATCCCAATGGGAACAAACTGTAACCCTCTACTTGACGACTTGTTTCTTTATTATCATGAGGCTGACTTCATGCAGGAACTTCTTAGGAAGAAAGATAAGAAGTTAGCAATATCCTTTAACTCTACTTTCCGCTATATAGATGACGTTCTTTCACTAAACAATTCAAAATTTGGTGACTATGTGGATCGCATCTATCCCATCGAATTGGAGATAAAGGATACAACAATAAACAGTTAAATCGGCTTCATATCTTGACTTACATCTAGAAATTGACAATGAGGGTCGGTTGAAGACAAAACTTTACGACAAAAGAGATGATTTCAGCTTTCCAATTGTGAACTTTCCATTTCTAAGTAGCAACATTCCAGCAGCACCTGCATACGGGGTATATATCTCCCAATTGATACGATATTCCCGTGCTTGCATTTCCTATCATAATTTTATTGATAGAGGGTTACTGCTCACAAGGAAGCTATCAAACCAAGAGTTCCAAATGGTGAAGTTGAAATCATCCCTTCGTAAATTTTACGGACGCCATCACGAGTTGGTTGACCGTTATAGAATAACCGTTTCACAAATGATATCGGATATGTTCCTTACGTCGTAACTACAATCCCCTTCCCTTTCATGAATTTGACCTACCGAATTAGACTATTTACCGGATTTGTAATCACATAAGCAACACGACGGGTGCCGCATGTGGAGCAGAATCTGCTTACCCTTCCGGAGCACCGGAGATCACCCCTAGTTTTTGGTGGGGTTCGTGTTGTTTATTCTTTAGTTTTCTATGTTGTGTCATGTGTACTATTGTTTTTTCTGTTTGTCTTTTTCATTTTAAGTCATGGCGTTGTCAGTTTGTTTTAGATTTACGAGTTTGACTGTCCCTTTGGTATCTTTCGTCCCTCTTTTAAATTTACCCTGTTTTAATGGATCGACGTTAGTACGCGTAGAATAAGCCAAAAGTATTTAAAAAAGATAGTTTTCATTGTTCTCATCCAACATTCAAAGAAACTTGTTTTTCTTCATTCTCGGTAGAGTACAGTTCAATGTTGTGTTTCTGACGAAACTCTCCAGCCTCGTTGCTGCAAAATTCAGCTCTTTATCTGTTCAAAGCTTTGAAACAACCCATGATGGTGTGAAAAACGCTTGCAATGCATCTTTGACCGTGACACATTTCTTGTTATGAGGGACCAATTTTTCCCCTAAAAGTACTGTCCTTACCACCATCACATTAAGTACTTCATGGGATATCACTACGGAAAATTTTCTATCAAGACCCATCCAATTATCAAAGTATTGATCCGGTCTATTACCTGCTTAAATATTTTTTTCTGGGATCCGTACCTGTCTGGCCACCACAGAGGTTTACAGTTGCCCATATTAAGCGTATTTTGCACTATAGTTTTAATGAATGGGTGTTTTCAAAATTACCTTGTTATATGTCCAAGGTCTGTATTAATGGTCGAGGATGTCTATAATTGACCGAGACATAATTACCACACAATCGGCACTCCTCGGCATATCTCTATGGCAAAGTTCCGAACTGGACCTAGCTCATTTCAAAGGTATCGACCCAGGCTAATCGCCACTTCCAATTTTTTTTGGGATCCGGACCCGTCTGGCCACCACAGAGGTTTAAAGTTGCCCATTTACGTTTTTCCATACCAACCACACACTCGGTACATTTCGGCATATCCCGACGGCAAAGTTCCAAACTGGACCTAGCTCATTTTAAAGATATTGACCCAGGCTATTCCCTACTTAAATATTTTTCTGGGATCCGGGCCCGTCTAGCCACTACAGAGGTTCAAAGTTGGCCTTATGGCAAATTTTCATTATTAATCACACACTCGGTACATTTCGGCATATTCCTACGGCAAAGTTCCAAACCGGACCTAGCTCATTTTAAAGGTATCGACCCAGGCTATTCCCCTCTTAAATATTTTTCTGGGATCCGGGCCCGTCTGGCCACCACAGAGGTTCAAAGTTGCCCATTTACGTTTTTTTCATATCAATCACACATTCGGTACTCTTCGGTATATCCCTACGGCAAAGTTCCGAACCGGATCTAGCTCATTTTAAAGGTATTGACCCAAGTTATTTCCCACTTAAATATTTTTCTGGGATCCGGGCCTGTCTGGCCACCACAGAGGTTCAAAGTTGCTCATTTACGTATTTTTCGTATCAATCACACATTCGGTACTCTTCGGTATATCCCTACGGCAAAGTTCCGAACCGGACCTACCTCATTTTAAAGGTATTACCCCAAGCTATTCCCCACTTAAATATTTTTCTGGGATCCGGGCCCGTCTGGCCACCACAGAGGTTCAAAGTTGCCCATTTACGTTTTTTTCATATCAATCACACATTCGGTACTCTTCGGTATATCCCTACGGCAAAGTTCCGAACCGGATCTAGCTCATTTTAAAGGTATTGACCCAAGTTATTTCCCACTTAAATATTTTTCTGGGATCCGGGCCCGTCTGGCCACCACAGAGGTTCAAAGTTGCTCATTTACGTATTTTTCGTATCAATCACACATTCGGTACTCTTCGGTATATCCCTACGGCAAAGTTCCGAACCGGACCTACCTCATTTTAAAGGTATTACCCCAAGCTATTCCCCACTTAAATATTTTTCTGGGATCCGGGCCCGTCTGGCCACCACAGAGGTTCAAAGTTGCCCATTTACGTTTTTTTCATATCAATCACACATTCGGTACTCTTCGGTATATCCCTACGGCAAAGTTCCGAACCGGATCTAGCTCATTTTAAAGGTATTGACCCAAGTTATTTCCCACTTAAATATTTTTCTGGGATCCGGGCCCGTCTGGCCACCACAGAGGTTCAAAGTTGCTCATTTACGTATTTTTCGTATCAATCACACATTCGGTACTCTTCGGTATATCCCTACGGCAAAGTTCCGAACCGGACCTACCTCATTTTAAAGGTATTACCCCAAGCTATTCCCCACTTAAATATTTTTCTGGGATCCGGGCCCGTCTGGCCACCACAGAGGTTCAAAGTTGCCCATTTACGTTTTTTTCATATCAATCACACATTCGGTACTCTTCGGTATATCCCTACGGCAAAGTTCCGAACCGGATCTAGCTCATTTTAAAGGTATTGACCCAAGCTATTCCCCACTTAAATATTTTTCTGGGATCCGGGCCTGTCTGGCCACCACAGAGATTCAAAGTTGCCCATTAACGTATTTTTCATATCAATCACACATTCGGTACTCTTCGGTATATCCCTACGGCAAAGTTCCGAAACCGGACCTAGCTCAATTTGAAGGTATTGACCCAAGCTATTCCCCACTTAAATATTTTTCTGGGATCCGGCCCCGTCTGGCCACCACAGAGGTTCAAAGTTGCCCATTAACGTATTTTTCATATCAACCACACATTCGGTACTCTTCGGTATATCCCTACGGCAAAGTTCCGAACCGGACCTAGCTCATGTTGAAGGTATTGACCCAAGCTATTCCCCACTTAAATATTTTTCTGGGATCCGGGCCCGTCTGGCCACCACAGAGGTTCAAAGTTGCCCATTAACGTATTTTTCATATCAATCACACATTCGGTACTCTTCGGTATATCTCTACGGCAAAGTTCCGAACCGGACCTAGCTCAATTTGAAGGTATTGACCCAAGCTATTCCCCACTTAAATATTTTTCTGGGATCCGGGCCCGTCTGGCCACCACAGAGGTTCAAAGTTGCCCATTAACGTATTTTTCATATCAATCACACATTCGGTACTCTTCGGTATATCTCTACGGCAAAGTTCCGAACCGGACCTAGCTCAATTTGAAGGTATTGACCCAAGCTATTCCCCACTTAAATATTTTTCTGGGATCCGGGCCCGTCTGGCCACCACAGAGGTTCAAAGTTGCCCATTAACGTATTTTTCATATCAACCACACATTCGGTACTCTTCGGTATATCCCTACGGCAAAGTTCCGAACCGGACCTAGCTCATTTTGAAGGTATTGACCCAAGCTATTCCCCACTTAAATATTTTTCTGGGATCCGGGCCCGTCTGGCCACCACAGAGGTTCAAAGTTGCCCATTAACGTATTTTTCATATCAATCACACATTCGGTACTCTTCGGTATATCTCTACGGCAAAGTTCCGAACCGGACCTAGCTCAATTTGAAGGTATTGACCCAAGCTATTCCCCACTTAAATATTTTTCTGGGATCCGGGCCCGTCTGGCCACCACAGAGGTTCAAAGTTGCCCATTAACGTATTTTTCATATCAACCACACATTCGGTACTCTTCGGTATATCCCTACGGCAAAGTTCCCAACCGGACCAAGCTCATGTTGAAGGTATTGACCCAAGCTATTCCCCACTTAAATATTTTTCTGGGATCCGGGCCCGTCTGGCCACCACAGAGGTTCAAAGTTGCCCATTAACGTATTTTTCATATCAATCACACATTCGGTACTCTTCGGTATATCCCTACGGCAAAGTTCCGAACCGGACCTAGCTCAATTTGAAGGTATTGACCCAAGCTATTCCCCACTTAAATATTTTTCTGGGATCCGGGCCCGTCTGGCCACCACAGAGGTTCAAAGTTGCCCATTAACGTATTTTTCATATCAACCACACATTCGGTACTCTTCGGTATATCCCTACGGCAAAGTTCCGAACCGGACCTAGCTCATGTTGAAGGTATTGACCCAAGCTATTCCCCACTTAAATATTTTTCTGGGATCCGGGCCCGTCTGGCCACCACAGAGGTTCAAAGTTGCCCATTAACGTATTTTTCATATCAATCACACATTCGGTACTCTTCGGTATATCTCTACGGCAAAGTTCCGAACCGGACCTAGCTCAATTTGAAGGTATTGACCCAAGCTATTCCCCACTTAAATATTTTTCTGGGATCCGGGCCCGTCTGGCCACCACAGAGGTTCAAAGTTGCCCATTAACGTATTTTTCATATCAACCACACATTCGGTACTCTTCGGTATATCCCTACGGCAAAGTTCCGAACCGGACCTAGCTCATTTTGAAGGTATTGACCCAAGCTATTCCCCACTTAAATATTTTTCTGGGATCCGGGCCCGTCTGGCCACCACAGAGGTTCAAAGTTGCCCATTAACGTATTTTTCATATCAATCACACATTCGGTACTCTTCGGTATATCCCTACGGCAAAGTTCCGAACCGGACCTAGCTCAATTTGAAGGTATTGACCCAAGCTATTCCCCACTTAAATATTTTTCTGGGATCCGGGCCCGTTCCCAACCGGACCAAGCTCATGTTGAAGGTATTGACCCAAGCTATTCCCCACTTAAATATTTTTCTGGGATCCGGGCCCGTCTGGCCACCACAGAGGTTCAAAGTTGCCCATTAACGTATTTTTCATATCAATCACACATTCGGTACTCTTCGGTATATCTCTACGGCAAAGTTCCGAACCGGACCTAGCTCAATTTGAAGGTATTGACCCAAGCTATTCCCCACTTAAATATTTTTCTGGGATCCGGGCCCGTCTGGCCACCACAGAGGTTCAAAGTTGCCCATTAACGTATTTTTCATATCAACCACACATTCGGTACTCTTCGGTATATCCCTACGGCAAAGTTCCGAACCGGACCTAGCTCATTTTGAAGGTATTGACCCAAGCTATTCCCCACTTAAATATTTTTCTGGGATCCGGGCCCGTCTGGCCACCACAGAGGTTCAAAGTTGCCCATTAACGTATTTTTCATATCAATCACACATTCGGTACTCTTCGGTATATCCCTACGGCAAAGTTCCGAACCGGACCTAGCTCAATTTGAAGGTATTGACCCAAGCTATTCCCCACTTAAATATTTTTCTGGGATCCGGGCCCGTCTGGCCACCACAGAGGTTCAAAGTTGCCCATTTACGTATTTTTCATATCAACCACACATTCGGTACTCTTCGGTATATCCCTACGGCAAAGTTCCGAACCGGACCTAGCTCATGTTGAAGGTATTGACCCAAGCTATTCCCCACTTAAATATTTTTCTGGGATCCGGGCCCGTCTGGCCACCACAGAGGTTCAAAGTTGCCCATTAACGTATTTTTCATATCAATCACACATTCGGTACTCTTCGGTATATCTCTACGGCAAAGTTCCGAACCGGACCTAGCTCAATTTGAAGGTATTGACCCAAGCTATTCCCCACTTAAATATTTTTCTGGGATCCGGGCCCGTCTGGCCACCACAGAGGTTCAAAGTTGCCCATTAACGTATTTTTCATATCAACCACACATTCGGTACTCTTCGGTATATCCCTACGGCAAAGTTCCGAACCGGACCTAGCTCATTTTGAAGGTATTGACCCAAGCTATTCCCCACTTAAATATTTTTCTGGGATCCGGGCCCGTCTGGCCACCACAGAGGTTCAAAGTTTCCCATTAACGTATTTTTCATATCAATCACACATTCGGTACTCTTCGGTATATCTCTACGGCAAAGTTCCGAACCGGACCTAGCTCAATTTGAAGGTATTGACCCAAGCTATTCCCCACTTAAATATTTTTCTGGGATCCGGGCCCGTCTGGCCACCACAGAGGTTCAAAGTTGCCCATTAACGTATTTTTCATATCAATCACACATTCGGTACTCTTCGGTATATCCCTACGGCAAAGTTCCGAACCGGACCTAGCTCATGTTGAAGGTATTGACCCAAGCTATTCCCCACTTAAATATTTTTCTGGGATCCGGGCCCGTCTGGCCACCACAGAGGTTCAAAGTTGCCCATTAACGTATTTTTCATATCAATCACACATTCGGTACTCTTCGGTATATCTCTACGGCAAAGTTCCGAACCGGACCTAGCTCAATTTGAAGGTATTGACCCAAGCTATTCCCCACTTAAATATTTTTCTGGGATCCGGGCCCGTCTGGCCACCACAGAGGTTCAAAGTTGCCCATTAACGTATTTTTCATATCAACCACACATTCGGTACTCTTCGGTATATCCCTACGGCAAAGTTCCGAACCGGACCTAGCTCATTTTGAAGGTATTGACCCAAGCTATTCCCCACTTAAATATTTTTCTGGGATCCGGGCCCGTCTGGCCACCACAGAGGTTCAAAGTTGCCCATTAACGTATTTTTCATATCAATCACACATTCGGTACTCTTCGGTATATCTCTACGGCAAAGTTCCGAACCGGACCTAGCTCAATTTGAAGGTATTGACCCAAGCTATTCCCCACTTAAATATTTTTCTGGGATCCGGGCCCGTCTGGCCACCACAGAGGTTCAAAGTTGCCCATTAACGTATTTTTCATATCAACCACACATTCGGTACTCTTCGGTATATCCCTACGGCAAAGTTCCCAACCGGACCAAGCTCATGTTGAAGGTATTGACCCAAGCTATTCCCCACTTAAATATTTTTCTGGGATCCGGGCCCGTCTGGCCACCACAGAGGTTCAAAGTTGCCCATTAACGTATTTTTCATATCAATCACACATTCGGTACTCTTCGGTATATCCCTACGGCAAAGTTCCGAACCGGACCTAGCTCAATTTGAAGGTATTGACCCAAGCTATTCCCCACTTAAATATTTTTCTGGGATCCGGGCCCGTCTGGCCACCACAGAGGTTCAAAGTTGCCCATTAACGTATTTTTCATATCAACCACACATTCGGTACTCTTCGGTATATCCCTACGGCAAAGTTCCGAACCGGACCTAGCTCATGTTGAAGGTATTGACCCAAGCTATTCCCCACTTAAATATTTTTCTGGGATCCGGGCCCGTCTGGCCACCACAGAGGTTCAAAGTTGCCCATTAACGTATTTTTCATATCAATCACACATTCGGTACTCTTCGGTATATCTCTACGGCAAAGTTCCGAACCGGACCTAGCTCAATTTGAAGGTATTGACCCAAGCTATTCCCCACTTAAATATTTTTCTGGGATCCGGGCCCGTCTGGCCACCACAGAGGTTCAAAGTTGCCCATTAACGTATTTTTCATATCAACCACACATTCGGTACTCTTCGGTATATCCCTACGGCAAAGTTCCGAACCGGACCTAGCTCATTTTGAAGGTATTGACCCAAGCTATTCCCCACTTAAATATTTTTCTGGGATCCGGGCCCGTCTGGCCACCACAGAGGTTCAAAGTTGCCCATTAACGTATTTTTCATATCAATCACACATTCGGTACTCTTCGGTATATCCCTACGGCAAAGTTCCGAACCGGACCTAGCTCAATTTGAAGGTATTGACCCAAGCTATTCCCCACTTAAATATTTTTCTGGGATCCGGGCCCGTTCCCAACCGGACCAAGCTCATGTTGAAGGTATTGACCCAAGCTATTCCCCACTTAAATATTTTTCTGGGATCCGGGCCCGTCTGGCCACCACAGAGGTTCAAAGTTGCCCATTAACGTATTTTTCATATCAATCACACATTCGGTACTCTTCGGTATATCTCTACGGCAAAGTTCCGAACCGGACCTAGCTCAATTTGAAGGTATTGACCCAAGCTATTCCCCACTTAAATATTTTTCTGGGATCCGGGCCCGTCTGGCCACCACAGAGGTTCAAAGTTGCCCATTAACGTATTTTTCATATCAACCACACATTCGGTACTCTTCGGTATATCCCTACGGCAAAGTTCCGAACCGGACCTAGCTCATTTTGAAGGTATTGACCCAAGCTATTCCCCACTTAAATATTTTTCTGGGATCCGGGCCCGTCTGGCCACCACAGAGGTTCAAAGTTGCCCATTAACGTATTTTTCATATCAATCACACATTCGGTACTCTTCGGTATATCCCTACGGCAAAGTTCCGAACCGGACCTAGCTCAATTTGAAGGTATTGACCCAAGCTATTCCCCACTTAAATATTTTTCTGGGATCCGGGCCCGTCTGGCCACCACAGAGGTTCAAAGTTGCCCATTTACGTATTTTTCATATCAACCACACATTCGGTACTCTTCGGTATATCCCTACGGCAAAGTTCCGAACCGGACCTAGCTCATGTTGAAGGTATTGACCCAAGCTATTCCCCACTTAAATATTTTTCTGGGATCCGGGCCCGTCTGGCCACCACAGAGGTTCAAAGTTGCCCATTAACGTATTTTTCATATCAATCACACATTCGGTACTCTTCGGTATATCTCTACGGCAAAGTTCCGAACCGGACCTAGCTCAATTTGAAGGTATTGACCCAAGCTATTCCCCACTTAAATATTTTTCTGGGATCCGGGCCCGTCTGGCCACCACAGAGGTTCAAAGTTGCCCATTAACGTATTTTTCATATCAACCACACATTCGGTACTCTTCGGTATATCCCTACGGCAAAGTTCCGAACCGGACCTAGCTCATTTTGAAGGTATTGACCCAAGCTATTCCCCACTTAAATATTTTTCTGGGATCCGGGCCCGTCTGGCCACCACAGAGGTTCAAAGTTGCCCATTAACGTATTTTTCATATCAATCACACATTCGGTACTCTTCGGTATATCCCTACGGCAAAGTTCCGAACCGGACCTAGCTCAATTTGAAGGTATTGACCCAAGCTATTCCCCACTTAAATATTTTTCTGGGATCCGGGCCCGTCTGGCCACCACAGAGGTTCAAAGTTGCCCATTAACGTATTTTTCATATCAACCACACATTCGGTACTCTTCGGTATATCCCTACGGCAAAGTTCCCAACCGGACCAAGCTCATGTTGAAGGTATTGACCCAAGCTATTCCCCACTTAAATATTTTTCTGGGATCCGGGCCCGTCTGGCCACCACAGAGGTTCAAAGTTGCCCATTAACGTATTTTTCATATCAACCACACATTCGGTACTCTTCGGTATATCCCTACGGCAAAGTTCCGAACCGGACCTAGCTCATTTTGAAGGTATTGACCCAAGCTATTCCCCACTTAAATATTTTTCTGGGATCCGGGCCCGTCTGGCCACCACAGAGGTTCAAAGTTGCCCATTAACGTATTTTTCATATCAATCACACATTCGGTACTCTTCGGTATATCTCTACGGCAAAGTTCCGAACCGGACCTAGCTCATGTTGAAGGTATTGACCCAAGCTATTCCCCACTTAAATATTTTTCTGGGATCCGGGCCCGTCTGGCCACCACAGAGGTTCAAAGTTGCCCATTAACGTATTTTTCATATCAACCACACATTCGGTACTCTTCGGTATATCCCTACGGCAAAGTTCCCAACCGGACCAAACTCATGTTGAAGGTATTGACCCAAGCTATTCCCCACTTAAATATTTTTCTGGGATCCGGGCCCGTCTGGCCACCACAGAGGTTCAAAGTTGCCCATTAACGTATTTTTCATATCAATCACACATTCGGTACTCTTCGGTATATCCCTACGGCAAAGTTCCGAACCGGACCTAGCTCAATTTGAAGGTATTGACCCAAGCTATTCCCCACTTAAATATTTTTCTGGGATCCGGGCCCGTCTGGCCACCACAGAGGTTCAAAGTTGCCCATTAACGTATTTTTCATATCAACCACACATTCGGTACTCTTCGGTATATCCCTACGGCAAAGTTCCGAACCGGACCTAGCTCATGTTGAAGGTATTGACCCAAGCTATTCCCCACTTAAATATTTTTCTGGGATCCGGGCCCGTCTGGCCACCACAGAGGTTCAAAGTTGCCCATTAACGTATTTTTCATATCAATCACACATTCGGTACTCTTCGGTATATCTCTACGGCAAAGTTCCGAACCGGACCTAGCTCAATTTGAAGGTATTGACCCAAGCTATTCCCCACTTAAATATTTTTCTGGGATCCGGGCCCGTCTGGCCACCACAGAGGTTCAAAGTTGCCCATTAACGTATTTTTCATATCAACCACACATTCGGTACTCTTCGGTATATCCCTACGGCAAAGTTCCGAACCGGACCTAGCTCATTTTGAAGGTATTGACCCAAGCTATTCCCCACTTAAATATTTTTCTGGGATCCGGGCCCGTCTGGCCACCACAGAGGTTCAAAGTTGCCCATTAACGTATTTTTCATATCAATCACACATTCGGTACTCTTCGGTATATCCCTACGGCAAAGTTCCGAACCGGACCTAGCTCAATTTGAAGGTATTGACCCAAGCTATTCCCCACTTAAATATTTTTCTGGGATCCGGGCCCGTTCCCAACCGGACCAAGCTCATGTTGAAGGTATTGACCCAAGCTATTCCCCACTTAAATATTTTTCTGGGATCCGGGCCCGTCTGGCCACCACAGAGGTTCAAAGTTGCCCATTAACGTATTTTTCATATCAATCACACATTCGGTACTCTTCGGTATATCTCTACGGCAAAGTTCCGAACCGGACCTAGCTCAATTTGAAGGTATTGACCCAAGCTATTCCCCACTTAAATATTTTTCTGGGATCCGGGCCCGTCTGGCCACCACAGAGGTTCAAAGTTGCCCATTAACGTATTTTTCATATCAACCACACATTCGGTACTCTTCGGTATATCCCTACGGCAAAGTTCCGAACCGGACCTAGCTCATTTTGAAGGTATTGACCCAAGCTATTCCCCACTTAAATATTTTTCTGGGATCCGGGCCTGTCTGGCCACCACAGAGGTTCAAAGTTGCCCATTAACGTATTTTTCATATCAATCACACATTCGGTACTCTTCGGTATATCCCTACGGCAAAGTTCCGAACCGGACCTAGCTCAATTTGAAGGTATTGACCCAAGCTATTCCCCACTTAAATATTTTTCTGGGATCCGGGCCCGTCTGGCCACCACAGAGGTTCAAAGTTGCCCATTTACGTATTTTTCATATCAACCACACATTCGGTACTCTTCGGTATATCCCTACGGCAAAGTTCCGAACCGGACCTAGCTCATGTTGAAGGTATTGACCCAAGCTATTCCCCACTTAAATATTTTTCTGGGATCCGGGCCCGTCTGGCCACCACAGAGGTTCAAAGTTGCCCATTAACGTATTTTTCATATCAATCACACATTCGGTACTCTTCGGTATATCTCTACGGCAAAGTTCCGAACCGGACCTAGCTCAATTTGAAGGTATTGACCCAAGCTATTCCCCACTTAAATATTTTTCTGGGATCCGGGCCCGTCTGGCCACCACAGAGGTTCAAAGTTGCCCATTAACGTATTTTTCATATCAACCACACATTCGGTACTCTTCGGTATATCCCTACGGCAAAGTTCCGAACCGGACCTAGCTCATTTTGAAGGTATTGACCCAAGCTATTCCCCACTTAAATATTTTTCTGGGATCCGGGCCCGTCTGGCCACCACAGAGGTTCAAAGTTGCCCATTAACGTATTTTTCATATCAATCACACATTCGGTACTCTTCGGTATATCCCTACGGCAAAGTTCCGAACCGGACCTAGCTCAATTTGAAGGTATTGACCCAAGCTATTCCCCACTTAAATATTTTTCTGGGATCCGGGCCCGTCTGGCCACCACAGAGGTTCAAAGTTGCCCATTAACGTATTTTTCATATCAACCACACATTCGGTACTCTTCGGTATATCCCTACGGCAAAGTTCCCAACCGGACCAAGCTCATGTTGAAGGTATTGACCCAAGCTATTCCCCACTTAAATATTTTTCTGGGATCCGGGCCCGTCTGGCCACCACAGAGGTTCAAAGTTGCCCATTAACGTATTTTTCATATCAATCACACATTCGGTACTCTTCGGTATATCTCTACGGCAAAGTTCCGAACCGGACCTAGCTCAATTTGAAGGTATTGACCCAAGCTATTCCCCACTTAAATATTTTTCTGGGATCCGGGCCCGTCTGGCCACCACAGAGGTTCAAAGTTGCCCATTAACGTATTTTTCATATCAACCACACATTCGGTACTCTTCGGTATATCCCTACGGCAAAGTTCCGAACCGGACCTAGCTCATGTTGAAGGTATTGACCCAAGCTATTCCCCACTTAAATATTTTTCTGGGATCCGGGCCCGTCTGGCCACCACAGAGGTTCAAAGTTGCCCATTAACGTATTTTTCATATCAATCACACATTCGGTACTCTTCGGTATATCTCTACGGCAAAGTTCCGAACCGGACCTAGCTCAATTTGAAGGTATTGACCCAAGCTATTCCCCACTTAAATATTTTTCTGGGATCCGGGCCCGTCTGGCCACCACAGAGGTTCAAAGTTGCCCATTAACGTATTTTTCATAGCAATCACACATTCGGTACTCTTCGGTATATCCCTACGGAAAAGTTCCGAACCGGACCTAGCTCAATTTGAAGGTATTGACCCAAGCTATTCCCCACTTAAATATTTTTCTGGGATCCGGGCCCGTCTGGCCACCACAGAGGTTCAAAGTTGCCCATTAACGTATTTTTCATATCAACCACACATTCGGTACTCTTCGGTATATCCCTACGGCAAAGTTCCCAACCGGACCAAGCTCATGTTGAAGGTATTGACCCAAGCTATTCCCCACTTAAATATTTTTCTGGGATCCGGGCCCGTCTGGCCACCACAGAGGTTCAAAGTTGCCCATTAACGTATTTTTCATATCAATCACACATTCGGTACTCTTCGGTATATCCCTACGGCAAAGTTCCGAACCGGACCTAGCTCAATTTGAAGGTATTGACCCAAGCTATTCCCCACTTAAATATTTTTCTGGGATCCGGGCCCGTCTGGCCACCACAGAGGTTCAAAGTTGCCCATTAACGTATTTTTCATATCAACCACACATTCGGTACTCTTCGGTATATCCCTACGGCAAAGTTCCGAACCGGACCTAGCTCATGTTGAAGGTATTGACCCAAGCTATTCCCCACTTAAATATTTTTCTGGGATCCGGGCCCGTCTGGCCACCACAGAGGTTCAAAGTTGCCCATTAACGTATTTTTCATAGCAATCACACATTCGGTACTCTTCGGTATATCCCTACGGAAAAGTTCCGAACCGGACCTAGCTCAATTTGAAGGTATTGACCCAAGCTATTCCCCACTTAAATATTTTTCTGGGATCCGGGCCCGTCTGGCCACCACAGAGGTTCAAAGTTGCCCATTAACGTATTTTTCATATCAACCACACATTCGGTACTCTTCGGTATATCCCTACGGCAAAGTTCCGAACCGGACCTAGCTCATTTTGAAGGTATTGACCCAAGCTATTCCCCACTTAAATATTTTTCTGGGATCCGGGCCCGTCTGGCCACCACAGAGGTTCAAAGTTGCCCATTAACGTATTTTTCATAGCAATCACACATTCGGTACTCTTCGGTATATCCCTACGGAAAAGTTCCGAACCGGACCTAGCTCAATTTGAAGGTATTGACCCAAGCTATTCCCCACTTAAATATTTTTCTGGGATCCGGGCCCGTCTGGCCACCACAGAGGTTCAAAGTTGCCCATTAACGTATTTTTCATATCAACCACACATTCGGTACTCTTCGGTATATCCCTACGGCAAAGTTCCCAACCGGACCAAGCTCATGTTGAAGGTATTGACCCAAGCTATTCCCCACTTAAATATTTTTCTGGGATCCGGGCCCGTCTGGCCACCACAGAGGTTCAAAGTTGCCCATTAACGTATTTTTCATAGCAATCACACATTCGGTACTCTTCGGTATATCCCTACGGAAAAGTTCCGAACCGGACCTAGCTCAATTTGAAGGTATTGACCCAAGCTATTCCCCACTTAAATATTTTTCTGGGATCCGGGCCCGTCTGGCCACCACAGAGGTTCAAAGTTGCCCATTAACGTATTTTTCATATCAACCACACATTCGGTACTCTTCGGTATATCCCTACGGCAAAGTTCCCAACCGGACCAAGCTCATGTTGAAGGTATTGACCCAAGCTATTCCCCACTTAAATATTTTTCTGGGATCCGGGCCCGTCTGGCCACCACAGAGGTTCAAAGTTGCCCATTAACGTATTTTTCATATCAATCACACATTCGGTACTCTTCGGTATATCCCTACGGCAAAGTTCCGAACCGGACCTAGCTCAATTTGAAGGTATTGACCCAAGCTATTCCCCACTTAAATATTTTTCTGGGATCCGGGCCCGTCTGGCCACCACAGAGGTTCAAAGTTGCCCATTAACGTATTTTTCATATCAACCACACATTCGGTACTCTTCGGTATATCCCTACGGCAAAGTTCCGAACCGGACCTAGCTCATGTTGAAGGTATTGACCCAAGCTATTCCCCACTTAAATATTTTTCTGGGATCCGGGCCCGTCTGGCCACCACAGAGGTTCAAAGTTGCCCATTAACGTATTTTTCATATCAATCACACATTCGGTACTCTTCGGTATATCTCTACGGCAAAGTTCCGAACCGGACCTAGCTCAATTTGAAGGTATTGACCCAAGCTATTCCCCACTTAAATATTTTTCTGGGATCCGGGCCCGTCTGGCCACCACAGAGGTTCAAAGTTGCCCATTAACGTATTTTTCATATCAACCACACATTCGGTACTCTTCGGTATATCCCTACGGCAAAGTTCCGAACCGGACCTAGCTCATTTTGAAGGTATTGACCCAAGCTATTCCCCACTTAAATATTTTTCTGGGATCCGGGCCCGTCTGGCCACCACAGAGGTTCAAAGTTGCCCATTAACGTATTTTTCATAGCAATCACACATTCGGTACTCTTCGGTATATCCCTACGGAAAAGTTCCGAACCGGACCTAGCTCAATTTGAAGGTATTGACCCAAGCTATTCCCCACTTAAATATTTTTCTGGGATCCGGGCCCGTCTGGCCACCACAGAGGTTCAAAGTTGCCCATTAACGTATTTTTCATATCAACCACACATTCGGTACTCTTCGGTATATCCCTACGGCAAAGTTCCGAACCGGACCTAGCTCATTTTGAAGGTATTGACCCAAGCTATTCCCCACTTAAATATTTTTCTGGGATCCGGGCCCGTCTGGCCACCACAGAGGTTCAAAGTTGCCCATTAACGTATTTTTCATAGCAATCACACATTCGGTACTCTTCGGTATATCCCTACGGAAAAGTTCCGAACCGGACCTAGCTCAATTTGAAGGTATTGACCCAAGCTATTCCCCACTTAAATATTTTTCTGGGATCCGGGCCCGTCTGGCCACCACAGAGGTTCAAAGTTGCCCATTAACGTATTTTTCATATCAACCACACATTCGGTACTCTTCGGTATATCCCTACGGCAAAGTTCCCAACCGGACCAAGCTCATGTTGAAGGTATTGACCCAAGCTATTCCCCACTTAAATATTTTTCTGGGATCCGGGCCCGTCTGGCCACCACAGAGGTTCAAAGTTGCCCATTAACGTATTTTTCATAGCAATCACACATTCGGTACTCTTCGGTATATCCCTACGGAAAAGTTCCGAACCGGACCTAGCTCAATTTGAAGGTATTGACCCAAGCTATTCCCCACTTAAATATTTTTCTGGGATCCGGGCCCGTCTGGCCACCACAGAGGTTCAAAGTTGCCCATTAACGTATTTTTCATATCAACCACACATTCGGTACTCTTCGGTATATCCCTACGGCAAAGTTCCCAACCGGACCAAGCTCATGTTGAAGGTATTGACCCAAGCTATTCCCCACTTAAATATTTTTCTGGGATCCGGGCCCGTCTGGCCACCACAGAGGTTCAAAGTTGCCCATTAACGTATTTTTCATATCAATCACACATTCGGTACTCTTCGGTATATCCCTACGGCAAAGTTCCGAACCGGACCTAGCTCAATTTGAAGGTATTGACCCAAGCTATTCCCCACTTAAATATTTTTCTGGGATCCGGGCCCGTCTGGCCACCACAGAGGTTCAAAGTTGCCCATTAACGTATTTTTCATATCAACCACACATTCGGTACTCTTCGGTATATCCCTACGGCAAAGTTCCGAACCGGACCTAGCTCATGTTGAAGGTATTGACCCAAGCTATTCCCCACTTAAATATTTTTCTGGGATCCGGGCCCGTCTGGCCACCACAGAGGTTCAAAGTTGCCCATTAACGTATTTTTCATATCAATCACACATTCGGTACTCTTCGGTATATCTCTACGGCAAAGTTCCGAACCGGACCTAGCTCAATTTGAAGGTATTGACCCAAGCTATTCCCCACTTAAATATTTTTCTGGGATCCGGGCCCGTCTGGCCACCACAGAGGTTCAAAGTTGCCCATTAACGTATTTTTCATATCAACCACACATTCGGTACTCTTCGGTATATCCCTACGGCAAAGTTCCGAACCGGACCTAGCTCATTTTGAAGGTATTGACCCAAGCTATTCCCCACTTAAATATTTTTCTGGGATCCGGGCCCGTCTGGCCACCACAGAGGTTCAAAGTTGCCCATTAACGTATTTTTCATAGCAATCACACATTCGGTACTCTTCGGTATATCCCTACGGAAAAGTTCCGAACCGGACCTAGCTCAATTTGAAGGTATTGACCCAAGCTATTCCCCACTTAAATATTTTTCTGGGATCCGGGCCCGTCTGGCCACCACAGAGGTTCAAAGTTGCCCATTAACGTATTTTTCATATCAACCACACATTCGGTACTCTTCGGTATATCCCTACGGCAAAGTTCCGAACCGGACCTAGCTCATTTTGAAGGTATTGACCCAAGCTATTCCCCACTTAAATATTTTTCTGGGATCCGGGCCCGTCTGGCCACCACAGAGGTTCAAAGTTGCCCATTAACGTATTTTTCATAGCAATCACACATTCGGTACTCTTCGGTATATCCCTACGGAAAAGTTCCGAACCGGACCTAGCTCAATTTGAAGGTATTGACCCAAGCTATTCCCCACTTAAATATTTTTCTGGGATCCGGGCCCGTCTGGCCACCACAGAGGTTCAAAGTTGCCCATTAACGTATTTTTCATATCAACCACACATTCGGTACTCTTCGGTATATCCCTACGGCAAAGTTCCCAACCGGACCAAGCTCATGTTGAAGGTATTGACCCAAGCTATTCCCCACTTAAATATTTTTCTGGGATCCGGGCCCGTCTGGCCACCACAGAGGTTCAAAGTTGCCCATTAACGTATTTTTCATAGCAATCACACATTCGGTACTCTTCGGTATATCCCTACGGAAAAGTTCCGAACCGGACCTAGCTCAATTTGAAGGTATTGACCCAAGCTATTCCCCACTTAAATATTTTTCTGGGATCCGGGCCCGTCTGGCCACCACAGAGGTTCAAAGTTGCCCATTAACGTATTTTTCATATCAACCACACATTCGGTACTCTTCGGTATATCCCTACGGCAAAGTTCCCAACCGGACCAAGCTCATGTTGAAGGTATTGACCCAAGCTATTCCCCACTTAAATATTTTTCTGGGATCCGGGCCCGTCTGGCCACCACAGAGGTTCAAAGTTGCCCATTAACGTATTTTTCATATCAATCACACATTCGGTACTCTTCGGTATATCCCTACGGCAAAGTTCCGAACCGGACCTAGCTCAATTTGAAGGTATTGACCCAAGCTATTCCCCACTTAAATATTTTTCTGGGATCCGGGCCCGTCTGGCCACCACAGAGGTTCAAAGTTGCCCATTAACGTATTTTTCATATCAACCACACATTCGGTACTCTTCGGTATATCCCTACGGCAAAGTTCCGAACCGGACCTAGCTCATGTTGAAGGTATTGACCCAAGCTATTCCCCACTTAAATATTTTTCTGGGATCCGGGCCCGTCTGGCCACCACAGAGGTTCAAAGTTGCCCATTAACGTATTTTTCATATCAATCACACATTCGGTACTCTTCGGTATATCTCTACGGCAAAGTTCCGAACCGGACCTAGCTCAATTTGAAGGTATTGACCCAAGCTATTCCCCACTTAAATATTTTTCTGGGATCCGGGCCCGTCTGGCCACCACAGAGGTTCAAAGTTGCCCATTAACGTATTTTTCATATCAACCACACATTCGGTACTCTTCGGTATATCCCTACGGCAAAGTTCCGAACCGGACCTAGCTCATTTTGAAGGTATTGACCCAAGCTATTCCCCACTTAAATATTTTTCTGGGATCCGGGCCCGTCTGGCCACCACAGAGGTTCAAAGTTGCCCATTAACGTATTTTTCATAGCAATCACACATTCGGTACTCTTCGGTATATCCCTACGGAAAAGTTCCGAACCGGACCTAGCTCAATTTGAAGGTATTGACCCAAGCTATTCCCCACTTAAATATTTTTCTGGGATCCGGGCCCGTCTGGCCACCACAGAGGTTCAAAGTTGCCCATTAACGTATTTTTCATATCAACCACACATTCGGTACTCTTCGGTATATCCCTACGGCAAAGTTCCGAACCGGACCTAGCTCATTTTGAAGGTATTGACCCAAGCTATTCCCCACTTAAATATTTTTCTGGGATCCGGGCCCGTCTGGCCACCACAGAGGTTCAAAGTTGCCCATTAACGTATTTTTCATAGCAATCACACATTCGGTACTCTTCGGTATATCCCTACGGAAAAGTTCCGAACCGGACCTAGCTCAATTTGAAGGTATTGACCCAAGCTATTCCCCACTTAAATATTTTTCTGGGATCCGGGCCCGTCTGGCCACCACAGAGGTTCAAAGTTGCCCATTAACGTATTTTTCATATCAACCACACATTCGGTACTCTTCGGTATATCCCTACGGCAAAGTTCCCAACCGGACCAAGCTCATGTTGAAGGTATTGACCCAAGCTATTCCCCACTTAAATATTTTTCTGGGATCCGGGCCCGTCTGGCCACCACAGAGGTTCAAAGTTGCCCATTAACGTATTTTTCATAGCAATCACACATTCGGTACTCTTCGGTATATCCCTACGGAAAAGTTCCGAACCGGACCTAGCTCAATTTGAAGGTATTGACCCAAGCTATTCCCCACTTAAATATTTTTCTGGGATCCGGGCCCGTCTGGCCACCACAGAGGTTCAAAGTTGCCCATTAACGTATTTTTCATATCAACCACACATTCGGTACTCTTCGGTATATCCCTACGGCAAAGTTCCCAACCGGACCAAGCTCATGTTGAAGGTATTGACCCAAGCTATTCCCCACTTAAATATTTTTCTGGGATCCGGGCCCGTCTGGCCACCACAGAGGTTCAAAGTTGCCCATTAACGTATTTTTCATATCAATCACACATTCGGTACTCTTCGGTATATCCCTACGGCAAAGTTCCGAACCGGACCTAGCTCAATTTGAAGGTATTGACCCAAGCTATTCCCCACTTAAATATTTTTCTGGGATCCGGGCCCGTCTGGCCACCACAGAGGTTCAAAGTTGCCCATTAACGTATTTTTCATATCAACCACACATTCGGTACTCTTCGGTATATCCCTACGGCAAAGTTCCGAACCGGACCTAGCTCATGTTGAAGGTATTGACCCAAGCTATTCCCCACTTAAATATTTTTCTGGGATCCGGGCCCGTCTGGCCACCACAGAGGTTCAAAGTTGCCCATTAACGTATTTTTCATATCAATCACACATTCGGTACTCTTCGGTATATCTCTACGGCAAAGTTCCGAACCGGACCTAGCTCAATTTGAAGGTATTGACCCAAGCTATTCCCCACTTAAATATTTTTCTGGGATCCGGGCCCGTCTGGCCACCACAGAGGTTCAAAGTTGCCCATTAACGTATTTTTCATATCAACCACACATTCGGTACTCTTCGGTATATCCCTACGGCAAAGTTCCGAACCGGACCTAGCTCATTTTGAAGGTATTGACCCAAGCTATTCCCCACTTAAATATTTTTCTGGGATCCGGGCCCGTCTGGCCACCACAGAGGTTCAAAGTTGCCCATTAACGTATTTTTCATAGCAATCACACATTCGGTACTCTTCGGTATATCCCTACGGAAAAGTTCCGAACCGGACCTAGCTCAATTTGAAGGTATTGACCCAAGCTATTCCCCACTTAAATATTTTTCTGGGATCCGGGCCCGTCTGGCCACCACAGAGGTTCAAAGTTGCCCATTAACGTATTTTTCATATCAACCACACATTCGGTACTCTTCGGTATATCCCTACGGCAAAGTTCCGAACCGGACCTAGCTCATTTTGAAGGTATTGACCCAAGCTATTCCCCACTTAAATATTTTTCTGGGATCCGGGCCCGTCTGGCCACCACAGAGGTTCAAAGTTGCCCATTAACGTATTTTTCATAGCAATCACACATTCGGTACTCTTCGGTATATCCCTACGGAAAAGTTCCGAACCGGACCTAGCTCAATTTGAAGGTATTGACCCAAGCTATTCCCCACTTAAATATTTTTCTGGGATCCGGGCCCGTCTGGCCACCACAGAGGTTCAAAGTTGCCCATTAACGTATTTTTCATATCAACCACACATTCGGTACTCTTCGGTATATCCCTACGGCAAAGTTCCCAACCGGACCAAGCTCATGTTGAAGGTATTGACCCAAGCTATTCCCCACTTAAATATTTTTCTGGGATCCGGGCCCGTCTGGCCACCACAGAGGTTCAAAGTTGCCCATTAACGTATTTTTCATAGCAATCACACATTCGGTACTCTTCGGTATATCCCTACGGAAAAGTTCCGAACCGGACCTAGCTCAATTTGAAGGTATTGACCCAAGCTATTCCCCACTTAAATATTTTTCTGGGATCCGGGCCCGTCTGGCCACCACAGAGGTTCAAAGTTGCCCATTAACGTATTTTTCATATCAACCACACATTCGGTACTCTTCGGTATATCCCTACGGCAAAGTTCCCAACCGGACCAAGCTCATGTTGAAGGTATTGACCCAAGCTATTCCCCACTTAAATATTTTTCTGGGATCCGGGCCCGTCTGGCCACCACAGAGGTTCAAAGTTGCCCATTAACGTATTTTTCATATCAATCACACATTCGGTACTCTTCGGTATATCCCTACGGCAAAGTTCCGAACCGGACCTAGCTCAATTTGAAGGTATTGACCCAAGCTATTCCCCACTTAAATATTTTTCTGGGATCCGGGCCCGTCTGGCCACCACAGAGGTTCAAAGTTGCCCATTAACGTATTTTTCATATCAACCACACATTCGGTACTCTTCGGTATATCCCTACGGCAAAGTTCCGAACCGGACCTAGCTCATGTTGAAGGTATTGACCCAAGCTATTCCCCACTTAAATATTTTTCTGGGATCCGGGCCCGTCTGGCCACCACAGAGGTTCAAAGTTTCCCATTTACGTATTTTCAATACCTATAACTCAACTTCATTTTAGTCACGATTATATCCACACCCATTTTTATATACAAAGAGTCTATAATATTGTTGCATTTTGGAATATGGAAACACCAGCAGTCTCTTTGTCATCTGAGCGGTATCCCTGAGGTTTTCACTATATATTTATTCCTTTTTTGGCTTTCCATAGATATTTCTATTTATATTTCTGAATGTTTTTACAGTGGCCGGCTTTAAATTTAGTTTTATATATTATATATTAAATTAAATCTTTGATGCATCTTTGATGTCGTTTTATTGATAAAAATCTATATTACATAAAGACAAATATGCAATTTATATAAGGGTTTATATTCGAGGACAACGAGAATTTACGACAGCTTGAAGGGGTCATAAAACTATTTGCGGCGTAATTTTTCACTCCTGTTAACTTATGAAATTCATACTTTTTAATTATTTTCAACTAAATTTTAATATTGAACACGTCGGATATTGAACATCGAATATCGAATAACAAACCTGCAGCTAACTTCACATACATATTTAAAAGGTAATGAAATACCTTTTAAAATCAGTACAAGCTGCCAAATTGTCGAATTCCGCTGTAAAGTTATATATATCTAAGATTTAGCAATTTTTGGAACGTTTCAGTCTTATGCAGTTTTTTGGTTTTTAGACATATCGTCAAAATTGGCTGCTGGAAAAAAGTGGCTGCTATCTTGATTGGCCGATAAAAGTGGCTGCCAGCTTGAGTCTGGTTTCTAGTTGTCATCTATTTCATATCTGATGCTCCTTTTATATATCATTTCTATTAAATTGTAACTGTACATGGATAATGTCACTGTATATATATAAAATGTACTTACCGATGAAGAGTCTTTAAAATCTATAATACTTAGAACATCTGACAACCCTAAATTTATATACAGAAATTTCTGGCAATGTCAACAAAGCCTCTTCCTGATTTTGGTTATGCATATCCTTTAAAACTATATCCGAATAAGAGTTTTATTTTCATAAAAGTTAAACCACGCATCCTTAACACTGTAATGTTTTTAAAAGAATTGAGTAATTGTTTTCAAATTGGATAACCTGAAAATAAATACTGATAATTTAATAAATATACGTGTGATTTGAACTGTTAAAGTATATCAGTAGGAGGAGACATTAGGGACACTAAAAATAGAAGTAGAAGAGAAATTGACATTACAAAAAAAACAACTACAAAAAACGTCAAGTACATACAACTGCGGCTGATTTTCTTCTATCGTCTTTAAATCATCAATATCTAGTAATTTTCTTAAAGAAGTAAGTCGAGTTCTGCATGTACATTGAAAAAATGTGTTTTAACAATTAACATTGATTTTAATCTTTTGTCATGTACCCTGCCTTTATACATGTAAGCTTACTTTGGGTGTCATTGTACTCATATTTTGACAAATTTGCCTATTGTGTTTGTTGTGTTGCACGCATCGTTGTAAATATAATTTGGAACTTGATGACTGTTATACAGGTGAGGTGTAGTGCTAAGAAACCAGATTCAAACCACCATTTTCTACATTTGAAAATGCCTGTACCCAGTCAAAAATATGACAGTTGGTGTTCATTCGTATGATATTTTTCATCATTTGATTTTGCGATTAGATTAGTGACTTTCCGTTTTGAATTTTCTTCGGAGTTAATTTTTTTTGTGATTTTACTTTTTTTGTCGTTTCCCCAACTACAAGATTGAATATAAACAATATAACTCTGTATGCCAAAGCTATTACAATGTCGTTTGTTATGCTCGTTTTCCATTTATCATTGGTGTGAAATACCAGTTTGTCTCTCGGGTTTAATCAGGTTTCTACTATAATCCCAATCTTTCTGTGATATTATTTCAAGGTTTTGTCCGATTTAAGATATAAATGCCGATCTATGTCGTGGAGATTATTATTATTATTATTATATGTCGCAGCACCTAGACGAAAGTTGAGAGGATTTAAGGCCTGTATATGTCTTTTTTTAATTTCTTCTTTTCAATTTAGATATTTTTCTTTTATGTAGCCGTCCATGACATATATTCCACTGAACATTGTCCAACCGACATTCAACCATTTATATGGTACAGTAGTTAGATTTCACCAGTAAAATAAGACAATTTATATAGCAAAACTTAGCCAATCATGAGCATACACAATCTTCCGATTTATTTTTTTCTTACATTTATCGTGTTATTCAACTCAAAGACTGCTGTTGTCTGTTCTTTGGTCGGGTTGTTGTCTCTTTGACACATCCCCCATTTCCATTCTCAATTTTAAATATCATCCCATTAGCCAGTACTTCGATACTATTATGACACACGGATTTTGTTATTGAAATTTGCTAATACAAAATGTAGTTAGTTGTTCTAAATCAAGGAATATATCATCATGATCATGTAAAGCTCTGGTTCCTTTCTCAGCTTTGGATATACCTTTTTGTCCTTTTGGTTTATAATAAAATTAAGAATGGGCATAGAGAATATGTCAAAGAGACAACAACCCAACTAAAGAGCAGACAACAGCCGAATGCCACCAATGGTTCTTCCACGCAGCTAGAAAATCCCGCAATCAGAGTTGTCCTCAGCTGGTCCCTAAATAAGATGGTGTACTACTTCAGGGAAAACATTCACCTTTGTAATAAGGTTTGGATGTTCAAATTGTGGATAGTTTTCTCATTGGCAATCATACCAGGCGTCACGGTCATAAAACTTTCGAGTATGATTTTTGTACTCAGACTCGAATATCAACCAATCAAATTGCTGGATTTCATGTTTCGAGCATGATTTTTGTGCTCAGAGTAATGAGCAAAGTTTTATGCCTTCAAGGCCTGATCTTCTTTTTTTATACTTACCTTGGGCGTCACTGAAAAGACATTGTTTGTCGAAATTCGTTTCTGGTGCAGATAAATTTGTACCGCTTATGTTGTTATCAGTATAAATAGCATATAATGAAATAATAGAAATGCATAAATATTATGTAATTTATTAAATGTTTCAAAACAATATGAATATTCTTAATAATTAAAGCGTCTCAATTGTCTACTGGAAAAGTTTAAACAATTCTTCCAGTGAATGATCCATTCACTTAATGCCACGATCCACACTTTGGAAAATTTAGCGGTGATTTTGGATGTTCATGAAGCTCACCAACTTGGAAAACTAGGCCCATACCAATCTCTGCGTGAAATTCTATGTGACAGTGGAAAAACCAAAATCCTAAAAAAGACAAAAAAGTTATTGATTTTGAGATAGGACTACTGTATACTAACTTGTTATATGTTTTCCGTCCTTTAAATGTCTTGAATTCGTCTAAAAACCACCCAAGTCACACTTTTGTATTATTTTGTACATAAATCATGTCGTTAGTTTCCTCGTTTGAATGGCATAAAAAATCGTTGTTAACCGATGTGTCATTTAGTCTCTTGTGGATACACGTAAACTATAATAGGTCAAAGTACGGAATGGTCGAACATATTTACCTGGATTAGTAGCATGGAACCTGACAATCGTGTATTCGCCATCTGGTAAAGTTATAGTATCTTAAGAGTCGAACTTATTTACCTGGATTAGTAGCATGAAACCTGACAATCGTGTATCCGCCATCTGGTACAGTTACAGTATCTTTAGAGTCGAACATACTTACCTGGATTAGTAGCAAGGAACCTAACAATCGTGTATCCGCCATCTGGTACAGTTACGGTATCTTTAGAGTCGAACATATTTACCTGGATTAGTAGCATGGAACCTGACAATCGTGTATCCGCCATCTGGTACATTAACGGTATCTTAAGAGTCGAACATATTTACCTGGATTAGTAGCATGGAACCTGACAATTGTGTATCCGCCATCTGTTACAGTAACGGTATGTTAAGAGTTGAACATATTTACCTGGATTAGTAGCATGGAACCTGACAATTGTGTATCCGCCATCTGTTACAGTAACGGTATGTTAAGAGTTGAACATATTTACCTAGATTAGTAGCATGGAACCTGACAATCGTGTATCCGCCATCTGGTACAGTAACGGTATCTTAAGAGTTGAACATACTTACCTGGATTAGTAGCAAGGAACCTAACAATCGTGTATCCGCCATCTGGTACAGTTACGGTATCTTTAGAGTCGAACATATTTACCTGGATTAGTAGCATGGAACCTGACAATCGTGTATCCGCCATCTGGTACAGTAACGGTATCTTAAGAGTGGAACATATTTACCTGGATTAGTAGCATGGAACCTGACAATTGTGTATCCGCCATCTGTTACAGTAACGGTATGTTAAGAGTTGAACATATTTACCTGGATTAGTAGCATGGAACCTAACAATCGTGTATCCACCACCTGTTACAGTAACGGTATCTTTAGAGTCGAACATATTTACCTGGATTAGTAGCATGGAACCTGACAATCGTGTATCCACCACCTGTTACAGTAACGGTATCTTAAGAGTCGAACATATTTACCTGGATTAGTAGCATGGAACCTGACAATTGTGTATCCGCCATCTGGTAAAGTTATAGTATCTTAAGAGTTGAACATATTTACCTGGGTTAGTAGCAGAACCCTAACAATGGTATATCCGCCATCTGGTACATTAACAGTATCTTAAGAGTCGAACATATTTACCTGGATTAGTAGCAAGGAACCTGACAATCGTGTATCCGCCATCTGGTACAGTTACGGTATCTTTAGCTGCCCGTTTTGTAAGATTTCTGTGCAATAATCCAAGGTCGTCTAGTTTTTTTACTTCCTCTAAAGTTGTAGTGGATCCAAGCTGTAAGAAATATGTAATTGCAAATTATCAAATATCTCTTTAAGTAAGGGATTTCCTCATATAAAAAAGATGTGGTATGATTGCCAGTGAGACAACTGTCCACAAGAGACCAAAATGACACAGACATAATTAACAACTATACTCATACTCAATTTTGTAAAAACTACAGGCAAAATGGTGATTTATAAAAATAGGCAGATATGGTATGAATGCAAATGAGAAAACTACCCACAAGAGACTAAATGACACATAAATTAACAACGAATGTTTATGCAATTCAAACGAGGAAACTAGCGGCATGATGTATGTGCAAAATTATGAACGGAAAATAAATATGATATACAACATCAAACAACAACAACCGAATTACAGGCTCAGATATTTCAAAATGTTTATGACTTCATTGTGAAAATAAAACTGATATTTCATTTTCAAATTTTTAGATTTTATTCACTGATACATATGTACTAGCCCATAATTTTCTATCAACCGCGGAATTTGACTGTTTTTGTAAGTTAATGCTCTTATCATACCCTCTACTTTAGTGTGACAAAAATTCAAGTGAAGAGAGAATCTCTTAACTATGCATATGCATACATGTAGCTTCAATTTCTCAGTCGAGGTTTGTTAATCGTTTTTGTTAATCGTTTTTATTATTTTTTATTTGTTAGTGTACTTCAAAATTGTATTACGTGTCGGTTTAAATTCTGATGGAATATATATCATACATCACATACATCAATCACAGACGTTGGCCTCTTGTTCATTCAAAAGTTTTAGTGTTATCACATAGCTTCATTAAATGTATATATTATAACATACAGTACTACATTTCAATCGCTAACACATACAAACGATCTTTAGTAACACAACAAAAGGTACAATTCTACCTACCCTATCCATACCAACTACTCGGAAGTATTTCTACCTACCCTATCCATACCAACTACTCGGAAGTATTTTTACCTACCCTATCCATACCGACAACACGGAAGTATTTCTACCTACCCTAACCATCCCAACTATTTGGACGTTATTTCTACCCACCCTATCCATACCAACTACTCGGAAGTATTTTTACCTACCCTATCCATACCAACTACTCGGAAGTATTTCTACCTACCTTATCCATCCCAACTACTCGGAAGTTATTCTACCTACCCTAACCATCCCAACTATTTGGACGTTATTTCTACCTACCCTATCCATACCGACAACTCGGAAGTTATTTCTACCCACCCTATCCATACCGACAACTCGGAAGTTATTTCTACCCACCCTATCCATACCGACAACTCGGAAGTTATTTCTACCTACCCTATCCATACCGACAACTCGGAAGTTATTTCTACCCACCCTATCCATACCGACAACTCGGAAGTTATTTCTACCCACCCTATCCATCCCAACTACTCGGAAGTTATCTCAACCTACCCTATCCATACCGACAACTCGGAAGTTATTTCTACCCACCCTATCCATACCGACAACTCGGAAGTTATTTCTACCTACCCTATCCATACCGACAACTCGGAAATAATTTCCATGTAAATGCATAGGATGGTTTGCATCATATGTATGTCCTTCATCAATGAGCACCAGTTCTACTGTATCTCCCAGTGACACTTTCTGTACATGTACACACTCACAGTACTCCTTGGTACAGTCAGTTGTTTTATTTAGTGTCTCTGGATTACATAGTAATTCCTGCAAGAAACGAAATAATTGATTAATTAAGTTATGAAATGCACCTGTGCTTTTTTGATATATTTCACACGCATGCGTTTTCAAACTTTCTTTTTGATTAGATTAGGTTTTTTTTGTACAGTGCAAGTCTTAACGTTTCATCTATTAGGCTTTATTTTTGCAGCTATACATTTTCCAATGACGTAACACAACAATTGAAGAGGTTACTAAATGACTTATGACAGCCACATGCGGTATACGTAGGATTAAATTACTGTATCGTGATCTTTTCGAAGACTCCTAGTGTTTAATATCGGTTAAAGTGCACAAACTTTAATAACAACTAAGAAACATTTGAAATTATGCTTGAAGATATGCATTCTGTTTTACCATTGTTTGCAGAATTTTTCATTTAATCAATTTAAACAGGTCGATGAAACCGAAATAATATATAAGAAACAAAATTTATTTGATATTCTGACAAAAGTAATGATAGTCTTTCTTGGAATAAAATCCACAAGATCTAAGATGTCTGTTAGTTGTCTGTGCTAATGGGTAACAGTATCATTATCATATACCCATTAGCTCATTGTAATAATACTAATACATATAACAATAAGTGTATAAAATAATATCACTGTAACGTGTTGGATAGATGCTCAAAGAGTAATGTGATGTTTCAACTATAATTGCTAGAACTACAGCTGTATATTAGACAGACCACATTATCAAGACTCTAATCTTCAGTTTTTTTTCTATATTGCATGTATTTAATAGAGTATCTGAAAACATACGATGCATGCTTCTATTTTATCCGTTTCTGTGTGTGTTGTGTCGTTGTTCTCCTCTTATATTTAATGCTTTCCCTCGGTTTTAGTTTGATACCCCGATTTTGTTTTTTGTCCATGGATTTATGAGTTTTGAACAGCGGTATACTTCTGTTGCCTTTATTTAAAGACTATTTTAGTTATATATAGAGAGCATCTTTTAGTGGACCGACGAGACGGTTTGCAATCCTTGAAATAGTATGTTGTATTTTTGACTGTTTTAGTTATACAACAAGAAGATGTTGCGTGATTGCCAATTAGACAACTCTCCACAACATACCAGATAACACAGAAGTTAACAGTTATATGTCACCGTACAGCCTTCAGTAATGAGCAAAACCCATACCACATAGTCAGACATAAAAGGTCCCACAATGACAAATGTAAAATCATTAAAACGAGACAAAACTAATGGTATAATTAATGTACATAAAGTTAAACGAAACACAAATATATAGCAACAAACGACATGCAACCAATGAATTACAGACTTGGTACAGACACAAACATAGAGAATCTAACCTTGGGCAGTGGTCTAACAGTTCATCATAAGAACGAACTATTAGTTTTCTTTCGACTTACCTTTGGGATGTCATTAAACTGTGATAACACTGGTGATGGTGGTAATGTGTTAGATATGTGATTAATCTGTGGTGTATAATGGATATGGTCATGGTCATGCATTTGGTACACATCATTTAATCTGTAGTTACTGATATTGTAGAAGTCCATTGCCAGATAAAACCGTTTGTCCGGAACATCTTTCAGTGATGCATCATCGTCAAGTTTTGATACCAAACTGGAGACTGGTATAAGTGTCTCTGTCTCTTGAGAATTCAATGGGTTCAGTGTCTTTAATTAAAACGACGGTAAAGATAGATTATGACTGTATTGGCATACACGTTTAAACGAAGGATATGTACAAATAACGTCGATATCGATATCATAATATCAAACACAAAACAATTAACCTTTTCATGCCAAGAAACCTAGCTAAAAATTCCGGTCGACCCCCCTATCAGTCATTCATAGATACAGATTTAATTCCATTCAACAAATTAAATTATGACCTTTATGTTCGTGTCGCATAGAACTACACGGTTATATACCAAATGGTCAATTTTAATCATCTATGTAATTTGCTCTATGGAGTGTTTGCAGAATTTCAAGGGAGGCAATTTCTTGGCATGGAAACCATATTACAATTTATTGTCATAAAACGAACATTCTTACAAGGTATTCTTAAGAGTTAAATGTTTGTCTATCGTTTATGATGCACGGTTTATTAATTTGAAGTCATATCTGTATCATTTATTTAGTTTAGCATGTCTTTATGCCATTTTAAGCTTACTTCTTTGAATCCATTAACAAGCAATTGCCAAACATTGATCTGAAAGTGTTCATCTTACTTTCTTTCAACTGTAATCATTGAGTATGTATAGTTAGATCATATCGTCGTTGAGGTTTTTCGATATCCATTTTCGTTTATAAACTATTTATGTAATTTATGAAAACTTTAAATGTATTTTAAGAGGAACAGCATTTTACAGAAAGTCAAAAAATGTATTCATTTATATATACCCTGCGTGTAACTTTATGTACTACTGGGTTGTTTTAACAATTTTCACTACCGATAAAGTCCCCCATGGTCAGAACTTATGTATACCACCAAAATAGAAACTTCTATATACCTTTCCATCTCTTTTTCTATCATCATGAAATCTTGACTCCGATGGGTCAGTCTCGTTGGCTCCTCGATATCTTATGATAGCCAGCTGTGAAGCATTTTTCACTCCACAGTCTGCAAGTCCTACAACTCTCATCCAGTAATTGTCAACCGGCTGATCACCGTTTATGATGACGTCATAACGCTCACCGTTGTACATTACCAGACTTTCCACTTCTATTGGTTCGATTGGAGTTCCGTCGGTCGCTATGACTGTTAAGTTGTGGTCATCAACAGAGATATGTTTAGGACAATAAAGCAGACCGTTACTGATCAGTCGAAAGCGGTATCGGCGACCAGAATCGATTGTAAAAACTTCAAATGGCGTGTACACTTCACTTCCTGTAGGCGTCGTAAACTTTTGAAATGCTCCCTTTCCTAAAACATAAGATTATGAGTTAAAACAAAACTAATTGTTTTAAAAACTAAACTGTTGATAAGTGTATCAAAATATTCGATAAGAGATATAATTTGAAAGAGGCGTGTATGACTGAGAGAACCAAAAATAAAAAAAAAGTTACTGAAATACGTGTGTGACACTTTAATCAAAAGAAATATATTACGCAGTGGCGGATCCAGGGAGGAGGGGGTGGGAGTCCGATGGGTAGAACCCCATCTTTTTCAAAATGACTGGATCCGCCCCTGTAAGAAAAACATGTGTGGTCGTTAATTTTGTAGACGTATTCTTTTATGAATTCATGAATAGTTGTTTCAAGATGGGTTTACAATAAGACTGGAATAATGCTGGCGATCATTCATTAAATTAACAGAACCACCATCATCTGTTATGCACATCAATAGGGTCTATTTCAGATGCTCCATGTACATTCACACGTTGTGATGAATCTTACCAATTTTTAGTTCGACATAGGAACCAATTGGTATTGTATACAGTTGGAAAAACATACGCTTAACTTCATTATGTCGTTGGATATTGCTTTTTTTTTTAAATCATGGCCCATTCATGTATCTTGCAAAAATTTGCTAAAATGACGTACCGTTTATAAGCATTGATGCAGGTTTGTTGTCGCCATCCGCAAGATAATGATGGGCAAATTTGTTGATTGACAGCTCTGTCAACCAATCGTTGATGATTACTGTATACTCTGGTGTGTCGATGTCGTACATGTTGTATTGTTGATCTTGTTCTGGGGTTTGGCGTATGACTAACGGACCAAAGAAACCATCAGATCTCTGTAATCCTGAGTGAGCATGCCAAAAGTGTGTTCCTGATGTCGATGCCTTAAATCTAAAAATACAATATTATAATTGTATTTAGATTTGTCTGTCTCATCTTTATTTGGTTATCCTTGACATATTTGGCAAAGTGAATACCAGTTGGATACAGGGGTTATTACTCTGATATTGCTACTGTTTTTACTCGAAATTAATAAATGTCTAAAATAAATACAAGTATATTTGAAATTTAATGTCTTATATTTTCAAGCATTATTTTTTTTTGCAGATTAGATCAGATAAAGTCAAATAAACATTACTGCTAAATAACTACACAGCTGTTTTTGCAAAGGTACTATTTCTGTACTAAAAAATGCAGTACTGGAAATTTACTTTTAATATTTTACTATTTCTTTACTTTAAAACTATTGTAATATTAAGGTACTTTTAATTTACAGTACTTGATTTGTACTAAATGTTTTGGTACAGAAATAATATAATATTCCATTTTTGAAAATCATAACTTTAAGAGATTTGAAAAAGAAAAAAAACTTTCAAAATGCTGAAAATGTAACGGTAGTACTACAAAAATCTGTAGTACCTAAATTTCAAGTACAAAATAAAGTACAGCACTGTAAAATACATGTACCTAAATAGTACAATAATTTAAGAGTAACAAAATAATACTGAATTTTAAAGATTTCCTTACAATTTTAGTACAGAAATAGTACCTTTGCAAAAGTAGCTGTGTACAGTAAATTATTAATGATTTATTTATATAAGGCTGCGTTTATCACCGAGTTTTTTTTTTAAATCTTCAAAAATGAAAATAATACTAGTTTTTCACACTGTTTTGAATATACTTGATTATCTCTGAGTTTGTTTTTAAAATCCTCCATAATGTAAATAATACTAGTTTTTCACACTGTTTTAAACGTACTTGTACTGGAATGAAGTGTATGGTAGTATTGGACACTGTGTTACCATGGCTACACCATCCATAAACTGCGATTCTCTCTGGTGTATACCATGCCAATGTACAGATGTTCCTTCGCTACCCTCCAGCTTATTGTGAACATTTACAACTATTGTATCGTTGTAACATACCTGAAAACGTACATGTATATTGGGTTATTGTAGTTTGAAACATATGAATACTATACAATCACAAACACATGTAAAGAGACAGTAATGAAGAATAAAAGCAAAAGTTTAAGACCGAAAAAAACCAAACTATTTGAATTAGAATAAATCAATCAATGGAGGAAGACCAGATCTGTATGATGACGAAGACCAATCAGAAATGTTAAAAAGGGATCTGTATGATCTTTTGTTCAAGACTATTTTCCCGATTTTCATTTTCAGATTTGTTGAATTGTACTGTATTTGCAAACCAATCACTCAATAAAGGAATTACGTGCAACCGAACGCATACACGCATACACAATTGTTCGGATGACACATTCAAGTATTGATTGGACATTTATTGTCATTTTAATGATTACGTAAGGTGTTTTAACTTACTAAAGAATAAGGTTACACTTTGTACTTTGTTTCGTTTTATCAATTTATCTGATTTTAGGGACACATGCTCTCTTGGTAAAACGATTCCTTGATATACGTGTACCTGGTTACTCGTCCTTGCAACACACGAATTTCATTACAGATATTACATAAGAGGTTAACATTTCCTTTAGATCGATTTAAAAAAGTTTTATTTGTAATATCCCTATGATGAAACCAAATTTAAAGTCTAGACTCTTTATCTATTCAACATTCAAAAAATAGTTTGAAACATAAAAATCTAGGTTGGGTAGAACGTGATGAGGGTTTGCTGACATCATATTATTTTTTAACCCTAATAGTAATATCTTGTATTTAAATGTTGGTGTTTTTCACAGTTCATGTTTGGATAAATTATACCTCATGTAAATTTGAAAAAGAAATTAACTCAAGAGAAACTGTGTACAATTGGTGCCCATTGTAAAACATTATAAATCTCTGAAAAATCAGTGTAAATAGGCGCATCATATATACATAAAATGTTTTCTTAATATTTGAAATAAGGTTTAAATAATTTTGATTCCTGACAAAATACAAATTTTAATCTTCGTAATAAAACTAGATGTGCGTGAAGTAATGAAGTTGTACAATGTAATAGTGTATGGAGCACTGATACATGATATTTTGTCTTTTAATACAATGTATACTAGTCAGCAAAAGAAACATACAATGAAACATAATGACATTGGCTACACTGTTCCAAGATAGATAATTAATTGCCAAATTGGTCTAATATTTAGATAACCCGAATAATTCAGTCGTTATAATCCGCTGATCTACGAAGGCTACATTAACGCCTGAACGACTTCCTCGATCAAGACCGTCAACCACTATCATATATCTTTATTTCTCAACAAACCAAATTACAATGGTATAGAGATATACACAATAATTACATAGTGTATATGTACAGACATACAAAAATTATACGAAAGCAAGAGGAGGTACATATCATATATTACGATATACATATTAAACTAAATGATATCAAGTACATGAATTACCCAGGAGAGCCTAAATGAATATTTACAATTCTTATATATTTGCACAAGTTATTAAGATCAGAAAGATTTTTACTATTCATCAGTTCATTAAATTTCAATGCATTTGGTTGATTTCTATATTTTTTTCTCAAAAACTGTTTACGCTCATCATTGAATACAGAACACATAAACATATAATGAAATTCATCTCCGATGTCACCAGAATTACAAAGTAAGCATTTTCTATTTTCTCTTGCAACGTTTTGCCATCTACCAGTCTCAATAGGAAATCTATGACTTCCTGTTCTCAATCTACATAATGTAATAATATTTCTATCATCTAAATGTTTAAAATAATATTCAAATTGACAGTTTTCTTTATACATACGGTAGTTTATAGCTTTTGGCGATTCTTGCACGTTAGTGTGCCATTTCTGTTTAAATTGATCAACAAGATTTTGTTTAACAATAGTATATAGCCATGTATCGTTTACAAAATATTGGGTATCCCACACAAATGATAAACCAGATTCATCAAGAATGGATTTAACATGTTTCAACCATGTAATATCATTTTTATATTTATACAATGAGTACTTGTATAGTATTGCAGGAAGTTTTTCTTGTTTTACAGACAACAATTTAGTCCAGTAGTTAATTATACGGAGTTTTATATCAATCTCCAAAGGATATCTGCCCAATTCTCCGTATATCATGAAATTAGGTGTAGAATTTTTAACCTTAAGCAAAAGTTTGCAGAATTTCATATGAACCCTTTCTATAACCGAATTATTACCAAAACCCCAGACTTCACTCCCATAAATTAAAATAGGTTTAACAATCTTATCAAATAATTCAATTTGACATTCAATAGAAAGATTGTGCAATCTGCCTTTTTTGATAACGTCGTACATAGCACACATTGCTTTATTTGCTTGTGCTTTTTTAGCCTTTAAAAAATTCCTGTTCTACTGAATAAGACACCTAGATAAGTAAACTCATTAACAATTTCTAGTACAATATCTTCATAATTAAACTTAACATTATTAGGTAGTCTACCTTTAGAAAAAAATACAATTTTACTTTTTTCTACATTCTCTTTCAGTTTCCACAATTTACAGTATTCAGATAAAGTATCCAGTTGCTTTTGTAAGTCAACCTGAGACTCAGATAACAAGACTGTATCGTCTGCATATAATATAATAAAAAGTTTAAGATAACAATCTAGTTCAGTTTCTAATTCATCTGATAGAGATTTCAAACCATCTATGTTCTTTTCTATTAGAAAATCTTCTAGATCATTTACATATAAAGAAAAAAGTATAGGAGATAAATTTTCCCCTTGCCTAACACCAACATTACATGGGAAAAATTCAGAATATTCATTACTATAAAAAATTCTAGATTTTATGTTACTGTACATATTTGTAATAGTATTAAACATTTTACCATTCACAGAGTATTTAAGTAATTTTGACCAAAGTCCTGCATGCCAAACAGTATCAAAGGCCTTTGCAAAATCAATAAAGGCACAATAAAGTTTTTTCTTTTTCTGTTTTAACAGTTCAAATAATAGATGAAGTACAAAAATGCTATCGGTAGTAGAATATTTTTTCCTAAATCCAAACTGGTTTTCCTTAAGTAATAAGAAATTTTCTAAAAAAGAGCTTACTCTAAAATTGAGTACTGAAGTAAAAAGTTTACCCAAGCAGCTTAAAATAGTGATGGGTCTATAATTTTGTGGATCACACTGATCTCCTTTATTCTTGTAAAAAGGTATAATATTTCCAATAAGCCAGGATTCTGGTACATTTCCCGAACTAAATATAACATTAAAAAGCTTAACATAAACAGGCATAAAAATATTACATGTAGACTTTATATATTCATTTATAATTAAATCATCACCACATGCTTTTCCATTTTTTAGTTTTTTTATACATGTAAAAATTTCTACCTCAGTAATACTACTGTTAATAATTTCATTCAATTCTTGCAATTCTTCTGAAATAGGTATGTTTTCATCTTCAGAAGTTGAAGAATTAAGACTTTTAAAAAATTCGTAAAGAACATCAACAGAAATATTAGCTGTTTTTACCCCCCTGAAAATTCACACCGCTTTGCAATATGGGAATTTTGATTTAAATTGGCAGCTAAGGAAGGAGGAGTTCTGCATGTTAATTGATGTTAAATTATGTAAACTGATGTTGATTGATGTTAATTGATGTTAATTATTTATTATCGGATTTGTGTTAATTGAACGCACGTGGTGAGACTTTAATAAAGTATTTGTCTTGTCTGTCTTGTTTGGTAAGACAATTAAAAGACAGTTGCGCAGACTCATTATCCTGATCACCGCTGATTGGCTCACTCTCTCAGAGAGCAGGCGACGCGGCCAATGATCATAAGGAGTTCAAACCCTCGTGTGGGAGAAAATCGGACACGGAAAGGGCTTGAATTATTCGAGATAATATTTAGAGTGGTATTTTCTTAAGGCAAAAACCCGATTTTTTGGGTTATTTAAAAAATCGTTTTTCACCCCATAAATTAAAAAAATCGATATTTAAACTTATAACGTGATTCATAGACATTGTCTACATAAAATTTTGAATGTTTTTGCAGACACTTGAATACTTAATTGTCATTTTCGAAAGTAGGTGTCGACTTTTGTGAAAATTTTACCCCAAATAAATGCCAAGCTCCCCTAAGGGTGGACACGAATTAAGCTTACAATCCTTGTTTGTAGAGGTTTGTTTTGATTTTAGAACAGAATAATTTGATAAATTTATTAATCTTACATGTATACCAGGGCCCGGTAACATCCTGTTCACTGTGATTATTCCCCTTTGATTCCCATCCGCTGGAACACAATGAGGTCGTCCACAGTCTGTTGTATTGTAAGGACAATCGTAACAAGACTTTGTAAGAGTATAATAGTATTCTACTGTAAAGTTATATTCACACGTCATTGGACGATCTGTCTTACATGGTCTTATGCACGGATGGTCCTTGTAGTCTGAAACAAATATGTTAGAATGCAAACAAAAATACGTCAAAATAAAAATAAAATGGGTTTACCTATATCCCCACACTTGACAACCTTCAACAATGAGAAAAAGCCAAAATCATGTGGTTGGCTATAAAAGACTCCGAAATGACGATATAGAAAACAAGTTGAACCAGAAAACTTCGGGCATGTGGACTTGAAAAGTTTTAGGTTAAGAAATGTTGTACTGATTTGTGAAAATATAATTTAGTAAAATACTATGGATATTTCTTTACAAAGAAATATCGTCGAAACCAAACAATGAATCAGCATGCATCAGGTCATGTAGTACCATTTGTGATCATTTATAAAGCAGCATCTAATTTGATGCGTAGTTTGAAATATTGACTTCTGATGTAACAGTAGCACCAGTAGCACAACATACAATCTATATGGTCGGTCTCGTATGATTGACAATAAATGTCCTTCAGCTTATTGGCTGAAAAATTCCTAAAGGGCTTATGGCTAACTGATCGTCAGAACTGTTTCAGAATTATTAAAGTGAGAACATATTGATTTTAAACAAAAACAGGTTAAGAAAAGAAATATCTTTTTATTGTAATATTCTATACAGAAGTTTATTTCATTGAATTACAAAGCAAAAAATAAAAAAAATACCGAACTTCGAAGAAAATTTAAAAAAGAAAGTATCGAAACAAAAGGCAAAATCAAAAGTTCAAGCACATCAAACGAATGGATAACAACTGTCATATTCCTGACTTGGTACAGGCATTTTCTGATGTAGAAAATGGTGAATTGAACGTGATTTGAAAGACTTTGAAAGCAGACTCAACCTCATGTTGTTATTAGAGTCGCATAAAATTCTATCATATTGGCAACGATGTGTGAACAAAACAAACAAACAGACATAATAGAAATAAATGTCAAGAATAGGGGTACAATAGTCAACATTGTGTTATAATCTTTATCACTATGAAAGTTATCATGTCGCTAGTGTTGATATAGATTGTTTTCATTTTTATGAATTGGTTTTCGGCATCTTTACACTTAAAATGTTTTTGCAGTGCTTCATGGTTTCAATACAAGTGTATTTCTTTAAAAAAAAGAGATGTTGCTAGATTGCTTTACTGTCCAATTTTCTAATAAACCACACATACTTTCTTGTATATTTAATAAAACGTGCGTTTGCATTTTTTTCTTTAAAAATACAAAATGATATTTATTTTTTTTTGTAAGATTTCTCATCTTCTACGATATCTATGCTAAGTTGCATTTTCTATTTTTATGGTCAATTGGTAAAACATATCCGTCTCCCAACATTGATAATTCATACCTTGTAATAAAATATGACCATGCGATTCCACCAAAAATATTAATATTGTCGTCTTCAAAATAAGTAAGTTTGTTTCCATAAATTGTGCCATTGTATTGTCTTATTGACCGATGCGTCTTTTGCCTTAATTTAGATGATATGTCCCTTTTATAGCATTCGGGAAGTTTAATTAATTTGATAAGAAAATCTTGTGTCAATTTACCCACTTTTTCGTTATGTGAAATAAAGTTCACCCCTGTTCATATATGACAAATTATTGATTTTAAGTGATAGGTACTTTAATACGTGTATAGTATATCGTATACATGTACTTATGGTAATTGAAAACGAAGCTTTTATATCATAAATTGCATGTGAAATAATCGAAAAGAAAATGCATATTAAGATACATTTAAATTAAATTAACGTCACTTCCCTCTTTCGATCAATGATATTTTGCACTTCTTTTAAAGAAGCCTGATTTGGGATGCTTCTAGCTACACTGAGATACCCTTGGTTTGTCACGGTTTATATCTTACTGATTTATGCAGATTTCGACCACCCTGCATCAACATTGACATGACGTTCGCTGTTCGAAGTTACAACTTGTCAAACATTTTAACAAAGTATAGAGAAATTTGTATATATATAAATATGATTGCAATTATCATCATTATATTCTTGCCTCTATTTTTTTTAAAATTTAAGCTTTGCAAAGAGTGGAATATTTCACATTTTACCTTCTTGTACAGAGTGTGAGAGCATGCTGGTCAGTTTCGGGAGAGGTTATACGATTTTGATTGGTTTACGGTGTTTTCGGTGCTACACCATTATCAAGTCGTATAGCATGCAATTGTCCTTTTTAAAAATAGTTTGAATCTAGTCTATGGCCGTGTTCACACCAATCGCCGTGTAGAGTAAACATGTTTACAATTAGTTTAGTGTAGTGTACACTGGTTTCACATTACATTTGTTCACATCTATACACCTTGTTTAGCTACCTGTACATAAGATTTGTTCCCACTTGTAAACTATATGTCATTTAAATGTTCATTACGTAGAACTGAATCCAAAATTTTTGAACAATTTTTCTAGCGGTAAGGGAACAACCATTTTTCTTCAAACGGGGGGTGGGGGTGGAAATGGAAATATTTCGATCCCCAATTTGATAAAAAAAAAAAATGGTCATACAGATGATAAAAAAAAGGTCATACAGATGATAAAAAAATTCTGAATCAAGAGTTTCCCCATACATTAGTAATAGTGTTAAATTTTGAAAAAAAAAGTATGTGATCACCAGCATCGAAAAAAAGGAATAAAAAAGTACGCGCGAAAAATTCTGACTCAGATAAAAAAAATAACCCTCCCCCTTTTTTTAAGTTAAGTGGTTGCTTCTTTATGAAAGCCATTTTTATTATTTGTAGTGGTTTGAATATACTAGAGATGTCTCGATTGCGCATTAGAAAACGTTAGCTTCAGCAGCGTGCTTACAGCCGAAAAAAAGGATTGAGATATTAGGGATCTGCCCGATCACTACATTTTTATCTTTTCTGTTTGTTTCAAATGGTATTTCTTCTCTAATGAGTATTTGGTAAAGGAATAGGGTTACGTTTTTTAAATTTATTTTAAGTGGTATTTAACGGATCTGAGATACTAGACAAACATATCATTTACCTCACACTTTTTTAAGTCCTGCATTTATGCGTGAATCGTTGTTTGAGTAAAGACCAGTGGCGAATATTTCTGTGTACGTCAAGTCGATTCGGGAAGACCTTTTCAAATGAATTAGGCAGCAACTATTTACTTGATTTTTTTTGGGAAGGGGAGGGGAGCGGGGGTATGCGGTAGGCTATTGATTTTTTTCAGGACAAATTTTGATGACAAGTTGAATCAATTTTAGCATTATATATAGTGGCAGCTGAGGGTGAAACAAACAAACAAGTTTTCAGGGCCAAAAACTGGAAACATTTTTGGTTTCCAAAACAAAATCCGTAGCTCACCACCCCACCCACTTGCCTTTATGTTTTATACTCATCTATAATTGAGTCAGATTTTTTTTACCGAATATATTGATCAGGGGTTAATAAAGTACGTTAATTTTTTTTAACAAAAAAAATCTTTAAAATTTAGACAATAATTTCTGTAAAGAACTATACTTATAATTATCAAAAATAGTTTCCTCCTTAAATATATACACGGTAAAACTAATGTCCTAAATGCCTAGTTTTGTGTACACTTAACCTACACAAGGCTTACATTGACTATCGACTGTGTGTAGATAAAACATGATTTAAACTACATGTAAACATTGAGTTTTATCAATGGGAACGCAATTGTGTTTAGTTTACGTGTGAGTTACACTAACACAACACCGAATTTAGGTCAATATGAACACGGCCGTGTTCACACCAAACGTCGTGTAGAGTAAACATGTTTACAATTAGTTTAGTGTAGTGTACACTGGTTTCACATTACATTTGTTCACATCTATACACCTTGTTTAGCTACCTGTACATAAGATTTGTTCCCACTTGTAAACTATATGTCATTTAAATGTTCATTACGTAAAACTGAATTCAAAATTTTTGGACAATTTTTCTAGCGGTAAGGAAACAACCATTTGACTTCAAAAGGGGGGTGTTACCCGGGTGGGAATGGAAATATTCCGATAGGTGGCGTGGGCTATTATTTTTTTTCAGGACAAATTTTGGTGACAAGTCGAAATCAATTTTAGCATTATATATAATGGCAGCTGAGGGTGAAACAAACAAATGTTTTTTCAGGGCCCAAAACTGGACACATTTTTTGTTTCCATAGCTCACCACCCCAACCCCCTTGCCTTTATGTTTTCTACTCAACTATAAAAGCCCCCCCCCCCCCGAAAATCAATTGGTTGCTGCCTTATGGGTTCGGAAATGATGCGGCTTTAAGTCTTGATCAGGGGTTAATAAAGGACGTTAATTTTTTTTAACAAAAAACAATCTGTAAAATTTAGACAATAATTTCTGTAAAGAACTATAGATACTAATAATTATCAAAAATATCAATTTTACTCAAAAATAATTTCCTCCTTAAATATATACACGGTAAAACTAATGTCCTAAATGCCTAGTTTTGTGTACACTTAACCTACACAAGGCCTACATTGACTATCGACTGTGTGTAGATAAAACGTAATTTAAACTACATGTAAACATTGAGTTTTATCAATGGGAACGCAATTGTGTTTAGTTTACGTGTGAGTTACATTAACACAACACCGAATTTAGGTCAATGTGAACACGGCCTTAGTTATTTATATTCAGTGAAAATAGAATATGGGTTCAATGTTTTTACCTGTAGCGGTTTAGAAATTCAGATTTTCATCATTGCCGTTCTTTTCGTTTTATAGCACACATCTTAATGTAAATCATTTGGACAAGCTAGTTTTCTTAAAACATGTTTATATTGTTTGTGTGTGCAGCGTCTGTGTCAACTAAAGACCCATCGATAGTTATTTTTGTTTTCCAATAGTCTTAAACCACACAAAGTATACCAGTATATAATTCCAATATAATTTGGCGACTGGTACCTATAAACAGCACTCATCAAGGTAACATAGATAGCAGTAGTCCTATCTTTTATCAGTCTATGTTAAAATACAAATATCAGCATTAACTAGAAAGGCTAAAGTCAGTAGGGCAGTCAGTGTCCGATACTTTCATTTGACCTTGAAACCTTTAAAAGAACTTATTTTTAAAATATTTTTATTATTTCCCAAATTGGTTCAAGTTTCTATATTTAAACCACTGTTCATATTCTCACAAGATCTCCCAGCTCTATCTAATCAATTTAATCCTCAATGTTCATCTTATCAGAATATAGAAACCTTGAACAATGACAGACAGTCTAGATACCGTCGACTATGTTGTTATAGGGATCTATTTTATTGCAGTTTTATGTGTCGGAATTTGGGTAAGTGAAATTTCGTCCCTGAAAATAACATGTACTTTACGTTTGTTTTTTACATTTGAAAAGTACTGTGTACAATTATTGGGTCTAAAAGAATCGATAGATATAGAAATTAACCTCTAGTGTCGTGTTTGTAGTACCTAAGATTTCTGACCTAAAACATAGAGTTTGATCTGAATGTAAGGTGATGTAGGTATATGACAGTTATTGATGAGTATATACTTTAGGATTTTACTTTAGGGTATTTAACTATAGAAAAATGTAAACACATGAGTCATATAGGAAACTCTGATGTCCTTAGTACATGAACTACAATGTAGACTAGTTGCGAATAAAATTTGCAGATACAACTAGAACACCTAGTATAACATAAAAAGCACAAGACAATCACTTGTATTTGCGATTGTATTTAGCTTATGCTGTATTGATTTCAAAATACTGAAAATCCTAAATTCTGCCAATAAGCCAATTCCACTATGCAGCAACAAATGTTTGAACAATTCGTAAAATGTAAAAAATCAATCGAAATAAACCTGATAAGTTTTAAGAAGATATTGATTTTGTACATATATTCATAGATTTTTATGCAGATTTTATAATTGTGTGATTTTAGTCAACATGTCGTCCAAACAGAGGCAACACAACAGGATACTTTTTGGCGGGAAAATCAATGCACTGGATTCCCGTGAGTACAAAGTAGGAGAGATGCATAATCCCATCAAATGGGACGTATAAGTTTTAAAGTCAAGTATCATAAGCCTGTATTGGCGCTGGTGTTGTTTGTAAATAAATCAGAATACAAATATCTTAAACTGAAGTCGTACTTTATTTGTAATGTTTACCAATACTGTTTGCTGTCATCTTGAACTTTTGTATATTGTACTTATATGGAGAGGATTGTCTTAAGTTGTTATAACTTGTATCTAATCCTATTGTATATTTAGACAATACAATAGGTTCAAACTGAAACCAATACTAGTACTTGAAATCCATGTTGTAATTATGCGCCTCTTAGCTAGGGTATTTGCAGTGGCGGAGCTCCCCTTTATTTTACGATCAATGCATTTGAATTTGGACAGATGAGTAGACCCCCCCCCCCTTTTTTTTCAATTTAACACTTACTTGAATTATAACTGGTAACCCCCTTGTTTTGAAAATCCGGACTTGGTGTTAATCAGATCATTTTTAAATGTAAAATGAATGTGGATGAGTTTTATGGTTCTGTTTTAATATTTGTAAAAAATGTCCTTATATATTTTGTTTTTGTATTACATATAGTTCTTTTAAAAAGCTTCATTGAATACGACTTTTACAATTAGGTTGGTGCATCAATCTATGCCAGTAACATAGGAGCTCCAATGTTCATTGGTTTAGCTGGCACAGCTGCTGCTTCGGGGTTGGCTGTCACTATTTATGAATGGATTGTAAGTATGACGTTTTTAAATGTCTATGCAGGTGGATTTTACAAGAAAAGCTTCTTATGTTAGTGACTATAGTTATTGAAATATACAATATTTTAAAACCCACATAGCTAGTTCAATTTCAGTGTAAAATATATGGCTTAAAAATGTTTCCTACACTTCAATAATGTAATCGGTTTTTTTTGTATCATTTATATTATATTTATTTTATTAATGATAGTTTATTGGATCTCATTTTAGGCGGTATATTTCTTGGTAGCACTCGGATGGGTGTTTCTACCGGTTTATATTTCGTCTGGGGTAAGCTATCTTATATACTCAGTATATGCCAACAGAAAACAGGACATTAAAAATACCTTAGATATAGTTCATTGCAATTTTAAATGTGCTTTTTGATAACGATAAAGCAATTATTTTGAGTGTGCATTAATTAAATATGGTACATTGGTGTAAGAATTTCAAAATCTATCGTTTTGCACTCAAAAAGAAATTCCACAGTTTTCATATATGTGCATGTAGCTTACATTGAAATCTCAAATATAAGGAATTTCAATCCTTTATTGAATCAAATTGCGTTTTGCAGCAACATTCAAGTGTCAAAAATTTGTAACACTTATTACATGTAAACCAAGGCACCTGGATTTGTGGCTAACCAAACCTCCCGCTAATATAGAAATGTTACAAAATATTGATAAAATGACAACACTACGTGTCAGAAATAAAGCACAAATATACACAAGAACACTTATCACTGAAAAACTCACAAACCTTTATTTAAGTTGGATGGATTTGGATTTTGTATGTCCTTTTTGGTCGTAGAGCTCCTTAACTGTTTCGGTTCTTATTCAGCCTTGGTTTCAAATATTTGGCATTGAGCGTTCCTTATGTCGATAGATCCAGAAAAGCACCTCCAATAAATTTATAACGTGTTGTTTTCATTTACTTAATCTACAAGAACGGGACTAAACTTAGTTGTTCTAAAAGGCTTCTCAATTACTAGTCCTAAAGCGACATCCATTATGTTCCTCATGACAAATACAAACTCGTTGATAAGTTGCATTTTGTTTTATTATATACGAGAAAAGGCGAATGGAACTTTGGCTAACACTTATCGTTCACTTTCTTATCATGTTTATATGTCCTATCAAATGATTTTTTTTTTCTTTACTTTCATTGATATCTGACATACTTCTTTTGCAATTTGATTTTGTTTTTAAGGTTTTTACGATGCCAGAGTATTTGCGGAAACGATTTGGCGGGAAGAGAATAAGGATGTTTTCGTCGTTCTTTGCGTTAATAGGATTTATTCTTTTTAACATCTCGGTAAGAACATGTTATAAAATACTCCCAAGGTTGTGGTATCCAACTTTTGAGATCCAACTCGAATGTTGACTTTTATACATCATCGGTTTAGTCATGTTCAGCCACTGTCTCTATGAAACATCACTAATCATAACAAAAACCATTGAACAAATTACACAAAGACATGGAGGGAAAACACAAAAAGAAATAGGTATTTGACCAGCTGAAGGACGCCTCCGCATTTGAAGACCTGTTGGTGACCTTCTGCTGTTGTCTGTGCTATGGTCTGGTTGTTGTCTTTTTGATAGATTCCCCATTTCCATTCTCATTTTTATTTGAGATCACCTGAGATCACCCCCAGTTTTTTTATGGGGTTCGTGTTGCGTAGTCTTTAGTTTTCTATGTTGTGTTTTGTGTACTTTTATTTGTCTGTTTGTCTTTTCCCTTGCATGTTTACCAATAGCGTTGTCAGTTTATTTTCAATTGATGAGTTTGGATGTCCCTCTGGTATCTTTCGACCCTCTTTTGTCATAGATTTAGATGTTTTTTGCTAAGCATGCACATATTTCACTCGAAATAATTCAAAATACAATTATTATTTAAACATCCTTTTAGTAACATAATGTGCTAGTGACGTAATACGGTATATTTGGGGTCAATAAATTCCATATGGGGATTCGAGCTTCGTTATCACTCCATATGGAATTTACTGACCCTATAGAATCATATTCAAAACAGTGTGGTCCTGGCCATTGATTGACGACCTAAATTATCCCATTGACTGGGACAGATAAGGTGAACGTTTGTCGGTAACAATCACTGCTCACTATGTACTTGTTAAAGACACTGAATCTGTGGGGTCACCAAAGGTTCTCAACACCTAAATAAAGCAATTCGAAAAACTAATCCGGAATAATACGATGTGTTGATTTATATCAATAATATAAATAAAAACATAAAGGTTATTCTGAATATTTTTTCGAATTATTTTATTATTAAAGGCGTTAAGAACCTTTGGTTACCCCACAGTTTAAATTCTATAATAAGTAAAAAGTGAGCAATGGTCGTTACCGACAAACGTTCACTTAATCTGTCCCAGTCAATGGGATAATTTAGGTCGTCAATCAATGGCCAGGACCACACTGTTTTGAATATGATTTTATATACGAATTTATCTTACCGGCTAGCTTAACGTGTGAAATTTATATTAATGACCTATAAAAATGAGTCTTTAATACTGTTAGATAAAGAAAGGCAAGCATTAAGAAGCTACTTTCATTGATCCTACAAAAACAAATGCAAACAAAAACAACTTGTTAGGTTTAAATGTGTTTTATGAATTTAATCATCAACTTTTGTGTCTGTTGAAACCTTTAAGATTTGTTTCCAGTACCGTTTTGTTAAAGGGACATAACACCACTTCTAACCGTGTATGAAATTATCTCTGCCCCTTCTAACCTTATTTGAAATATAAAGGGACGTAACACCACTACTAACCGTGTATGAAATAAGCCCACCTCCCTACTAACCTAATATGAAATATATACGGTCTCCACGCGGACGCTTTTAAACAATCATATTCTTAGAAATGTATAGGAGGTAAGATAAATATTATTATCCATCAAATAAAACATGAACGTTTTTTTCAGATAGAAATATACTCGGGCGCCATATTTCTGCAACAGATTTTGAAATGGAATATGTATTTATGTGTTGTCCTGATATTGATTGTTACAGCTATATTTACAGTTGTAGGTAAGTTATTATACATACTTGTGCTATGAGAATGCGTACCCAAAACAGTATAATTATTGCTCTCAAGTGTATTAACATTTCCATTTTTTTTATGCTTCGCTTCTATAGCATACTTCTTATTTGCACCATAACCCATACACACGGGGCACTCATAAAATCAGTATACGTAATTATTATAATATATAACAGTAATATATAGCATGCGGACAAATCCATCACCATGTAAACGAAGTTATCTTTATATATTACACAGCCCAAACGTCCATAGCCTTTCAAATTTCTATTGCTTAATTGCCATTTCGTATGAAATTGTTAAGAAGAAAAATAAAGAAAAGATAACTACATCATTCTCAATCATCAAACAAAATATCCGTAGAAAATACAAAATCCAAAACAAAATGAAAGTTTTCTAACAAGAAACAACAAAGATAAAGGATCGTTGCAGTTGATTACATTAATTATGCTTCTGACCAAAGTTCAACAACTTCCATATAAGTAATTGTATATTATCTCTTCAGGTGGTTTAGCGTCCGTTATTTACACAGACACCTTACAATCAGCAGTTCTTCTTATCAGTGCTACAATATTAGCAGTCATGGGTAAGAATATTCAAAGACATAATACTGACAACAATCAGGTGATACTACTTAACATGTTATACGTAAAGATGGTAAAGCTTATCCCCTTGAGGCTTCATCTGCAGCTGCACATAGTGAGTGTGTGTCCTTTCTCTGGCTTGACTACTCTAACTCGTTCGCTACTGGAATCATTGTCAGCAGTAATTATGTCAAAAACAAAGTGACAAAATGAAATGACAGAAAAAAAGTTGTCAGCAATTTAATGTTATAAATAATATATGTTGATATGAACGCATACATGTCAAATAATTCATAATCCTTTGACAATTGAACATCTCTTATTTGAAGCTGGTAAAACTCGTATATTGTATACATATAAGTGAAATGAAAAAATCTAGTCACACGTGTTATTTGTGCGTGTCTCGATACAAAATTGACAGAGTATAATTATATCACAGTATTTCGGTGATTTTTACTGAAAAAACATATTTAAAAGATTACTCCCAACAATAGTATGCAGTAAACAAACAAAACAATTCAATAAGAGACTTAATCTTGTCAGCTATTTGATATGAACAATAACATTTTTTGAGACAACAAATAGACATGCCTTCATTTACAGTAAATTGAAAACTCTAGCCATTCCTTAACAACACACACACAAGCATGGTTACAATTGACAGACCACACGTCTAGTTCTATTTTAAAATGTGCAAAATCCTTTTAACATAAGTAGGAAGAACTGAAAAATTTAAGTTGAACTTGTTAGTGTAACACATTTGACCGAAAATAAACATCACCATAATTTGATAAGTGACATTCTAAACAGGTCTGAACGAGGTCGGTGGTTGGAGTGGTATGACAGCTAAGTACATGACAAGTATCGCCAATCAAACTTTCAACAACCAATCTTATCAGGAATGTAGTAAACCACGTGAGGATTCGTTTCACATCCTCAGAAGTCCAGTTTCCGGCGATATTCCATGGACTGGTGCATTTTCAGGATTATCGTTCTTGGGACTATATGTATGGAGCCAGGATCAGGTAATAATAATAATAATCTATTTTATTAAAGTGTCACAATCTGTTAGTCTTTTTAAAGTACACACATTTTTGTATTGTGTCCTTAACTAACTACAAAATAACATTAATGATACCACCGTACAAAAGGAGCTCATGCTTTTATATTTTGAATTTCAAGCAAATCGTTTGTATGCAATATAAGGAGTTGTGCTTTTGTGAATATCTTGCCAATAAAACAACTTGAGAGGACGTGTTTTTTTTACAAACAATCAGTATTCCAATGGAAACCAACTGTTCTCTTCTTTTTGTCGTCTTGTTAAGTTATTCATATGAGACTGACTTCATATGCGAATTTCTTAGGAAGAAAGAAAAGCAGTTAGTGGTATTCTTCATCTATTTTGAATACACATATCTCTACTAACATCTAGAAGTTGCGGGTCATTTGAAAGCAAACCATTGCGACAAATTAAATAAATTTATCTTCTCAAGTGTAAACGTTCTGTTTTCATGTAGCACATTGAAGCAGCGCCTGCAAACGAAGTACATGTATAACTCAACTAGTTGAAACGATACTCTATGGCTTATATTTCCTATCGCGATTTCCTTGATAAAGGGATTGCTACTCACAAGGAAGCCAACACATCAAGAGTTCCAAGTGGTGGAGTTGAAACCATCCCTTTATCCATTTTACGAACGCCATCAGTTGGTTGACCGTTATGGGTCATCTGTTTCATAGATGACGAAGAATATGTTCAAATTGTCGTCAGTATAACCCCGTCCCCAAATGACATACTAAACTAGACTTCACCGGGTGTGTACATATATTTCAACTTGTTGAGCAAGATATAATTACCCATTTGAAACACCATATATCACCCCCGGATTTTAGTGGGTGTTTGCTTTGCTCAGTGCTAAGTGTTTTATGTTTTGTATACAATTTTTTAATCTATGTTTCTCTGTAGATATGGCGTTGTCAGTTTAGTTTCGACTAATGATTTGAATGTCCCTGTTGTATCTTTCGCTTCTTTTTTAGCTTTATATTGACTGTAATATGATATCGCAAAAGAATATAACCCCTCATCTGAAGTCTTATATCATTTCAGTTGATTGTACAAAGAACTCTTTCGGCAAAGAATATGGTGCATGCTAAAGCGGCAACATTGTTTGCATCTGTATTAAAATTGACCGGATTATTATTATTTATAATCCCCGGAATGATCAGTAGAATACTATACACAGGTTAGCAGCAGATAGACAATCTCGAAAATAATATAGACTTTATATAAAATTGACCCATTGGTGGCCTTCGGCTTTTGTCTGCTCTATGGTCGTGTTGTTGTCTCTTTGACACATTCCCCATTTCCATTCTCAATTTTATAATGAATATACAGATAAAAATTTATTGACGTAGATTTCAAAACAGTATTATACTTATGAATAAAAAGAAAAGTAATTGATTTCTATTAATGATAATCCCATTAATAATATAACTTGGAGATAACATGCTAGCAAATGACAAAATAGGGATAAATATTCAAAACAATAAATATCAAGAATCAATACGAAGTAAATAATTAAGTTATGTTATGAAACGTTGTTTGTTGCTGTTATAAGAATATACAATTCTTCAACATTAAACTTAAATCTAAAATCTGTGCAGTTTCTTGTGTACAATTTGGAAATTGGTATGTCGTTCATTATCACTGAACAAATATATACTTGTTTAGGGCCAGCTGAAGGACGCCTCCGGGTGCTGGAATTTCTCGCTACATTCATGACATTGAAGACCTGTTGGTGACCTTCTGCTGTTTTTTCTATGGTCGGGTTGTTTTCTCTTTGACGCATTCCCCATTTCCATTCTCATTTTTATTTGGACGTTTTTCTACATAACATTTTCTTTTGGTATAATCATAGACTTATTATTTAGATGACTTAGCCTGTTCTGATCCTAAATCATGTTATTATTTAGATGACATAGCCTGTGCTGATCCTAAATCCTGTGAGGAATTCTGTAATAACAAAGCAGGATGCAGTAACTTTGCGTATCCAGTGTTAGTCATCAGACTACTACCAAAAGGTAATATATTTGTTAATACTATGATAAACACAAACGTAAGGTTATACATGGATTTCAATCAAACTAAATTTATTAAAGAAAGAGATATAGCAGCATGGCCAACATTTGAAGTCGAAATACAATTTTTCAAAATATTACAAAAAGAGAAAACAATAAAGAGTGACCAACACAAACATAGTAAAAAGATAGTGAGCTCATTTAATTTGCTCTAGATATGTTAAAGTTTTTGTGTCTTTTTATAACCACGGCATGTAACAAATTGTTCGAAAAATTAGAAGTTACGATGTTTATGCATACCCTTTTTTGGGGTACATCTTTTACATAATATCATCAATTCTGTGGAAATATCGTTAGCAACAGTAGTATACTGCTGTTTAAAACTCATAAATCCATGGACAAAAAACAAAATCGGGGTACAAACTAAAACTGAGGAAAATTAAGTCAGTAATATGACAATTGTTTGATGTGATAAATCTTCTGATTTTGATATTCAATATTGGACTTTTTGTTTTATTTCCCTTTGAGTTTGGTATTTCTGTTTTGTTACTTTTCATTATGAGCATTTCGTGTAGTACATGTATTTGCTGTGTTTTGAAGGACTTCGAGGACTAATGTTGGCAGCACTGTTAGCAGCGTTAATGAGTTCGATGACATCTATATTGAATAGTGGTAGTTCTATTATGACCATGGACATTTGGAGACAATTCCGAAAGCAAGCACCACAATCCGAACTGATGATTGTAGGAAGACTAACAGTTCTAGTACTTGTCGTACTAAGCGTGTTATGGCTCCCGATATTAAAGTCGGCGGAGGCAGGAATCATTTGGTTTTACATGCAAGCGATCAGATCTTACCTGATACCACCGATGTGTGTTCTGTTTGTCTTGGGTTTGTTCTGGAAGAGATTAACAGAACAGGTAATTTGCTCCTGGTAAATAATAACCGTCTACTATAGAAAATGCCTGTTTCAGGAGAGGAATATGACAGTATTTTTATTATTCATTTGATGTATTTGTGCGTTTAATTTTGCGATTTTATTAGGAACTTTCTGTTTTGAAATTTCCCCGGAGTTCAGTATTTTTATTTTATTTTACTTGTTACTAAAAATTACATACTTTAAAGCATGACAGTCATGATCAAGATCAAAACAAAATTGAATATAAAGTAAGCCATCAGAAATAGAACCTATGCAAGATTAGCTGTGTATGTCGTAAATATTTTGTTTTTTTTGTATATGACACAAAACTATGGGGATAAACGAAGTTTACAACATATTATTCTGTAGATCATGTCTGCTTTGTTACTCTTGTAAAGAACCTGTGTGAATGTGAGTTCTTTCTTAGAGATGATGGATTTGAGAACGTCGAACAGATCAATCGATGCGTACATGTACTTATATATCTACTGTTACAGTTTACACCAATCGACACTGTAACAGGTATGTTTGTCTAATATATAAACATAAATAGTTATATCATTTGTTTCAGGGAGCCTTTTGGGGACTAATTCTTGGACTTATTGTTGGAATAATAAGGATGGTCTTAGATTTTTCCTTTCGTGCACCTCTCTGTGGTAGTGGAGATCCAGACAACCGCCCAGCAGTAGTGAGCAAAGTAGATTTTCTACATTTTGCAGCAATATTAGGTTTAGTCACAACAGGAGCAATGATTATTATTAGCATGTTTACTGAACCAAGACCAGATAGAAAGGTAGTTGCACAGACCTTTTTTATAGAAACGTAGAAACTTATGTTATGTAAAAAAGACTCTTTGATAGTCAAATGTTACTACAAATCACATTCTTAAGTTGAAATCATGAAGTCGGTAGTCTTTATCTATGTCAATGTGTGATTGGATGGTTGTTGATTAAAATTGATAAAAGCACCTGTGGCCAAATTTCAGATATTTATTTTTTGAAATAAAAATGATATACTTGTATCAGTATTTACACTAATAAGAAAAGAAACAAATTGAATAATTTCCAAATTCACTAAACTATAATCTAGCTGCATAAGATTTTCAAGCGACAAGTTACAGACTCACAAATAATTTTACAGGTACTTTCTTTTAAATACATTGTACTAACGTTAAAGGATCTTTCAAAATAATGTTCAATAATGTCAAACCTACTATTATAAGTAAATCCAATAAATTCGTCTTTTTTATATAGCTGAAAAGAGTAACATGGTGGACCAGAAACGATGAGGATGAACCTGAATTATCTTCTGATGAGGAAGAGGATTTGGGGTTTGATTCTGAAAATGAACAAAGACAATCCTCTGAAAATGACCAAAGACAATCCTCTGAAACATTGAAAAGTAGGTATCAATCATAGGATTTTTTTTACATTGGAGACATTTTAATGGGTTTTTTTTAAATTTGATATTGCAAATCCAAAAAGAGTATGAAAGTTCAATGCCGTAAGTTGGAAACTCTCCAAATTGCACGTTCATTTTACACCACTTAAAAAGTCAACTGTCAGTTACTACGAGCACCATAAGATGTATTCGTCCATGTCGATGGTTGAACCTTCCTTTTGATAATGCCTCAACCTTATTCATTAAAAATGTATACTTTAACAAATTTTATTGTAGACAATACATTCGTTTACCACATCTGTAACGGATACAAAGTATACGAGTAAGTAAAGATCTTTTTACGAGTATCGCTATGCAATTTAACCTAATTATATTTAATGAAAGCATTAATATCCGTATTTTTAAAACAGATGGAAAATGTCAAATGCTACAGAAATGCAAAGATTGGATATGTGGTACTATAAAGGAACCAAAATCTAAATTATCTCCTGAGGAAAAATGTTTACTGAGAAAAAAGATGACCTCCCTATCAGAGAAAACAAGGAATAGACGAATACTAAACTGCACAGCTGTGTTAATTATAATAGGAACAACAGTTCTCATAGCAGCGTTTCACTGAAAGGACTCCAGTAATATAGCAGTAATATAGCAGTTTCACTGACATGCTGTACAGCATTGATATTTCACTGACAAGAACTATAGTATTTTTAGTAGTGTTGCACTGAAAAAAAAGCTACAGTATTTATTGCAGTGTGGCACTAATTACAAGAACTGCATAAAGGATAGCATGGTTTCACTGACAATAACTACAATATTTAAGCAGTCAATGGCGAGAATTGCTGTAAATGTATAAAACATTTGATCACACATGTACGTGTAACATACGGCTGCTTATGTGTCTTGTTTTTATATCGGAAATATTTATTTTGAAATAAAGAATAGTTTTGACAGATCTCGATAAATGAAGGATTTCCTCTTTTATTATCATATCAGCCCGTAAAAGTCAGTGGTATCGTGTTCTATAACAAGATTTTTTTTAAAATAGAATTACCAGACATTCTCATTTAAACCACCACAAACAAACTACACTATTAATTGATATGTCCATGATACAGACTATTATACACATAACGGTCAATAAATTGCATTTAACTTGCAGGTCGTAATTCTTTGTTTTCTTGTTTAATAATTGTATTTAATATTATTCACTAGTGGAAAGCACTAGAAAACAAAAATAATAGGTTGAAAATATATTTATAAAACTGAGTTTTCCATAAACTGCTTTTTTTTCTATTTTATCAATACGGCTATTTATATTTACAACCACTGGGTCGATGCCACTGCTGGTTAAGTTTTATTCCCCGAGGGTATCACTAGCCCGGTAGTCCGCACTGTGCTGACATGAATTTTCATTGATATGGTCATACTTATAAATTGACTTTACTGAAATACTTAAGCTTTTCTATTTCAGGAATAGATTACCTTAGACGTATTTGGAAAAACTTTTAAATCCTAAAATTTGGTCCTCAATGCTCTTCAACTTCGTACTTTATAAGGTTTTTTGATTCGAGCGTCACTAATGAGTCTCCTGAAACTCGCGTCTGGCGTAAATATAAAATGTAATCCTGGTAACTATGATGAGTTTATAAGACAAACTACGGGCGTCGTTTTCTCTTTTTCATTATAATTAGAACTTACATTTTACTATAGACAGTACATAGGATTATTGTTAGGAAGTATTTATATGAAAGTATGCTTAAGTTGTATGTATATCTTCAATATAAATACTAAGTTCGTGAAGGTTAACTATTTATGTACCTTACTTTACATGTTTTAGTTTCAATAATAATTATGTACAACAAAATGTATTCTTTTTCCATTGAACTATGTACACTCTTGGAAATAGTGGTAATAGGTGTCCACCACTTTACACATAGATCACATATTAGACCTTTACATTCAATGTGCAAAGATTCATTTCTACTGGCGAGATATAGTGAATTAAATTCCAGCTTATCAATCTTAAGGATGTTATCTCCTCTACTTTTTTTGATTTTTGCAAGATTTTCGGAATCCTCTGGTTTTATCTATGTATTAGCATTAAAAAAAAATGCCCACTAACGTCTACTTTTCTTTTCATATTTTTATAACCTCGAAAAGATTGTGTGTAAGGATTAAACTTCTTCTGCTTAGCATACACAACCCACCATCGAAATCAGACTCTGTAAACATTTATCAATCAGGAACAGGACAAAATCAATTAACCATTGATAAACTTGATTGTAATTTATAGCAAAAAGAAGGTAAAAAATTTCAAAAGGAAAATCGACCTTAGATAAATTAAGCCTTACTTTTAAGTCACGTTTGATCATATAACGCTGTATGTTCACTTTTTATTTTATGGGGTTTGAGCGATGCGGATGGTATCAAATCATGTAAAGCGCTTCATACGCGCATCAAAATTCAAACATTCAAAATTCAGTCTCATCAAATTCCGTTAAAAAATAAGTCCCATGATATTATAATAAGTTCTAAATAAAAGAAAAATATGCTTGGCAACATGAATCGGAAGGCTGCCTTCACATAATACTTTGACGAAATAATTTTACAATAACAACTAGACGAAACTGCATATATCATATATGTTGAAAAAAAAAGTATGTGTCCAAAGTACACAGATGCCCCATCCGCATTATCTTTTTCTATGTTCGGTGGACCGTGAAAATTGGATAACATTTCTAGTTTGGTATTGAAATAACAACGATCATATCATTGGGTACATGTTTACTAAGTGTCAAGTTGATTGGGACTTCAACTTCATCAAAAACTACCTCGACCAAAAACTTTAACCTGAAATAGGACGAACGGACGGACGGACGGACAGACGGAAGCACAGACTTAAATTGGGCATACAAACATATTGGACTCTTGTAAAAGGTAGCATTTTCATAAAATTCTGTATCAGTCTGCAATTATACGCATTTTCACAAAACCAGCATACATGCGAACTATGCCATCTTCTGATGTCTAACTGAATTTGCCTATAAGAAATGCTGTTAGTAAAGACATAAGTATGGCAGCACCATTTAACACTTTACGATAGAAAGCAGTTTCATCAATTGATTTCATCTGTCTCAGGTGGATTATCTCCCGTTGTGTCAAATATTGATGTTTGTTTACTTCATCTGTTGTTCCACAAACCCAGTTTTTAAATGCTTTACAAAAGCGTTGTCCAAACGATACAGGAACTTCTAAATGAAAAAAAAAAAAACAGTTTAAACTCATGAGAAATAAAATGTAAATGTGATACAACAAAAAATTATTAGAATTTTTAGAATCTTTATACTTAGTCCAAATTTAAACTTTCGCTTTCTAATACACGTTTTGTTTGGAGTCAGTTGAAGCCCTCCCACATGTGCGGGTTTTCCTGCTGTGTTGACGTCCATTGGTGGCCTTGGGCTATTGTCTGCTCTTTAGTCGGGTTGTTTTCTCTCTCACACATTCCCCGTTTCTATTCCAGAGTAGAATTTAATACACTTGACTTCATTTAACGTGTTTATACTAGTGAGAATTTCTTGTTGACTCGACGATCACCAATGAAATAAGACGGACCGTAAAAAAACTGGAAATTTCTAGTCTAAGATATGTGAAGATTTGAAAATGACTTAATATCTACACAAGAAATGACTGCACCAAGTCAGGAATATAACAGTGGTCATCCATTCGTTTGATCTATTTAATCTGTTTGTTTTGCCATTTGGTTACGGACTTTCCGTTTTTAATTTTCCTCAGAGTTCGTTATTGTTTATATATATTTTACTTTTTATAATCTTTACTCTGGTACAGAATCGGCTATCGTGTAGTACACAACTCTGATTGATGGATCCAATGCAAAAACAATTCTAACTAGTGGATATACAACAAGAGTACCTGTTCTAACGAGTGGATATACAACAAGAGTACCTGTTCTAACTAGTGGATATACAACAAGAGTACCTGTTCTACCTAGTGGATATACAACAAGAGTACCTGTTCTACCTAGTGGATATACAACAAGAGTACCTGTTCTACCTAGTGGATATACAACAAGAGTACCTGTTCTACCGAGTGGATATACAACAAGAGTACCTGTTCTAACGAGTGGATATACAACAAGAGTACCTGTTCTAACTAGTGGATATACAACAAGAGTACCTGTTCTAACGAGTGGATATACAACAAGAGTAGAGTACCTGTTCTAACGAGTGGATATACAACAAGAGTACCTGTTCTAACTAGTGGATATACAACAAGAGTACCTGTTCTAACGAGTGAATATACAACAAGAGTACCTGTTCTAACGAGTGGATATACAACAAGAGTACCTGTTCTAACGAGTGGATATACAACAAGAGTACCTGTTCTAACGAGTGAATATACAACAAGAGTACCTGTTCTACCTAGTGGATATACAACAAGAGTACCTGTTCTACCTAGTGGATATACAACAAGAGTACCTGTTCTAACGAGTGGATATACAACAAGAGTACCTGTTCTAACGAGTGGATATATAACAAGAGTACCTGTTCTACCTAGTGGATATACAACAAGAGTACCTGTTCTACCTAGTGGATATACAACAAGAGTACCTGTTCTAACGAGTGGATATACAACAAGAGTACCTGTTCTAACGAGTGGATATACAACAAGAGTACCTGTTTTAACGAGTGGATATACAACAAGAGTACCTGTTCTAACGAGTGGATATACAACAAGAGAACCTGTTCTATCTAGTGGATATACAACAAGAGTACCTGTTCTACCTAGTGGATATACAACAAGAGTACCTGTTCTACCTAGTGGATATACAACAAGAGTACCTGTTCTACCGAGTGGATATACAACAAGAGTACCTGTTCTAACGAGTGGATATACAACAAGAGTACCTGTTCCAATGTTTTCAATTATTTCATCTTTGTTTATTCTCGGTTCGTCTACCTCTTCGTCTTCCTCTGAAGATAATTCAGGGTCTTCGTCGTCGTCTTTCGTCCACCAAGTCACCCTTCTCAGCTGAAATATATAGTTTGTATAATTAGAACATAGTTTTTTACATTTACTTTTTTTTTTAAATTATCATGAAAGATACTCGTATGTTATATTCGTGTTGTTTATTCTTTAGTTTTCTATGTTGTGTCATGTGTACTATTGTTTTTCTGTTTGTCTTTTTCATTTTAGCCATGACGTTGTCAGTTTGTTTTAGATTTATGAGTTTGACTGTCCCTTTGGTATCTTTCGTCCATCTTTTATAGTAATTTTGTTTTCAATCAGACTGTTTTTGCTTCTTTCACATGTTTTTAAACAATAAACTGTACACGATTGTAAAAAAAGTTTGATAAAACTAGGTTTAACCCATTATTTTGTCGGTATGTTCCTGTATCTACCAGGAACTTGACAATCTATAGCAATAAGGAGATCTGGTAAGATTGACAGTAAGACAACTATCCCTCAATTTGCAAATGAAGTAGATACCGTATAGTAGTAGTCGGCTATAAGAAAATTATGAAAGTATTCAATTTAGAAAACAAACGGGCTAATGGATTGTAAAGTAAATAAAAACGTTAAATTGTTTTTATATTCCTTTTAAATTTCGTCTTTCATTGTCTATTAATAGTTTGATTTGTTTATATATTTCAATGAATAACTTTTGAATATTCTTTTCTTTGTTTATCTAAGATTTTTTTTCTTTTTTAAAATGGTTTCCAAGTTTTCATACTATAAGGATACCGAAATGTATATTGAAAGAATCGCCCACATATTGAGAATGAAATTACCAGGAAACATCAAATCTTATTGCTAAATTTACTTTGATAAATTCTAAGAAAAATTAAATCACAAATCATTGAGGTTTTGTTCCTGTAGTTTTGAGGAATATGACATAGATAACAATAAGGAAATCTGGTATGATTTGCAATGAGTCAACCGTATGGCATTTGACAATGAGTAAAACCAATACCGTAAAGTCGGCTATAAGAGGATCGACAAGAAAATCATGAAATATTTCAATTAGAAAACTAACTTTTACTGGATAGCAAAGTTAACAAAAACGTTTTTCCCATTCATTTTGCATTTTGTCTTTTAATTATTATGTCTATTATGTCCTTTTTTAATCTAAAGTTTTTCCTTTTTTATACCGATTTTCCAAGTACTCTTACTGAAAGATACCGAAATTTTTATTGAAAGAACCATCCATATATATAATGTAACTAATAGGAAACACCAAATCTAATCGCTAAATTAACCTAGATAAATGCTTAGATCAATTGAATCACAAATCAATGAGGGTTTATAGATTTAAAATGATTTATAAAGTTTCTTTCCACTAAATTGTAGTCACAGGTTATAAAGCAAAAGTTGTAGAAAAGGGTTTCTATACTGATTTTATAAAATATTCAGAATGGATATGGCGGAAAACTACGAGACAATATTAATAATCAATGCGTGGTTTCTAAAGATTACCAAACTTAGCATTATATAATTTAAAAGTGATATCATTTTTATAAATTTGTGATATAATATTTCTGTTATGATTGTACTTAATTAAATGACCTTCTCCGAATAGAAACATTTTTCTAAAAATTAATAAATGACGGGATACGCATTAAGGATATGCAAAATCCATCTTCGGCTAACTACATTAAAATGTGTTCAACTTAATAAACTTGATAAAAACATCCGTATATTGTCCACAATGGAGGTTTTAACCAGATTAAAATGCACTGCAACAGCTTCACGGAAGATAATATTATAAATTGATACCCTAATATTTTATATAAAAAAACTGATAAAATTTACTCACTTTTCTTGGCGGCCTTGGTCTTGTAAACAGACTGATAAAATTTACTCACTTTTCACAGCGGCCTTGGTCTCGCAAAAAGACTAATAAATTAACTCACTTTTCTTGGCGGCCTTTGTCTCGTAAAAAGACTGATAAAATTTACTTACCTTTCTTGACGGCCTTGGTCTCGTAAAAGACTGATGAAATTTACTCACTTTTCTTGGCGGCCTTAGTCTCGTAAAAAGACTGATGAAATATACTCACTTCTCTTGGGCGCCTTGGTCTTGTTAAAAGACTGATACAATTTACTTACTTTTCTTGGCGGCTTTGGTCTCGTAAAAAGACTGGTGAAATTTACTCACTTTTCATGACGGCCTTGGTGTTGTAAAAAGACTGATAAATTTTACTCTCTTTTCTTGGCGGCCGTGATCTTGTAAAAAGACTAATAAAATTTACTCACTTTTCTTGGCGGCCTTGGTCTTGTAAAAAGACTAATAAAATTTACTCACTTTTCTTGGCGGCCTTGGTCTTGTAAAAAGACTGATAACTACCATAGAAATACAACATAAAACGGCTAAAATGGCGGCAAAATGTGAAAAATCAACTTTGCTGATAATTGACGGTCTGGTGTCTTGATCTCCACTTCCACACGATGGCTGTACAAATGTAAAATCTAGAACCATTCGGATCAAGCCGATCACCAAACTGATCATAAGACCCCAAAATGCACCCTAAATGATAAAAAATATAGTATCAATATTTTAACCACATCTTTTTATATCTATTGAGATGATTGTCAAAAGTGTTAAACAATCAACGATCGGTCAATAAACCAAGTTTCAATAGAAAATATTTCATTTTGTGTTGGTTCGTAATGAAGATATTGAAGAGAAACAAGCCGTCTTTTATCATTAAATGTTTCTAAATTGCTGCTTTTCTATTTAAGATCTGAATAATTTTGGATGAAATGTCATTCATACAATTTATTCCTTTTTCGCCTTTTTCATATTTCGAAGAAGTCATTCCGAATTCGCTGGATACATGATTTGTTTGAACCCGACGTTCAGCAAGCTGTAACTCATACCTATTCAGAACGAAAATATACAATAATTGTTTTAAATAAAATCATTTTCCTTTGGATTTTTTATAAGTGTTTTCATTCAGTGTTGTCGATGCTTCATTTCTATTTACTGTAATCCATTAATAGTAACAAAGTAAATTGGAATGTCTTTGTGTTAACCTTTTTATTTCATGTAATTGAATTTTATAAAATCAGCATTTTTTTTATTATATTATAAAATTTGAAATACTCCGTTCACAGATAAAAAAAAATTTAAAAACTCAAAAACGAAATCGATCTATTAATTTTGTGTCATTTTGGATCATGTAGGTCTCTAATTATTAAAGTTTCTATTCAATCGGATCTTTCTGGGTTTGAAGCTTAAAGTTTCGAATGAGGATAAAATTCAATAAATAGCTTCAAACGCACAAAGTTAATAAATTGTTACTGTCATTATTGCTTGTCTAATTTGTATTCTCTTATTTCTTTTCCATTTAAGAACTATAGTACCAGTCCCAAGTCAGGAGCCTGTAATTCAGTGGTTGTCGTTTGTTTATGTGTTACATATTTGTTTTTCGTTCATTTTTAGCTCACCTGGCCCGAAGGACCAAGTGAGCTTTTCCCATCACTTTGCGTCCGTCGTCCGTCGTCCGTCGTCGTTGTTAACTTTTACAAAAATCTTCTCCTCTGAAACTACTGGGCCAAATCAAACCAAACTTGGCCACAATCATCATTGGGGTATCTAGTTCAAAAAATGTGTGGCGTGACCCGGTCAACCAACCAAGATGGCCGCCAGGGCTAAAAATAGAACATAGGGGTAAAATGCAGTTTTTGGCTTATAACTCAAAAACCAAAGCATTTAGAGCAAATCTGACATGGGTAAATATGTTTATCAGGTCAAGATCTATCTGCCCTGAAATTTTCAGATGAATCGGTCAATCGGTTGTTGGGTTGCTGCCCCTGAATTGGTAATTTTAAGGAAATTTTGCTGTTTTTGGTTTTTATCTTGAATATTATTATAGATAGAGATAAACTGTAAACAGCAATAATGTTCAGCAAAGTAAGATCTACAAATAAGTCAACATGACCAAAATGGTCAGTTGACCCGTTTAGGAGTTATTGCCCTTTATAGTAAATTTTTAACCATTTTTCGTAAATTAAAGTAATGTTTTACAAAAATCTTCTCCTCTGAAACTACTGGGCCAAGTTAATCCAAACTTGGCCACAATCATCTTTGGGGTATCTAGTTTTAAAAATGTGTGGCGTGACCTGGTCAACCAACCAAGATGGCCGCCACGGCTAAAAATAGAACATAGGGGTAAAATGCAGTTTTTGGCTTATAACTCAAAGACCAAAACCTTTTGAGGAAATTTGACATGAGATAAAAATGTTTATCAGGTCAAGATCTATCTGCCCTGAAATTTTCAGATGAATCAGTCAATTGGTTGTTGGGTTGCTGCTCCTGAATTGGTAATTTTAAGGAAATTTTGCTGTTTTTGGTTTTTATCTTGAATATTATTATAGATAGAGATAAACTGTAAACAGCAATAATGTTCAACAAAGTATTATCTACAAATAAGTCAACATGACCGAAATGGTCAGTTGACCTGTTTAGGAGTTATTGCCCTTTATAGTCAATTTTTAACCATTTTTTCGTAAATCTTAGTTATCTTTACAAAAAACTTCTCCTCTGAAACTACTGGGCCAAATTAATCCAAACTTGGCAACAATCATCTTTGGGGTATCTAGTTTAAAAAATGTGTGGCGTGACCAGGTCAACCAACCAAGATGGCCACAAAGGCTAAAAATAGAACATAGGGGTAAAATGCAGTTTTTGGCTTATAACTCAAAACCAAAGCATTTAGAGCAATCTGACTTGGGGTGAATTTGTTTATCAGATCAATATCTATCTGCCCTGTAATTGGAAGATGAATCTGACAACCTGTTGTTGGGTTGCTGCCCGTGAATCGGTAATTTTAAGGAAATTTTGCTGTTTTTGGTTATTATCTTGAATATTATTATAGATAAAGATAAACTGTAAACAGCAATAATGTTCAGCAAAGTAGGATCTATAAATAAGTCAACTTAACCGAAATGGTCAATTGACCCCCTAAGGAGTTATTGTCCTTTATAGTCAATTTTTAACAATTTTCATAAAATTTGTAAATTTTTAATTAACATTTCCACTGATACTACTGGGCCAATTTCATTATAGATAGAGATAACTGTAAGCAGCAAGACTGTTTAGTAAAGTAAGATTTAAAAACACATCACCATCAACAAAACACAATTTTGTCATGAATTCATCTGCTTCCTTTGTTTAATATTCACATATACCAAGGTGAGCGACACAGGCTCTTTAGAGTCTCTAGTTTTACATAAATAAGGCCGTTAGTTTTCTCGCTTGAATTGTTTTACATTGTCTTATCGGGGCCTTTTATAGCTGACTATATGCGGTATGGGCTTTGCTCATTGTTGAAGGCCGTACGGTGACCTATAATTGTTAATGTTTGTGTCATTTTGGTCTTTTGTGGATAGTTGTCTCATTGGCAATCATACCACATCTTCTTTTTTATATTAATCTGTTTACCTGTTCTGTCAATCTTTTCCAAAACAAGCCCAAAACAAACATGACACACATCTGAGGTAAGAAGTACGATCTTATTCCTATAAAGTAAAACCAAAACATGCCACCTTGGGCTGCGTCCATGATTGGTAGCCAAACTATACTTATAACAACTAGAATCATCACAGTTACCCTGCCAACAACCATTAGCTCTGCCTGTGTTGCCTTCTTACGGAACTGTTTCCAAATATCCATGGTGGCGATAGCGCTTGCGCTGTTTAGGATAGATGTTAGTGAGCTCATAAGAGCTGCCAATAGCGCGGCCAGCATCAGCCCTCTCAGACCTAAGGTAATAAAATAAATTGTAAAGCTGCCCAAGTTGTATGAGCATTGAGATTCAGTGTAAACGACAGCAACCAAACAAAATAAGTCGGCTAAAGAAAGATAACAAGAGTCTACTAGGGTTACTAATACTTCGTTTCATATTTTTGATTAATTATTTGAAGAGCTTTAAGAACATGAGAAAATTACATAGTGACAAGATTAGTGTTCAATCTGGTTTTATAGTTTTTAATTGCTTGCAACAATGCAATAAGAAATAAAAAAAAACCTCACATTTGTGACGAACAATGTGATATCAATATTTTGTCGGTTTTTCTGTGAATGAAATTGAATCGTTTTGAGTATTTAGTTTTCTTTTCTTTTTATTCGCCCCATTTCAACTAATGTATTTAATCAACCACAAACACATGTCATTGAGTATATTAAAATTGATGTCTCTGCATTGTAAAGCATTTTACAAGAATATAACTGTTACAAGATTTAGGATTTAGATTTTACATACCTATTGGCATCAACCGGAGAACGAGAACAGGGTAAGCAAAATTGCTGCAACCAGCTTTATTGTGACAAAACGCTTCACATTTGTCTGGGTCGGCACATGCAATTTCATCTGCAAACAATTTTTCCAATAGTTATCAAAGTTACCAGGATTATAATTTAGTACGCCAGACGCGCGTTTCGTCTACATAAGACTCATCAGTGACGCTCAAATCAAAATATCTATAAAGCCAAACAAGTACAAAGTTGAAGAGCATTGAGGATCCAAAATTCAAAAAACATTGTGCCAAATACGACTATGGCAATATATGCCTGGGATAATTAATCCTTAGATTTTCGAAAAATTCAAAGTTTTGTAAACAGGAAATTTATAAAAATTACCACATTATTAATATTCATGTAAACACCGAAGTGTTGACCACTGGGCTGGTGATTATTCCGTAACCAATAGTCTTTACAAAATAGGCTATCAATTGGGAAAAGATAGATGACCACAAGTCTTTTTCTTAAACAATTTACAGTTTTTGGTACTGGGAGTAAAGTCTCCTATAAAGAGTGTTTGTTATTTGTACCATTTTCATAGCCATGTTTGTTTTTCTTAATCGGCTTTTTTTGTCTGATAACTATTTGATAAAAGAAAGATAACTCATATTCATATCAAGTTACATATTTCAATTATTAAGTATGAATCAGTACATGTGTGTCACCGTCATCAGAATTTTCTTTTAGTTCCAGTCGTCAATTTACTGAAGCCGATAAGGGTCATTAAAAAAATTCATGTTGTAAGTACGACATAATGTCATCTCAAGAAAATAAACTCTTATAGTAATGACAAAAATTCAAAGGAACGCATCGAAACCGTGAACAAAAACATTTCAACACAGTATTTTTTTTTACTGTTTTTAAATAATTTAATTAACAAGTACACATTTGGTACAAGAAAATCTCAAACATATACACATACAATTAAACAAAGAACACAAAGTTTTATATTTTACTATGCATACAAATAAAACAAACAAAAAACAAAAAAATCTAGCATTGTAAACCAAATTATTGAATTGGGATAAAACACATTAATCAAAGTAAAGGGGCTTGCTACATAATCAAAACAAATGCATATGAGACAATATCTGAAAAAGTCGATTTTTTGGCAATGAGAAAATACAAAAAAAATTTTTTTTAGACCCGGTATTTTAATAGCACGAATCGAAGAAAACACATTGTAGATCTAGGAACTGTTGTCTGTAATTCAAACAATTGTTTAATAAGAAAACAATGGCTATTTTAAAAATGGTATAAACAAAATCCAGTTCTTTCCTGTTACCAAAGTGAACCAATTTTAAAAAGTTTCTAATGGGAATAAGAAATAAGTTTAAGACACTATTTGTGGTTTACTAGTATATCCTGCAATAGTTTATCAAATGCCAATTATTGATTTTAGCATTTGCAATACAAAAGGTTTAGAAATATACTTAAATATAGTCAGATATGTCGGTAACATGAAAGAGTCTTGAGTAACAGGACAACGGTAACAGGATAGAGTTGGTAACAGAAAGGATTTTTCTGCTTTATTTGAAAGTTTAAGAAAAATACATCATTTTTAGATTGGTCACAATTGGAAGATAACAGCAAACAATGTCATTTATCTTTTGAAACTGTATTTGCAAGATGAAAAATCTGCCTAGGTAATGAAAAATTCTAAAATAAATTCCTTGCTGTTACTATCTACTATACTAGAATTGCACAATGTTCTCTGCTGTTATCAAAGGGGAAAACCCTATTTATTTATTCAATATACTGTGTATTATTTTGAAATTTATTTGATAAGGTGGTGATAACATAAATTAAATAAAATGGTTGGCATATAGTAGATAAACTTTTCGATTCTTTAGTGAAATTGTCTTTAGCATCCTTCCTGCTACTGACGATGGTTATGCTGTTACTTTTTATCAGGTAACATGACAGAACGTAACAGAAAGGAATTACGCGATAGTTTTTGTCCTTTTTATCACATTAAATGTAAGTGTATTTCCTGTGACATATAACATTTTAAAAGATGACATAAAAACACACCTCATGTTGTGGTGCACACTTAAAATTATTCTCAGAAAGTGTAAGAAAAGGCTATAACAGGATAGAATACCATAAAGTATTTTTCTATAAATTCGTACCTTTGATGGGCTTGAATTTTCAAACCTGGCCGCCTTTCCATCTATTTCTTTGTACTAATGCATTCAGAAAATGATGCTCTTCAAAATACATAATGGGAAAATAACTCTTGGTCTTGTAAACGTTTCCACAGGTAAAAAAGACCTAGTGGTAACAGAAGGGAAATCACCCCTGGGGACAAATTTTTTTTCTCTTAAAATTTGCAAAATTTTATTACATGCTCTAGTTATAATATAAAAAGACAAATTAGGGGCAAGTTTATTATATAATATATCATATATGTGAGAATCGGACGCCTGTTGATTTAATTTGGGTATTATTTGAATGATTTAGTTTAAAAAAAAACCACAGGGGACAACATGATTTTAGGGGGGGTTGGACATTTAAATTACAATATTTTATTGGAAGAAATACAAAAATTAGTGTTTAATTGGCAGGAGTTGGTGTATTATATAATTTAGTTTATACTGAAACTTAAAATTTTCAAAAAAGATGGTTGAATAAAAAAATAATTGCTGGTGAAGTGGGGGACATGGAAAGTAGACTTTTTCAGATATTGTCCCATACACATAAGTAAAATTCAAAAACAATAAAAGCAATGGCACTGTAAGAAAAAAACAACATTTGCAATGCTGATACACAAAGCATCAAACTAAGACCAAGAACAAAAAACTGCAGGCAAAACATAAGGATGGGTTGTCAGACAACAAAATTGTTAGTTTTATTAAATTTTGCTCACCTGGATATAATATACGACTGATCATACCAGGAACAATAAATGTAAATAACCCCAAAAGTTTTAAAGCGCCACCTAGTAGTGTACCGGCCTTAGCATGAATCATGTCTCGAGCTGATAGGGTTCTCTGTACTATAAGCTATCAAAAGAAATGGCACACACTTGAAAACAACATCGCAAATGTGAAAAATTTCTTTAAACATATGAAATTATAGTATAAAGTAAATGTTTTTTTGTTGACGTTGTGAATGTTTTTATTTGTATGACTCTGTATGCTTATGGCTAACCTCTAATTGTGTAGTTTTAGTGAGTAGTAATTATACATGTACATACATATACATTCCAATTGTTTTATGTTTATTTTAATATTTTTACTTTTCGCAATATAATTGTCCGTCTGTCCAGATTATAAACAGTTTCTTGATAACGCTTTGTGTTACAGGTTTGATCAAGTAAATGTTGCTTTTTTAAATATAAATAACATGCAACAACTCTTGATTGTATTAAACATTAATCCTAAACCTGATCTTGACACCAGACATAAAGTCCCATGACAGACAGTCCTGTTAAAGCCCCTGTCCATGGAATATCACCAGTCGTAGCACTTCGGAATATATGTAAAGCGTCTTCCCGAGGCATTCCGCATGAGTACAGGGACTGGTTCATCAGACTGAGTGTATAGTTGGAAGCACTGTGCATATACTTTTCGGTCATTTCGTTCCATCCGCCGACTTGTACTATACCTGCAGATTAAGGTAAACATGCTAAATTACTTCTAAAACACTTAAAAGAAAGGTATATTTGGCTCTTTGTTTATCTAATATAGGACACGTTTTCTGTGAATTCAAATATATATTAGAAGATTGTGATTAGAGTGTCAATGTGAATGAGACAACTTTCCATCCAAGTGACAATTTGTAAAAGTAAACCACTATAAGTATGTTCCGGACCATATGAGTATTTGGATTATATGCGTATGAGTATATATGTTTGCAAGTGAAAAGATCGCCTTCTTAATTTGCAGCTACATGCAGTGATGCAGAGCTCTTGGGCGATTCCAAAGTGTCTGCGGTGTCTATGCAGATATTTCAAATGTCTTTATTTATAATATGATAATAAAATGACCTATATCAAAGCGTATTTTAATGAACGGTCATACCATATGAAGAGTTTAGAAGTATTCAAAGTAAACTGTAACAGATGTTGATTATACCGACCATACGCGTACGGTCGGACCATACGCGCATGATCGGACCATATGAGTATTTACCTATATGGTCATGACCATACGCGTATGGTCTAAATACTCATATGATCCGGAACAAGTATATGTATGGTCTTCAAAACAGAGCATTGGATTTCACCGAACAGCAAGCTATAAAGTGTCTCACAAATGACTAGTGTAAAACAATTCAAACGGGAAAATCACCGTCAAATCTATATAAAAAAAACGAGAAAAAAATCAACAAAATGTATGTTGCTGCTTTACCCTTACAACACAAAATGTACCATCGTTTTTTCTAAGTAAGTAAAATAGGTGTTTACTTCTTTATCAGATTTTGAAAAAAAAAGCTATCTCGCAATGAAATGTAATCATTTATAATACAAATAATAGGTTACGGTAGATATGATAATTTTGAGGTTATAAAGGCAGCCAATAGCACGCACTTAAATAACATCCGTCCAGCGGTAACAACTGTATGCAAGTTAGAAAATTCAAATCTTTGTCCATATAAGAATAATGAGATTTTATAATACTGCCAATGAGACAACTATTTGCCAATGTTCAAATTCAATGGATGTGAGCAATTATAGGCACCTTCTACAATGAAAAAAAAACCATACAGTATTGTTGAATATAAAAAGACCATTCTTACAAAATATATTCTATATCCACAATTTATAAATATGCAAAAGCTACATACCAATGACGAATAATATAATGAAGCTGATGATTAGAACAACGGATTGTAGAGCATCGGTGTACATTACAGTTGTTAGACCACCTACAAATACATCATACTTAAGACTGTCAATACACAATGAGAACAACGGATTGTAGAGCATCGGTGTACATTACAGTTGTAAGACCACCTACAAAAAAATCATACCTGTTTATGCACAATTTGTTCATATATCGTACAGATTTGGTAATAAATGCGACAAACTTTAAAAAAAAATTACAAATAAATGTTATTCACCTTCGCGTTTTTTTTATTAATTGTTTTGTTTCTCAGACACAAGCATTTCTCAAGATTGTAGACTTTTCGACGATAAGGAAGTAGAATGTCTTTTTCATTACCATATGGAATGAGTTTGAAGAAAAAAATGTTTGATGGTATTCATATGTGTTGCTAGGCAATAAAATTAGTGCGTTGGTAAAACAACTAAGAGGGGTAGTATTTCTATAATATGCAAATGGGTTGCTCGGCAATAATACATTCTACAATTGAGTGTCAAACAAAAACTAAGCAGCAACTTCATTATCAAGTAAGTACAAAAAGCAAAATGGTATACATTTTTACAATATCTTGTTCAATACTGAAAATATTTGAACGTAAACAAATTTAAAACAGTTGAGATGGTTGACATCCAGTCTGATTTTAATTTTAATGATACATGCAAAATAACGTCGTACATGCTATTTAATAATTAATTTTTTGATTGATGGATGTTAAATGTGTCAACAGGCACTAGGTGTATTCCTGAATTTAAAATATTCACAGAGGATATAGGCCCATATTCCCCGTCAGTGATTTGTCTTGAGAGATTCAAGCGAAAGGGGGTATAGAGAACTGACAAGAAATATTATCCAATGCCACCTGTACAGCCTGAATATTAGTTATATTATACAATTGACTATTCTGATTTCCAAACTGTTAACGTTTTCATTTTGATTTTTACATCGAAATGACCGTGACATGTGGTTTTGACCATCCATAAGAACTTGCAGTCATCCGATGTTCAGTACTTCAGCACTTTGGTTCTTTACAAAGGATATGGGCTCGCAACAACTGTTTTGGTAACCAATCAAAATTGAAATTGCACAATTAGCGGTGTACTTCTCTCAGTATAGCAATTACTTATCAGTCAAACAATGCAATGTATCTTACCATTTGGTACTTTTGATAACTATCTTACCAACAATAGTAAAAACAGCTGTCACAGCTAGTATGATAACAACACAAAGATACATGTTCCATTTTAGTATGTGTCGGAGAAATATTGCTCCTGAGTATATCTCTGCCTGCAGTTATTAAAACAAATATTTGGTCTTTTTATTATTTTCTGATTGTTCTAATTCTGACTGAGGATCACAGCGGTGCATAACAAATAATATTGTAAAGTCTTTTTTTGGTCATCCAATTACTTCAATCATTGAATATAATGATACTCTATTCCTGTTTCAATTTTAACTTTCATATTCATCCTTTTTATTATTCCATTTCAATTTTAAACTAAATGTGATTGATTGATAGCTACTCTTCTAAACTACACATATTTCATTGGATGTTCATAGCCTGAGATTTGTTTCCACCCAATCCAACAAGTTCATGCATTTGAATATTTGTTTAAATTTAAAACAAATGTAATTTTATGTTTTCATATTTAAAGTTCCGATACATGTATGATGTGTAAAGCTCCGATACATGTATAAGTTGTAAGATAATTTCATTCATCATAGAAAATTAAAAATATAAAAAAAACAATACGTTATAAACTTTTAGGAATTTTGGTCCTCAATGCTCTTCAACTTCGTACTTTATTTGGCCTTTTTAATACTTTTTTGGATTCGGGCGTCACTGACGAATCTTTTGTAGACGAAACGCGCGTCTGGCGTATATACTAAAGGAGTAGTCCGGTAAGACCCCTTTTTGGCCCCAAAATATAGCAGTTTTACAAAATTCTTAAACAGTTAACTTTCAGTTATTTATTGGACAGTAGAATGCTTCTACTACATAAATATGGGCTGGTTTTTTTACAATACAGTGCACATGTATCGGATACTAGCACCATTAAGTCATGCTAAATCCCTGAAATCTTCACAATTCTAGCATATTAGTTAAATTTTAGACGAAAACTAAAAGAATCAAATAAAAAAGACACTTAAGTGTTTAAAAAAGTGGTCAAAATCTTTCGTCAGATGAACCTGAAATTTGAGGCCAAAATCGGTCCTTACCGAACCTACTCCTTTAGTCCTGGTATCGTTGATGAGTTTATTTCATACCCAACGTGTTTTCTTGATTTCCCTTCTTCAGTAGAAATAACTAATACCTACAGATATGTTGAAAAATATATATCCAATTAGGGCAAAGAATGAGCTGTACATTCGAATACGTGTTCCACCAAATCTCTTCCTGAGGTATTCTGGCATAGTAAACGCCTGTAATTCAATTGTCATATAAATTTAACAAAAACTATCAATCTTTGTGTGAGAATGCTCAACATTAACAGTGGACCAAAACTATATCTTTCTTTGTATGGCTCGGCAGAGATGTGTATTAGTGCAAACCAAGGTTGATTTTAAATACGGACTATCATGATCGAAGTTGATATAGAAAGTTCTGTTAAACGTGCGTGTTCGACATCAATGTTTTTTTAACTCATCAAACATTTTGTATGCCAGAAGAGATGATTTGTGTTCATTTTCCTTATATAGAGTTAAATCAATAATCACTATGGATACGTTCTCTATCACGGAGTGATTCATTATTTCTGTGTCTTATAACCCTATAACAAGACACTTCTCTCAGTCATAGAGCTCCACCATTGTCACTTACCGGTTTTATGATTTCGTTTCTACATTTCTTTTTAAAAGCAAAGTGAGTACATTTGAGTAACGAATTTCAAAGTAAGATAGTAATTTTACATATATCCATTTCAACTAATTGTTTAGTTGTTGTTTATTTGAGTTTTTTTCATATTATCATAAACATAGTCGTTTTTGGCGTGTTGTCCCTAAACAAATTGTATATAACTAGACTCTTCTTCTTTTCAGTTCAGAAACGACGAAATTGTCGTCTATGAGTCTTGACTTCTCGAGATTTTTTATCTTTCTATAAATATAAAAAAAGAAGATGTCACGATTATGATTGCAAATGATACATCTCTCAACAAGAGACCAAAATGACACACAAATTAACAACTATAGGTCACCGTACGGCCTCAACAATGAGTAAAGCCTATAAAGCATAGTCGGCTATAAAAGGCCCCGAAATGACAATGTAAAACAGTTCAAACGAGAAAAGTAACGGCCTTTTATAAAGGCAAGATTAGTATAGTCAAAATTTTTAAAGTCATAAATCGATTGAGAGATAACAAATCCGGGTTAAAAATTAATTTAGAAATTGAGGTCAACACATTAACTATAAGAGGGGGAAAAAACCAGAAATACTACAGTGCAACAAAAAACCAAAACGACAATGCAATACAACACAGAAAAAAGTACTATAAGATGACAACTGTCTTTGTACAGGACATTTTAAGAACAAATGGTGTGTTGAACCTGATTTTGTGGCTAGTCAAACGTCGCGCTTTTATGGCAATATAAAATAGAACACTAAAATGATAAGATTACAGGACTGCTGCACAAATAAATACAAGAACATTGAGGACATAGAAATACACAAATACAATTGAAATTACAATTGGACATTTTGACATGCTAATAGTTATCAAAGGTATCAGATTTATAATTGAATACACCATACGTGCGTTACGTCCACATTAGATAGTGACGCTTAGATTAATTTGTCTGTTTCAATGTTTTATTATATATTTATTTCTTAAATTTCACGGAAACAACACTTATTCATTGAATTTGAACTTAACTCAAAAAGAACCAACTTACTCCACTTGATACATACACTGGTACAAAGATCCATCCCAGAGCTATCAGTATAAACACTGCCTAGATGTAAAGAAAACGTAATAATAAATAATAATATATTGATATTATGACACAATAAAAGCTAAACAAACAAACCAAAAAAACTCAACTTTTTTGTTTTGTGCTGCAGTGTTGCAGTGGCTAAAGGAGAACTTCGATGTATTATTTTTCTCTGGACAAAACTGTTCTATTTATTATCAAGAAAAAAGTCGTTAAATTCAGACGGCGTACCGGAGAACGATACTCAATCAAATAATGGTTTTACGAAAATTTGTAAACAACAGAGAGTCTGATATTTCAAAAAAAAAATAAAGATAAAAAATACTGACGTATCTGTTTAAATCCAATCAAGGCTGTACAAGCCAAATTCTTTGAGAATATAAAAAATACTTAATAAACTTGTCTCCAAGACATCCTGTAGATATAAATACAGAAAGAAAATAATTCCGGTATTTTCTCCAAGAGGAAGGATGCCACATATTACCCATTTACCACAATATATACAAAAGCGACAAACCAATATTTTGAGGATTTCTCGTTTACTTTTGGACAATTCTATATTCATCAATAAACATTGTTGTTGCCCTGCAAATGCAAGTACTTATCCATATGTTCATTCATTCGAAATTTAAGTACTTTAATTCAAAATCGATTCTTACATGCCATTCATATATAGTCACAGCCAAACCGGAAGCAGCAGCTGTTCCAGCTAAACCAATGAACATTGGAGCTCCTATATTACTGGCATAGATTGATGCACCGACCTGAAATATGCAAAACAATCCCACACAGGACTATTGGTAAAGTAATTGTTCTTACCCCAAAATGAAAATAACGTTACGCCATTAATTTGATTTCTTTTGTTTAGAACGTTTTCAAAAAACAAATCACAACGTTTTGGTTTCGAAAATATTACCCAGAATGCATCTTTTGTGTATAGTTGTCTCATTGGCAATCATACAACATCTTCTTTTTAATATTGGATTCGGAAGTATATTGAAACTAGGTTCATGTCATAATCTATATAATGTACATTATACTAGCACACTAACACGGATGTTGAAGTATAAACAAAGTACAATAAACGGTACATTTACACGAAATCACTGAAGCTCTGTTCATAAGATACGGTGTGATTGCCAATGAGACAAGTTGAACACTTCACCAGAGACCATATGACATAAATTAACAACTATTATAGGTCACCGTATGGCCTTCAACAATGAGCATATTTCATACCAAATAGTCAGCTACAAAAGGCCCCCGAAATGAAAAATGTAAAACTAACGGCCTGATTTATGTACAAAATAATGAACAAAAAACAGATATGACATACAGGCGGGGTTAAACTTATGTGTGACAATTGTAAATCATACGCGTTCATTTTTACAATGAGCCAATATTTCTTACAATAAATTGAAACCCTGACACACAGTATACAAGTTATTCAATATCGTAATTTCTACTTCACTACACATTATTCTAATACATTTAAAATGGAGAAAGGAAATGGTGAATATGTCAAAGCGACAACCACCCGACCATAGAGCAAACAACAGCCGAAGGCAACCAATGGGTCTTCAATGTAGCGAGAATTCTCGCACACGTAGGTGTCCTTCAGCTGGCCCTTAAAATATGCATAATAGTACAGTGATAATGGACGTCATACTAAACTCCGAATTATACACAAGAAACTAAAATTTAAAATCATACAAGACTAACAAAGGCCAGAGGCTCCTGACTTGGGAGAGGCGCAAAATTGTCTTTATTACTATGCGAGATTTGTTAAAAGTATTACCTTTACATTACTACATTAAACATTGGTTTTCCAAGCTCAAGAATACATTATCAAATACCAAATACATCGAATAAACAGTTACTAAGAGTTGATTGATTGATTTGTGGTTGCTTAACTACTGTCCAGTGATTGATTTGTCATAGATGTTTGAAACGAAAACAATAAATACAATATTAACCCTGTACATGTATAATAAAATTTGGACTGCCAGTAGAAGATGATGGTATATCGTATCGGAACAGAAATTATGCCGTGCAACAGGCCACCTATGAACCAAACAAAGTTGTTGCAAGGGTTCTAAGCGTGCACAGAGCGTGACATTCACTTTACACGAATACAGACCAGACGTGGCTGTGTACTTTTACATCCCGCATAGCCCACTTTGACAAAGATTTTACCGACGGTCGAAAGAAGATCTATGTGGCAATATTATTATTACTCAGTCAGCCCTTAAATTGAACAAAGCAAATGAACAACTACCAATGGAAATTTGTTATCTGAGATGGTTTGAAAAACCAAATTACATCACCAATACTATGATAGACCAATTGCTTATTTATAGCAATATTTAAAGAAAACCTTACAGAAAAAAAAATGTTAAATTTACTTTTAAGCTGTTTGCCTTTTGTCTGATTCACATTTTCATCGATCAGTAATAATGCAATGTTTATGTAGCTTTAAAATGGTCGAGTGGGTAAGAATTCTAAATATGCACATTTTGCTCGTCTAAAATACTTACTGGTATCCAGTGCATCGATTTTCCCGCCAAAAAGTAACCAGTAACATTTCCACGATTTGGACGAAATGTGGACTATAAAATGTAAAATGGAATATCGCTTATACATGTAACTACATATATTTTATAAAAAATAACGCTTTATAAGTTTGGTGTGTCGAACTACTGTTACAGTAATGAATGTAAGTTACTAGGAACTCTTAAAACAAAAAAATTGAAGGCAAATGATTTGTGCATTTAAATACTAAATTTAATGAATTATAAAATAAATGACGAATGGCCAAACACCTCTTCATATATGTAAGGTCATCTTTGTCTTTGTTTGAACTATTTTTCGCTTATTCCTTTTTTCATCTTTCATTGCTAATCTACATTTTTTAGTATAATAAGTATTGTTACATTTTACTCTGTATTCGAATATTTTTGTTGAACTAGTGCACATCTTTTTAGGGGGCAACACGACTCCGGGTGCGGGATTTACTTGCTGTGTTGAAGACCCATCGGTGTTATTCGGCTGTTTGGCAGGGTTGTTGTCTGTTTGGCACATTCTCCGTTTCTATTCTGAAATTAATTTCTGTACGTTTTCCATAATTTGAAGTAATACAACTTTTTGTGCGGAAAGTAGCAACTGAAAAATAGCTACGATTACAATTTTGAATCTCTCATTTCAGATGCAGACTCCGTTCAGTCATTTTATGAAAAAATTGCTTCACTAAGCATTGTTCGTGTACTTTAAATGTTTGCATATAAGACGTTGACAAAACTAAGCAATATTATTTTCACAAAAAAATAAATATGGATTATGTTTATTTACCCATAAACCAACTGCCAAAACAATTCCAAAATACACGGCAATGGTGACATAGTCTTCCGTTGCTAACGTGTCCACCATGATTGGATCGTTTTAAGTAGGGGATATATATATATAGATTGTGATAAGGAACTATAGGTCTAGACAAATAATGCCATGTATATCATATAAGTAGTGTCACAGGTACATGTAATGCCATGTATATCATATAAGTAGTGTCACAGGTACAAATAATGCCATGTATATCATATAAGTAGTGTCACAGGTACTTGTAATGCCATGTATATCATATAAGTAGTGTCACAGGTACTTGTAATGCCATGTATATCATATAAGTAGTGTCACAGGTACTTGTAATGCCATGTATATCATATAAGTAGTGTCACAGGTACATACATGTAAGTGACAGTTTAATATTCGATAATTAAGATGATAACCTTCGTGCGCGATATCGAAACTGTTCCATTTACTGGTGTGTTTCGGAATCAAAAACGGTTTCATCCAAAGAATAAAAGGAGATGTAGAATATGAGTCAATCTATTCCTTTCGGGGATTATTAAAACGAACATGTATGATGAAAACAATATATACATATACTTGCTTTGACACAGAGGTTATTCCAAAGTTCGACAACCTTCTGTCGTACAAGAGATACCAATGGTACATTTGTATATGGGACATCATTAAATTATCCGTATCCAAATATCCTTCAGTCTTGCGGAATAAGGTCGTGACGTTTATAAAAAAGTGAAATATTGTTAGCAATATAATTCAAGCCAATAATATAATTGCAGAAAGACAGGCTATTGTATAGTTATTTACCTCATTACCATTGGTCAATATACCAGCAGTTTATAGCTAACGTTGTGTATTTCTTTTTCTCTAATTCTATGGGAATTTATCCCTTTCCGAACCCATTGTATAAAAAAATTTAATCAACGTGTGGTTGCTGGTGATCTCAAAAGATCATTGGATGATTTTAAGGGTCATGACCTTTTTAGCTAACTGGATGAATCAAAATTTGATAACAGGTGTTCATGAAATTGACAACCTCGTGCAATGTGAAAGGCACTCGAAGGGGATTTTCGGTTAACAAAAAAAGAAAATGTCTTTTTAATCATTAGAGAAACAGATTCTTACATAGTAACTCGTGGATTATCGGATTTATCCAATCTCGATAGTTAAATTATAAATTTTAAAGTACTATCTCGATTGGATAAATCCGATAATCCACTGGTATCAATGTAAGAATCTATATATAACATTACACTATATTTGAATTTGTGTTCTGTTTAGATGTTATTTGTTCTTTTTACAAACATTTTTTTATCAGTTTCATCTTGAAGGTCACCTGGCAATATGTTCTCCATTTAGTTTGACACATTTGCATTTTTTACAGTTAGGAGGTTTTCATGTATTATTGTTTAAACTTTATTTTTGACGTTTGATATGCTGTAGATTTCATGCAAATGTTTTAAATGTTGTATACATACAATCTGTTTTGTTGATAATAATGACAAATCGTTAGAATCCTATATGTCATTTAGTTTTGATTTCAATGGTACTCAAGGTTTACCAGTTTAGATAAATGCAAAGAGACTTGCGTTTTCAAAACGCAAATATAAATAAAGGCATCAGTAGTATACCGCTGTTCGAAATTCATAAATCGACTGAGAAAACAAATCTGGGTAACAAACTAAAACTGAGGGAAACACATCAAATGTAAGACGACAACATCGACACAACAAAAACACAACACGAAAGTGTAACACACACACATATGAAATAATACAACGATAGCCAATAGCCAAGCAAAATAAATGGTGTAACACATACATGTATGAACAATGTTAAATACAGGTCGGATATATTTTATTTCCAAAAATATTTATCTTTTTTGTGCATTAACTAATAATGTCTATATAACTTTTAAAAACTAAAACATTAATAGAAAAAGCCAATTAAAAATGTTGTAAATATCGCAACTATTATTGCAGCAATGTTTAATAACTTTCGATAAAGAGGCTTTTCTTCTAGTGACGTCATTTTTGTACGCAATTGTTGCTGTTCTTCTTGCGTCAAGTATTTTTTAGAATCTTCAACTGTTCCACAAACCCAGTCCTTGCAGCTTTTTCTTAGTCTTGATCCCATGCCATCGTCTGTGTGAATAAAATGGTGTATTGATACATGTGTGAATAAATACGCAAAACTATGCATTAAATACAGTCAGAAGTTCATTACTAGAGTATAATAATGGACGTCTGATACCAGTTTTTTTTAAACAGTTTAGTTTTAATGGTAAATTATTTTTTAAGAAAGCTATGACCACATAGGTTTTTTTCTACATCTATAAGACAGCGACCATACGACACAAACAAACACAAGATATATAAAAGATAACATGATACATTCTCAAAATTCCAAGGATTTGGATGTATATACGTACAAAATTATTCCTTGATAGAACAAAATAGATATTTGCACATTCAACACGCAATTATCTAGCTATATAAGATTGTCCCTAGAGCTCAAGTCTGTATACATTATATTAAGTTTAATTGGTCATTATCAAATAAAACAATTTCCGATATACAAGGTTTACTCCGCCTACTTTCATTGTTTGCAGACCTCAATCTTAATTACAATGTCTAAGATAACGTTAATATAAACAACGCAAGCAAGCCAACCAAAGTTTTATTCTTCAAGTAATGAGAAATAAGCTGTCATCAACATTAATTTCTCTTAATGTAAAAAAAATTTAAAAATGATAAGACATGAAGGATTGAAACAATTGTGGACATAAGTTGCAGGATTGATTTTGTATCTTGATTTTATGGTAGGAAGATGTTTATAATTTTCTAGATCTTAAGCAAAATACTTTTAAATAAAGGTTTGAGATATTGAAGTGGACAATGAAGTTACTGTGTACTTAACTTGAAAAAGGCAAACGGTATGATGAATTCCATATCAAGACTCGTTTCGGCAGTTTTTGTTGTTTCGTGGATTTTTTACTTTAACTTTTGAGCGCTCAATGACTAACTCATATTATCAGTTTAACAAGTGTTAAGCATTCAAAGGTTGTTTTACTAGGATTTTGTATTTAATGATATCCTATATAGGATTTTTTTTCTCTGAAATACAAATTTGCTAGTTATCTTCATCAAGCCTAATTATATATGAATTTACCTTCGGTACCATCATCGTTTCCTCTATTCTTCCTTTCTTTTTCTCTGTCGTCTTCTTCATCATCTTCTGACGATAGCTCTGGTTCTTCTTTATCATTTTTAGTCCAAAATGTAACACGTCTTAACTGAAAAATTGCATAGTTTACATTACACATGAATTTGTATTAGACACGAACGGATGCTTTCGTTGGACATGTAAATTTGGATTTACTAGCATTGATTATAACTTCGTTCTATTCATGTACTTCTACTTTTGCTGACATTAGGTACATGACAGGTGCATCCAGCAGAGAAGGAACTGCTTTGCATTCCGATGTTTTTTTTAGTGTGTCCCCCAATGTCAGTGTTTTATCGAATGTTTGTCGGTTCATATTGATTTTTGTATTGCTTAATCTGTAGATTTCTAAGTGGTATTATTTGGACTAAACATTAGCGAAATCAGTGTTCGACTTCTAGTATTTGATTACTACTCGATACTTTCTTATTAAGCATTAAGTGGGGCAAAATATAAAATCTAAACAGACAGATTAGCTTCAAACGAAATGTTGTTATGTATGTATATTAAACGAAAGGATAAGATTGGATGATTACTGACAAAAAGTACAAAAAGTTTTAACGGTTTACATCTTAAGGCTATCAGATTATCTTTTGATATTCATTATTTAAATGTTATTTCTTTTTCTTGTTTGTGTACATTATGTCAAAGCAAAATATGACACTTAATAAACCTACTTTTCTTTCCGGTCTTGGCTGTGTGAACATGCTAATTACAAACATAGCAATAAAACTAAATATGGCCAATATGGCGGCAAAGTGAAGAAAGTCTATATCCTTGACGATAGCTGGTCTATTATCTGGTTCTCCACTACCACACACTGGCGCCACATAGGTGAAGTCTAACGCCATTCTCACGATGCCAACTACTAAACTTAACATCAAACCCCAAAAGGCTCCCTGCAAAAAAAATTAGCAAAGAGTTCAGAGGTTGCATTGTAGGATTTAATAATGTCCCCAATGAAATAGTGTCCACCGGACATTATTTCCTTGTAAATATGGCCTCGGGACAATATTTACTTATTTATATGTGTCCTGGACACATTTTCTATTAAAACGTGTCCTTAGGTATGAAAAAGTGTCCCTGAAAGTGGACATAATTAAATACTATACTATAGTGATAAGATGTCCACCTAGACATTTTTTCACAGGACTTTTTTGTCCTCCTGGACTTTTTTTTATATATATGATTAAATAACATTCATTGCTAAGTTATATTACTAAATGTATTCTAATCTATAATTGCTAATTTTTAATACACGCATTTTGTTACTTTGACAGGAATTACTTCAGTTATCTCATTAGCATTCATACCATGCTGATGTTCCTATAATATATATATATATATATATATTAAATGACTGAATAAATAGTCAACGATAAATCTTACGGGGCGATGGATCATATAAACATGATGCAGTACACTACATAATATAATATATAACAAGTCTAAAAGAATACAACATCACCAAAAACACAATAAAACGAACAATATGTTAGATATTTCGGATAACAGATATCCTTCTTCGGTAATTGCACGATGAAAAATGAATCATGTCAATTCAAATTAAGACTCTATCAAAATCTTGATTTATACAATTCAAGCGAACGCTGGAACAATTTTAAAATTTTCAAACACACTGCAAAGACTACAAAAATATGCCAAAAATAAAAAAAGTTATTTACGATGTGAACTGGCACAACTCTAAATTCCCAAAGGTGTTGACAGTTGAGATGTTAAACAACTGCGTGGAAATACAGTCCCAATAAACAGTCCTGACCGATCTAAACTGGTATGATATTTAAAATATGACAACGGTAGGGCAGTTGCATCAGAGACTGCGTATTTAAACATCTAAAAAATATAGTAATTTGATGATAAGAAAATTGAGTAATAAATGTTTACTAAGGTTAAGTAATAGAACGTGGCTGCGTACTTACACATCCTTGCCAACTGTAATCAAAACTTATATAATTCAAAAATTCCTGAAAAGTGTAAGGGTCCAGTACGGAAGCCGTAGTAACTGGCCACAAGTGATGACAGGAAATTAGTGATGGTAGGAAAAATGAGTGACTCTTCTATGTTTTTTCATTAATGCCCTCTGGGGAAACTGTCCTCAGCTTTCTTATCCAAAAACTTTCCCGAGCAAGTCTGTCGGCCTTTGACCAATCCTCGTTGTGATCTATGATAGTGATGGTAAGTTTTTTAAGATCAGCTTGGGCGTGCCCATGTGATCTTAAATGACGACTTACGGGGAGGTCGGGCTTGCATGTGTAGTCGCTAAATAAATGGTGTAACACATACATGTATGAACAATGTTAAATACAGGTCGGATATATTTTATTTCCAAAAATATTTATCTTTTTTGTGCATTAACTAATAATGTCTATATAACTTTTAAAAACTAAAACATTAATAGAAAAAGCCAATTAAAAATGTTGTAAATATCGCAACTATTATTGCAGCAATGTTTAATAACTTTCGATAAAGAGGCTTTTCTTCTAGTGACGTCATTTTTGTACGCAATTGTTGCTGTTCTTCTTGCGTCAAGTATTTTTTAGAATCTTCAACTGTTCCACAAACCCAGTCCTTGCAGCTTTTTCTTAGTCTTGATCCCATGCCATCGTCTGTGTGAATAAAATGGTGTATTGATACATGTGTGAATAAATACGCAAAACTATGCATTAAATACAGTCAGAAGTTCATTACTAGAGTATAATAATGGACGTCTGATACCAGTTTTTTTTAAACAGTTTAGTTTTAATGGTAAATTATTTTTTAAGAAAGCTATGACCACATAGGTTTTTTTCTACATCTATAAGACAGCGACCATACGACACAAACAAACACAAGATATATAAAAGATAACATGATACATTCTCAAAATTCCAAGGATTTGGATGTATATACGTACAAAATTATTCCTTGATAGAACAAAATAGATATTTGCACATTCAACACGCAATTATCTAGCTATATAAGATTGTCCCTAGAGCTCAAGTCTGTATACATTATATTAAGTTTAATTGGTCATTATCAAATAAAACAATTTCCGATATACAAGGTTTACTCCGCCTACTTTCATTGTTTGCAGACCTCAATCTTAATTACAATGTCTAAGATAACGTTAATATAAACAACGCAAGCAAGCCAACCAAAGTTTTATTCTTCAAGTAATGAGAAATAAGCTGTCATCAACATTAATTTCTCTTAATGTAAAAAAAATTTAAAAATGATAAGACATGAAGGATTGAAACAATTGTGGACATAAGTTGCAGGATTGATTTTGTATCTTGATTTTATGGTAGGAAGATGTTTATAATTTTCTAGATCTTAAGCAAAATACTTTTAAATAAAGGTTTGAGATATTGAAGTGGACAATGAAGTTACTGTGTACTTAACTTGAAAAAGGCAAACGGTATGATGAATTCCATATCAAGACTCGTTTCGGCAGTTTTTGTTGTTTCGTGGATTTTTTACTTTAACTTTTGAGCGCTCAATGACTAACTCATATTATCAGTTTAACAAGTGTTAAGCATTCAAAGGTTGTTTTACTAGGATTTTGTATTTAATGATATCCTATATAGGATTTTTTTTCTCTGAAATACAAATTTGCTAGTTATCTTCATCAAGCCTAATTATATATGAATTTACCTTCGGTACCATCATCGTTTCCTCTATTCTTCCTTTCTTTTTCTCTGTCGTCTTCTTCATCATCTTCTGACGATAGCTCTGGTTCTTCTTTATCATTTTTAGTCCAAAATGTAACACGTCTTAACTGAAAAATTGCATAGTTTACATTACACATGAATTTGTATTAGACACGAACGGATGCTTTCGTTGGACATGTAAATTTGGATTTACTAGCATTGATTATAACTTCGTTCTATTCATGTACTTCTACTTTTGCTGACATTAGGTACATGACAGGTGCATCCAGCAGAGAAGGAACTGCTTTGCATTCCGATGTTTTTTTTAGTGTGTCCCCCAATGTCAGTGTTTTATCGAATGTTTGTCGGTTCATATTGATTTTTGTATTGCTTAATCTGTAGATTTCTAAGTGGTATTATTTGGACTAAACATTAGCGAAATCAGTGTTCGACTTCTAGTATTTGATTACTACTCGATACTTTCTTATTAAGCATTAAGTGGGGCAAAATATAAAATCTAAACAGACAGATTAGCTTCAAACGAAATGTTGTTATGTATGTATATTAAACGAAAGGATAAGATTGGATGATTACTGACAAAAAGTACAAAAAGTTTTAACGGTTTACATCTTAAGGCTATCAGATTATCTTTTGATATTCATTATTTAAATGTTATTTCTTTTTCTTGTTTGTGTACATTATGTCAAAGCAAAATATGACACTTAATAAACCTACTTTTCTTTCCGGTCTTGGCTGTGTGAACATGCTAATTACAAACATAGCAATAAAACTAAATATGGCCAATATGGCGGCAAAGTGAAGAAAGTCTATATCCTTGACGATAGCTGGTCTATTATCTGGTTCTCCACTACCACACACTGGCGCCACATAGGTGAAGTCTAACGCCATTCTCACGATGCCAACTACTAAACTTAACATCAAACCCCAAAAGGCTCCCTGCAAAAAAAATTAGCAAAGAGTTCAGAGGTTGCATTGTAGGATTTAATAATGTCCCCAATGAAATAGTGTCCACCGGACATTATTTCCTTGTAAATATGGCCTCGGGACAATATTTACTTATTTATATGTGTCCTGGACACATTTTCTATTAAAACGTGTCCTTAGGTATGAAAAAGTGTCCCTGAAAGTGGACATAATTAAATACTATACTATAGTGATAAGATGTCCACCTAGACATTTTTTCACAGGACTTTTTTGTCCTCCTGGACTTTTTTTTATATATATGATTAAATAACATTCATTGCTAAGTTATATTACTAAATGTATTCTAATCTATAATTGCTAATTTTTAATACACGCATTTTGTTACTTTGACAGGAATTACTTCAGTTATCTCATTAGCATTCATACCATGCTGATGTTCCTATAATATATATATATATATATATATTAAATGACTGAATAAATAGTCAACGATAAATCTTACGGGGCGATGGATCATATAAACATGATGCAGTACACTACATAATATAATATATAACAAGTCTAAAAGAATACAACATCACCAAAAACACAATAAAACGAACAATATGTTAGATATTTCGGATAACAGATATCCTTCTTCGGTAATTGCACGATGAAAAATGAATCATGTCAATTCAAATTAAGACTCTATCAAAATCTTGATTTATACAATTCAAGCGAACGCTGGAACAATTTTAAAATTTTCAAACACACTGCAAAGACTACAAAAATATGCCAAAAATAAAAAAAGTTATTTACGATGTGAACTGGCACAACTCTAAATTCCCAAAGGTGTTGACAGTTGAGATGTTAAACAACTGCGTGGAAATACAGTCCCAATAAACAGTCCTGACCGATCTAAACTGGTATGATATTTAAAATATGACAACGGTAGGGCAGTTGCATCAGAGACTGCGTATTTAAACATCTAAAAAATATAGTAATTTGATGATAAGAAAATTGAGTAATAAATGTTTACTAAGGTTAAGTAATAGAACGTGGCTGCGTACTTACACATCCTTGCCAACTGTAATCAAAACTTATATAATTCAAAAATTCCTGAAAAGTGTAAGGGTCCAGTACGGAAGCCGTAGTAACTGGCCACAAGTGATGACAGGAAATTAGTGATGGTAGGAAAAATGAGTGACTCTTCTATGTTTTTTCATTAATGCCCTCTGGGGAAACTGTCCTCAGCTTTCTTATCCAAAAACTTTCCCGAGCAAGTCTGTCGGCCTTTGACCAATCCTCGTTGTGATCTATGATAGTGATGGTAAGTTTTTTAAGATCAGCTTGGGCGTGCCCATGTGATCTTAAATGACGACTTACGGGGAGGTCGGGCTTGCATGTGTAGTCGCTACGATGACCATTCATGCGTTTGTTGAATGGCTGTTCTGTCTCGCCAACATACTGCATGCCACATCGACACTGAAGAATGTATACAACATTCTGGGTTTTGCAAGTTACATTACAAAATATTGTGTACACAGACCCAGTGGAGTGGCAAGTAAATGTTTGAGTATTCACTATTTGTTGGCAAGTCAGACATCGTTTGTTACCACACGACTTGCACCATCCTGTAGTTGAACAGCTTTTATTAGAGGAGACGGCAGCTTTTACAAATAAGTCTTTTAGACTTGCTGGTCTCCGAAAAGCTAAGACAGGAGGATCGGGAAAGATTTTGGATAATTTTGGGTGATTGGCAATACTTTGCCAATTGGCACGGATCAAACGTGAAAGGTTTGAAAAAGCGGGATTGTATGTTAACACAAATGGGACATAGATAAGGGGTTTGCGCGTGCTAACAATAACAGCCGCAAAGACCTGTTACAGTACAAAAAGAAGAGGCGCAGCAAAATAGTTCCATTTGTGTTAACATACAATCCCGCTTTTTCAAACCTTTCACGTTTGATCCGTGCCAATTGGCAAAGTATTGCCAATCACCCAAAATTATCCAAAATCTTTCCCGATCCTCCTGTCTTAGCTTTTCGGAGACCAGCAAGTCTAAAAGACTTATTTGTAAAAGCTGCCGTCTCCTCTAATAAAAGCTGTTCAACTACAGGATGGTGCAAGTCGTGTGGTAACAAACGATGTCTGACTTGCCAACAAATAGTGAATACTCAAACATTTACTTGCCACTCCACTGGGTCTGTGTACACAATATTTTGTAATGTAACTTGCAAAACCCAGAATGTTGTATACATTCTTCAGTGTCGATGTGGCATGCAGTATGTTGGCGAGACAGAACAGCCATTCAACAAACGCATGAATGGTCATCGTAGCGACTACACATGCAAGCCCGACCTCCCCGTAAGTCGTCATTTAAGATCACATGGGCACGCCCAAGCTGATCTTAAAAAACTTACCATCACTATCATAGATCACAACGAGGATTGGTCAAAGGCCGACAGACTTGCTCGGGAAAGTTTTTGGATAAGAAAGCTGAGGACAGTTTCCCCAGAGGGCATTAATGAAAAAACATAGAAGAGTCACTCATTTTTCCTACCATCACTAATTTCCTGTCATCACTTGTGGCCAGTTACTACGGCTTCCGTACTGGACCCTTACACTTTTCAGGAATTTTTGAATTATATAAGTTTTGATTACAGTTGGCAAGGATGTGTAAGTACGCAGCCACGTTCTATTACTTAACCTTAGTAAACATTTATTACTCAATTTTCTTATCATCAAATTACTATATTTTTTAGATGTTTAAATACGCAGTCTCTGATGCAACTGCCCTACCGTTGTCATATTTTAAATATCATACCAGTTTAGATCGGTCAGGACTGTTTATTGGGACTGTATTTCCACGCAGTTGTTTAACATCTCAACTGTCAACACCTTTGGGAATTTAGAGTTGTGCCAGTTCACATCGTAAATAACTTTTTTTATTTTTGGCATATTTTTGTAGTCTTTGCAGTGTGTTTGAAAATTTTAAAATTGTTCCAGCGTTCGCTTGAATTGTATAAATCAAGATTTTGATAGAGTCTTAATTTGAATTGACATGATTCATTTTTCATCGTGCAATTACCGAAGAAGGATATCTGTTATCCGAAATATCTAACATATTGTTCGTTTTATTGTGTTTTTGGTGATGTTGTATTCTTTTAGACTTGTTATATATATATATATATATACCATTGTTCAAAATGAAATAAGTAACAGATGTAGGTAAACAAAATAATTTCATTTCCTAAACTTCATGTCAAACAATTGATAATTGAATAACAAACATTTAATCAATTAGAAATATTCATATATACTGTTTTAAACTTTTCACATTTCCTTCTTATAGTTCTTCTTTCATTTAGATTTGTATTATCAGGATATTTCAAATGACTTATATAGTTGTAAATATCTCTGTATTCCTTTCTACCATTTTTTATTTTGTTTATATTAATCAATTTCTATTTAAACTTTCTTATTTTATTAAAATTCAAGCATAATAAAACATTATAATGACCATTGTATCACTTCACTTTGAGGACATAATTTGTTAATAATAGTAGGATTTAACAATGTCCACCATGAAATAATGTCCTCTATTTCATAACATTCTGTAGTCAAGGGGACACTATTTTATATTGCTATAACAATCTGTTCATTTAGGGGACAATGATCCATGGCAATGGACATTATTAAATACCAAAATTCTAGGAAATAGTGTCCATGTGGAGACAATTTCCCAGGACACTATTTTGTCGTCCAGCACGATGATGTGACAATATTTCTGTTGACATATTTGGTTTTGTTTAAACTGATTAGGAAATTATAACACAATGTTGACTGCTGTATCCAATGTACGCACATTGAACGACAAATTTATGTGACGTATATAATTTTTCTGACGTCAGACACTCAAATCAATCCATGTGTTCGTAGATAGTAGAGGTTTTTGTGTCCTGTTAAATTGTTCCTTTTAAAATTGTTATACGATGATGACTGATGTACCCATATTTTGACTATTTTATTAATTGTGACTGTTTATTTAACGCATCATGTAAATGTAGCGGAATTTGATGAGACTGTTATTAAAGTGAGAGGGTTAGCGCTATAGAACCAGGTTTAATCCACCATTTTCTACATTTGAAAATGCCTGTACCAAGTCAGGAATATGACAGTTCTTGTCCATTCGTTTTTGATGCGTTTTGTTTTTTGATTTTGCCATGTGATTATGGACTTTCCAAATTGATTTTCCTCTGAGTTCAGTATTTTTGTGATTTTACTTTTTAATATTGTACCTATTTTGTCAGTTTATTTTGTTCACACAATGATTATCAATATGATGACATTTTATGCGACTAATATAAAAGGTAGAAGTTTAGTTATCTATAAAACCAGCTTTAATCAACTATTTTCTACATAAGGTGTATACGTAATGCCTGTGCCAAGTAAAGAATATGGCAGTTGTTTTCCATTCATTTGACGTGTTAGAGCATTTGATTATGTCATTTTATAAGGGAATTCCGATTTAAATAGTTCTTGGAGTTCGATATTTATTTTTATTTGACTTTTTACATCATAGAGTTGCGTTTGTGTAATGTTAATTGACGGACGCAAATACATTTGAATTTACTCTTTTTTATATATTTTTTTAATTCTATGCCGAAATTTGTTTTATTACACTCGATTTCTTGTTAACTTTCCATTTGAAAACATAAAAGACATCGTACTTGCCTGTTCAGTTAATCTTTTCCAGAAAAATGCAAGAAGAAATAAAACGCACATGGGTGGAATCAAATATGACCGGATAGCCTGCATATAAAACCAGAACATTCCTCCCTCTACAGCTTCTAAGATAGGTAACCAGATTATACTGATACCAACTAGTATCAAAACTGTTACCCTACCTACAATCATGAGTTCGGCCTGAGAAGCTTGTTTTCGGAACTGGCGCCATATATCCATCGTCATTATTGCACTTGCACTGTTTAAAATGGATGTTAGTGAGCTCATAAGAGCTGCTAATAGAGCGGCCAACATGAGTCCTTTCAAACCTACAAATAACATCAAGCAAATCAATATAATGCTGCTGATAGAGTTAAAAAAAAAAATTAAAATCTAAGTGTCGTTGTTTCAAACCTAGTTACTATTTATACTAAGACATGTTTTTTACAAAGCATATACATTGTATTGTAGAAGTGTTTACGAAGGACTTGAGGGGTAAGACATATTGGGATGTATGTACGGGGACCTGGCAAATTTAAAATGATTTCCGTGTTGTTAGAATCTTTCTACATACAGCACTAGATAAAAGCTTCATTCTCAATTTTATTGATACCATAAAATAGAAAGATAAAATCATGATTTTAAAATCTTAACAGCATTGAATTCATCTGCGTCACTTACCTCTTGGCAAAAGTCGCAGAACCAGTAATGGATAAGCAAAGTTACTACATCCTGCCTCATTACTACAGAACTCTTCACATTTTTGTGGATCTGCACATGCTATTTCCTCTGTGGAACACATGCAAATGGTTTGTTTAATTATGTAAATTATATATTGTTAATTGGATTGTAGGAAAACAGTAAAATATATGTAGGACTCAAATCTATGGCGGGTTCGTAATCTTTGGCAGATTTCTAATCTATGGCAAATCTGACGCTACAAACGCCAAACAACTCAAATCTATGGCAGATTTTTGTTATCTCCAAATCTATGGCAGGTCTTTTTCATAACATCACAATTAAATAACGCCATATTACATCTTCACAGCCGATTACGATGGTGGAACCCATAGATTTCTTCTAAATATAGAAAACAGTTTGCGGAAGATTTAGAGGAAATGTGTCCTTTTATCCGAAAGAGGAACAAAATGTGCTGAATAAGGACACCGCTGATTTCAATACCGGACATTTTAGAAAAGGATTTATAATAAATATTTTACGGCTGGCAAAGAGAAAATATTCAGACGAAAACGAGAAGTTCACCTGTTCATTGGTCGTATATGTACTGTATTGTTTTCCATTTGCACAACATTTGCCATAGATTTGGAAACAACAAAAATTCGTCATAGATTAGAAATTTCAGTACAAAACTTGCCATAGATTAGGATTGTAAAAAATATGCCATAGATTTGAGATGGCATGACGTCACATCTGCCATAGATTAGGAATCTACCATAGATTTGGAACCCACCATAGATTTGAGTCCTACATATATATTTGGTCTTAAAAAAGTGTCGGTAACAATGTAATGTTGCAATGAACAGACGTTTCACTTTTCAAAAAAGTCCTAACATTTTCTGAATCACTGAAATAAATGTAAAATGTGTATGGTTCTAAACCAAGACAAAACAAAAATATAAATTCATATTAAAAGTAATAAGTTATACAAATGAACGTCGGTGGAGTAAGAAATAGGGGAATAACATTTTATTACTAATTCCCTACCTGGATATAATATCCTGCTGATCATTCCAGGAACAACAAACAAAAGAAGTCCTGTAATCTTCAGTACAGCACCAAACAATGACCCAGCTTTAGCATGAACCATATTCTTTGCTGACAATGTCCTTTGTACAATCAACTACAACAGACAATGAAGCCTTACACAAAATTTCTTTGATCAAACGTTATGTACTGATATTCAAAGTAATAGTGGATTTCAGTTTTTGTGCTTTTAACTTTTTGCACAATGTTTCCACAATTTGGTTTTAATGTAATTTTCTAATTAAGACATTCATAAACAAAAGAAAGAATGAACGCAATTGATAGCTTTATTATACATATTCTAATAAGATCTAGAGGTTAGTATTTCATTAAAGAAAATGTTTGCTTTTAGTTTAACGTGGAATCAATCCTTCTTTATTTCTTCATTCCTCTTGATTATTTCAGTTTGACATAATATAGATTAGTATGCATAGTAAATGTCGTCTATCAAATAAGAAATACCTGGTCCTGGCACCAAACATACAATCCCAGGAACGATAATCCTGTTAGAGCACCTGTCCACGGTATATCACCAGTCTTTGGGCTTCTAAAGATGTGTAAAGCGTCTTCCCTTGGCATACCACAAGAGTAAAATGATTGATTAAGTAATGTGTAGTTAGCAGCACTGTTCATATACTTTTCTGTCATAGCATTCCAACCCCCTACCTCTATCATACCTAAATAGAAAGAAATATGAGTTTTGCATAACAACAATTTGGTCTTGTATTGGAGCAAATTTTAAAACAGATTTCGAGTTTAAACAAGTGTAAGAACATTTGTAGTAGTACTTGCACTATGATAAAGCGTTTAATGCAACACCACACTAAATATTATGTCTCTATTTTTTCTCCGAAATTGCAGTTTACTGTCACATACTTTCTTGCAAATTATTTTATTGTGGTAAGCAGAAAATGTAAAGTTAGTTTTTTTAAGTCTTTTTCACAGTTAGAAAAAATACTTATATTGTAATATTATAAATAACTCACTTAAAATAAAGAGAACTGTTGCACTCACAACCAGTATTACTGATTGTAATGTGTCTGTATAGATGACAGATGCAAGTCCTCCTACAAACAAAAAAGGCATACAATTACCTCCTTACAGATCATATAATTATAAGGCACAGGCTAATTACAAATAAAAGACAAATACAACTTTGACTTAATTCCTTCATATTACCATTTGGGTTTTAAATTGGTTGTACTGGTAGAATTCTTTGAGGGCTTTCACATCCTAATTGTTAAAATAAAGTTATTTAAAAAGTATACAAATTTATATACAATCATAACAACTTTAAAATAAATCCATCAATAAAGTGTTACATTTGAACACCCTCGTAAGATCATTTGAAATTGTTTGTATCGGTTCTACAATTGATTTTTTAACTTTGTTTTAATTCGAGCATAATTAAACTTTTTCATTGTCATACATTTGTAGATACTCATGTTCTTGTATGATTTTATTCTACTTTAAGCTTTGACTGCACTATATATTAGTTTTCAATTGTATATTTCTTACCTACTACAGTATAAACAGCAGTTACGGCTAGGATGACCACAACACTCAAATACATATTCCAATCAAGTATATGTTTAAGAAATATTGCACCGGAATAAATCTCAATCTAAAATAAAATTAAAAAAATATGTGATTGTTGGGCTACATTATGACGATAAATATTTTATTCTTTTACCAGATTTTGTGTTATATATATTGATTTGTTTGAGGTTTATGTTTTTACCTTTTGTTTAAGGACTTTCTTTTAAAATTCGGTATTTTTGGTATTACATGTAACTTGTTACTTAATGACTTGGTTCTTTAATTTGTGCAACATATGTTTATTGAAAAATATTGGAACAGTACTACATGTATTAAGTAGAAACTATTCAAAACCAGACTGAAAAACTGTAGATAAATTTCTGACAATACACAAAGACGTTATCAAGTTGAATGTTATACAACAAGGCCTATGCATATATTCAATCTTGTTTAAAAATCAGGGTAAATAGTTTGGGACGTATTCAAATGTATTTCAATATTGTCCAAATTATTACTAGCTAGTAATGGGTTTCCCCTTAATTACAAAAATTCCGGGTTTCAGATTATCAGTCAAAAAAAATGAAAAACTATGAACTAGAATAATATGCATAATCCTTACATGACCATGTAGCATTTTGGAAGAAACAAAAGAGATATGAGCACTTAAAATCAGAACACCGTGTTTCACCAGGAAAGCTATTACTTTTACATAGCATGTTAAATGACTGACTTAGCGTGATGATCTTAGTATTGAGCAAGATATTTTTGTTTTATATCATTATATAATCTCATTTAATTTCTATATATTTGACTACGGATGTAAAGCACAAATGCATATCAACCAACTTTTAAGAATATATGTTCATAATCGGTGCTTGCTAGCACACATACTTTAAAGAAAAATGCATTTAAAAAGAATTATTATAACTTAAACAAGTTATTTAATCTCAAATTCCATAAAATCTATTATGAACATGTAATAAGTACTAGTACATTGCATTACCGTTATATTAAATAGCACATATCCAATGAGTGCAAAGAATGAGGAGTACATTCGGATTCTTTTCCCGCCAAACCTCTTTCTGAGATACTCCGGCATAGTAAAAGCCTAAAATAAGAGTTAACAGTTAAATATATGCGGATTTAAAGGATGTGGGTATACGCCAATTAGACAGCAACAAAACAACACAACTAACGAAAAACAATAGCAGGGTGTCTTTACAATATATTAATTTATCATATACTAAGAATTAATAACATTTGATGTTTATTTTTTCGAATTGGTGCTTAGCGGCTGATATGAAAAGTTTATAACATGCTTCGATTGTTATCACATGCCGTTCCGTAACGTTATTGCATGGCATTCCGGTGATACTCGGCAAATTTCGGAAAATATACCTCAATGCTATGTTTTCAATGAAAAGCATTACAAAGTACGGTACAAAACAATAATTTAGATACTGGAACATATTTTTTGTAAAATAATAAAAAAAAAAAAATAATAAAAACAAAAAAAAAAAAAAAACAAAAACCAAACAAACAAATTATTAGATAAATGATTTTTTAAAAGTTTCAAACAATATTTAGAAAGTTACTTTATAAACAGTGTTTATTATGTATATTTTTGTCAATTCGTCCATATTAGAATATTTTTCGTCTCTATTGAGTCGTATGATAGAAAGATTTCATATCGAATGTACTAAATTTGGGGTCCGATGTCCGTGAACTTTTCACTCTTTGACTTACGTTTTATCACATAATCAATGTAGTGTTTAACTTCTGATTTTTTTTGCCTTTTTTTTTGTTTGTTCTTCGTAATTTTTGTTTTTTGTTTTTGATATGTATTATAATATTTGTTCTTACAAATACGATTAAACTTTTTCTTTATTTTAATGAATACGAAACAAATGCATGAAGTTGTTTTTCACATAAGGACTTGTATACTTGTAGATGTCATGTCAACTAATTAAAATTAGTATGCTGTATAATAAACTGTTCAATGTAAAGATTGCATAACACGATACAATATTTATGTATATAATCACAAATTGAACTAATAAACTACTTGTATCAGAAGACGTACATATATAATTAATAGGATATTCTAATAATGATTATGTCATACGATACATACTTGTTTCCCAGCTTTTTCAATTGTTGTATTATTAATCAATATCTTACCCCACATGATATATAAACAGGCACAAATATCCATCCTAAGGCAATCAGAAAAAACACAGCCTGCAATGAAAATCATAATTTACTAAGAAAACTTTTGGGATACATGATATATAAAACAGACAGACATATCCATTCTTAGGCAATGCCAAAAAAACACAGCCTGCAAAGAAAATCATGATTTGCTAAGCAACGCTTTAGAGATGACATAATATACAAAAAGACACAACTAAATATCCTAAGGCATTCAGAAAAAACACTTGCAATGAAAATCATAATTTACTAAGCCAAAACGTCTGGGGTCACATGATTTAAAAGAAAAAAAAGATGAGTTGAAAATCATGAAGACACCATTATTTAAAACCAAATAAGATACAACTCATACCATCAGATGGCCTTTAATTTCATATTTTTGTCAAAACAGATTATATCAACACCAAATGTAAGTAACAAATATAACGCATACGAAATTTAAAGTCAATAAACATTCTTAAATATGACAATATATTGTAAACTAACATGCCATTCATATATAGTAACAGCCAATCCTGATGCAGCAGCTGTTCCAGCTAAACCAATAAACATTGGAGCTCCTATATTACTGGCATAGATTGATGCACCGACCTACAATATAAGAGCCAAATATAGTACTGTAGTTGTTTACTTTTAAACTTAAAACAGCCCCGTACATGAAATTGTAAACAGGCAAGCAATTAACGCAACAATTTGGATATTAAACGGATTGTTAAATGTGACTGACAAATTTATTTTGTTATGTTGTTTGCAGAGAATTAATACGTTTATGTTAATTTTAACGTTAAGTGGAAAATATTTCAAGCATAAATTTCAAAATGAGAACACCTCTATTCGTTGAAGCCTATCAATCCGTTTGAAACTGATGCAGATTTGCAAATAAATAGTGAAGTGAACAATGCGGACAACGACACACAAGACGACAGCAGTTATCTATAGGTTTTGCTCGAAACGTACAACACCAAAAGGTATCAAACTATGTGTGTCATGTCAGCCAGTCTAGTGAAACAATAACGAAAGGGGTTAAATTGTGTTTTGTCGACTTTTGTTTTAGTTTAAAGAAAACTTGTTCTACATATTTGCTATTCTATTGTTCGAGTTTATATGTACACAATCTTGAAATGCATACAGTTTACCCTCTCGGTCTAAATGATAATATCGTGGGAATTGGTAATATATCTAGAACCAATTCCGTTAACATTTTGGATATTGTTTCTAAAACTGTTCGTAAAAACCGTTCTCACGGTTGTAGAACAAATCGCAATCAAAGAAAATTTCGGGCCAATCATACCAATATTTCGGACCTAATTTCTATTTCAAAAAACAACGGCAGACATTATCTGTTAACAAAACTCTGTTCGTTACCGGTTAATAAGTTAAATAAAATTTTGGAGGATTGCAACACAATTTCATATAGCAGTCCTAAGTATGAAATTGTTCAAATTATTATGGCATATTGTTATTCTAAATTATTTCCCAAAATTGATCGCCCTGAAGATCATAAAAAACATTTTATTAAAATTAAGTATGTCAATAAAGGCTTTGATTTTGTAAATATTGCCGGTATATTTAACGACCATTCTGTTAAAGAACAAATTCCTGGATATTTTGACAATACTGAACTACCTCTTATTTGTTATATTTACAAGAAATCTACCCGGAAATTTGTGTTTAATTATAGTCAATTGTGTAAAGATGTTAATATCAGTGAAAATACACCTACTTCATGTAATTGCAGTCATAACAGGAGATCTTAACATCGTTCAAGACCGAGAGTTAAAATCATTTCTCAGTAAAGGACCTAAATATCGTCCCCCGTCAATTATTAATTGGAATGAGTGTCGTAATATCATCCACGACTCACTCCATACTTACTGTATGAAATGGATAAAACGGGAAAAAGCTGACAAAAAATCTTTGGACTCTTTTTTTAATTCAGTAATGAAGATAGTTGATATACGTATTCAACATTTTAAAGAACATTTTACTATTAACAATAACCACAATAAACCTATTTCTCGTATCAAACATAAACTAAAAGAACTAGCCAAGGAATTTGTTTTTGTCCCGGCCGATAAAGCTGCTAATAATATTATTATTGTTTGACGTAAATTTTACATTGAGGTTCTGGAAAAGGAAATCACCAATTCACCAACATTCCAACTGACTCCATTTTCAGAAAACGAAATCTGTAACAAACATAAACTTTTAGCCACCGCTTTACAAGCAGAGCCAAATACAATGAATGTCCCAACTATGTATTGGCTTCCGAAGCTACACAAAACCCCTTACAAATATAGATTTATTTCGTCTTCAAGCCATTGTTCAACTACTAAATTGTCTATTATTCTTACCAGCACACTTGGTACAATTAAAAACCTTATAATAAATTGTTCAAATAAGGCCTTCGCAAATAGTGGAATAAATTACTTTTGGAGTGTCAAGAACTCGTTGGAATACTTGATAAATTGCATGCTTATATTGGTGATTTTGAATCTTTTCAAAGTTTTGATTTGTCTACCCTGTATACCACATTGCCTCACATTCTCATTAAGAAAAAATTCACACACCTAATTAAATGGGCATTCAAAAAATCAGAATGTGAATATATATGTTCAAACCCTTTTAGGTCATGTTTTAGTAGCAATAAACAAAAAAACTATGTTAATTGGACATGCTTTGATACTATATATGCCCTGGAATTTTTACTAGATAACATTTTTGCTCGCTTTGGGGATTCCGTATATCATCAGATTATCGAAATTCCAATGGGGACTAACTGTGCACCACTTATTGCGGACCTCTTTTTGTATTGTTACGAGTTACAATTTATGACAAAAATAAGCAAAGACCCATCAAAACAACATCTGATAAACAAATTTAATAATACTTTTAGATATTTGGATGATATTTTGGCTATCAATAATGACGACTTCAGTATGTATATTAATGAAATTTATCCTGGTGAACTTACTTTAAATAAAGCTAATACTAACAATGACCACTGCCCTTTCCTTGATCTTGATATCTATATCACTAACGGAAAGCTGAATACTAAAATTTATGATAAAAGGGATGATTTTTCATTTCCTATCGTTAATTATCCGTTTTTAGATGGTGACGTTCCCTTGTCACCATCTTACGGTGTTTATATATCTCAACTTGTACGATTCGCTCGTGTATGTAACAATGTTTTAGATTTTAACGAGAGAAATGTATGTATTACTGAAAAATTATTACACCAGGGTTTTCGATATCACAAACTAGTCAAAACATTTACTAAATTTTATCATCGGTATAAAGACATCATTCGTAAATATAGCTCAACATGCAGACTTTTTATACGTTCAGGTATTTCACATCAATTTTTTATGGAAATATTCTTTATAAAGCACAAAGGTGTCAGTATTCACCTCATAAACTTACAAAACATTTGAATAGACTTATTAAGAAGGGATATAATTACGATACTGTTGTCAAGTCATTAAAGATTGCATATTTTGGCGTTAATATTGAGTCACTGATAAGGTCTTTGCGTCGGAACTAAACACATTTATTCTAAAAACAGTTGTCGGCATGACACGGGTTATGTTCTTCTCATATATGTTATGATGGTATGATACTAATCCCCTTACGGGAAGGATTGTGCCTGATGTTCATATGATGAAATCATAATCTTTCAGTCAGTTTAATTGAAGTCTGGAGCTGGCATGTCAGTTAACTACTAGTAGTCTGTTGTTATTTATGTATTATTGTCATTTTGTTTATTTTCTTTGGTTACATCTTCTGACATCAGACTCGGACTTCTCTTGAACTGAATTTTAATGTGCGTATTGTTATGCTTTTACTTTTCTACACTGGTTAGAGGTATAGGGGGAGGGTTGAGATCTCACAAACATTTTTAACCCCGCCGCATTTTTGCGCCTGTCCCAAGTCAGGAGCCTCTGGCCTTTGTTAGTCTTGTATTATTTAAATTTTAGTTTCTTGTGTACAATTTGGAAATTAGTATGGCGTTCATTATCACTGAACTAGTATATATTTGTTTAGGGGCCAGCTGAAGGACGCCTCCGGGTGCGGGAATTTCTCGCTACATTGAAGACCTGTTGGTGACCTTCTGCTGTTGTGTTTTTTTATTTTGGTCGGGTTGTTGTCTCTTTGACACATTCCCCATTTCCATTCTCGATTTTATTTAAATTGACCTGGGTTAATGAATTACACTTATTCAACATACCCTCTGTAAAGCTAGGTCGATTTACCACAATACATATTTAAGACTTACGGGTATCCAGTGCATCGTTTTTCCTGCCAAAAAATATCCGGTTGCATTTCCTCTGTTTGGTCGAAAGGTAGACTAAAATATAAAGATATATTAGTCCGAGCTTATAGTTTTTGTACTTTTTCAAAATAACATGTAGAAATACTTGTACAAATCGTTAACATTGAACCCCTGGTATGAATTTCCCATTGCCAAGGAAAAACTAACTCTCACAATGACGTTATCTCTGAATTCAATTGTTAAGTATTTTATACCTACAATTTTGTAAATCTATTATAAATTTAAATTGTATTACGTTATCTAAATTTAGGCGTTGATTTAAAGAAAAATGCATGTAGAAAACGGAAAATATGTTTTAATTTGTAAACGTTTCAATATTACACAGATATATAACTTTATATTTGTGTTTGTTTACTCAAAGGTAAATTCAACATTTACGATCATTACATAAAGGTAACAATATGCATTTATTATTTTGTACGTATTTACACAAACAGGTAAAAAAGTTTCATCGATATAAACTTATAATCTTAGATACATAAAAGTTGGTACTTCAAAGCTAGACGAACAACATTGCTGCATAGATGAAATAAGTAGAAACTGAGTAAAGTCAATGCTTGTCGAAAATATATATCAGATAACATGACTATAGCTAGTAGTATATTCATATACCTCCCGACGGTAATTAGGTATATAATAATACATCCCGGCTTTCAAATGTTTCAGCTTGAGCGTTTTGATAAGCACAACAAAATAACGCGCATCGAATGCAGGAATATTTGCAAAATTGCTTTTATAACATTAACGAGAGGTAAACGATTATATTTGCCTTTATTTGCCAATAAAACACCTGTCCTAAGTCAGGAATCTGATGTACAGTAGTTTGATTATGTAATTTATACGTGTTTCTCGTTTCTCTTTTTTTTTTAAAGATTAAACCGTTGGTTTTTCCGTTTGAATGGTTTACACTAGTAATTTTGGGACCTTTTATAGCTTGTTGTTCGGTGTGAGCCAAAGCTCCGTGTTGAAGGCCGTACATTGACCTATAATGGTGTACTTTTTTAAAATTGTTATTTGGATAGAGAGTTGGCACTCACATCACAACTTCCTATATCTATTCGCTCGGATATAAGGGTCAATATAATATATCATTGGACGGCCTCAGACAAATTTGATATAAGACAAGGATTGAAGAGACGCCCGATATATTTTATCTACATGTAAGTTACATCTATTAAACGTATGCAGAATTATGTCATGATCCTTGTTAGTCCTACTCACCCACAGTCCTACTGCTAAGACCACCACAAAGTATATAGCGATAGTAACATAGTCCTCTGTATGGAGTGTTTCCACCATGTTTACAAGTATAATGTACAATAAACTCCTATTTTCACCGTTTTGTTACCTTTCTAAATGTCATTTTAAACTCATCAGTTTTGATGTTGAATTGTCTTCTCTTATTTACTGCACGCTTCAAAATTTTTAGAATATAACACCGGTGTCGTTTGTAGTATCGTGTTACTGAGACGAATTGGTCAGTTAATGGTAGATTGTCCATATGAATTAAAATTCAGATATTCAAGGACACGATCGTATTTACTTGTAAAAGAATATGAAATATTTATGGACAGGTAAACGAATTTATTCAAGTGTAGAAATAACAGTTACTTGTCTATTCTGGTCCCTGTAAACATTTCATACACAAACTAAAAATAGTACGTTTGGTTGCACTATTATACTTTGTTATTTTTCGCATTTTTTACTTGAAAGCAAAGTCTAATCTGGTCGCTGTAAACATTTCATGCATAAACTAAAATAGCATATTTAGTTGCACCATTATACTGTATTATTTTTCGCATATTTTACTCGTAGGCAAATGTCAGTAAGATTTTTTGCTTCACTTTTTAACTCTTCACTTTCATTATATTATAAACGAAAAAACAAAATTCTACGTTATTAACATTGAAGCTGAATTTTGATATTTGTTTTATTATTTTGGTTAGGTAGCAACCATTCAACTTCAATGCGGTTGAGGAGTTAAGGTTTTAGTCAGAATTGTTTATTATTTTTTCGAAACTATCAATCAAATTATTATTTTCAAATTTACACCACTTGTATAAAATAACGAGAAATTCTGGATTCAAAATACTTTGTGTTGTCCTCTGCTGGACCACAGTATTTTTTTTTAATTGGGGATCGGATTATTTTTTTAAGGAAAAAACCATACCCCCTCCAAACCTCCCTCCCTGTACTCATATGAAACGTATAGTTGTTGTTTTTGCACAAAATATAAATATAGCAGTACTTTTTCACAAGGTAATAAACGTTTGCTATAACTTCTATATTGAGTATAAGAATACATTTTCGTTTGTATTTAAATGGCAGGTTAGCGGTTTATTTGCCAAAGCATAAATCCTACATTGCTGCTTTTTTTTTCTAGTCCAGTGGATATCTAACTTTCAAATCACATCAAAATGCAGGAAATAGTCGAGTTCACACTCTATAATCAATGCTATTACTTATAACTCTTCATATTGTCGCTTTCACACGTAATTCGAATTACTATGGACTCATTTATTTTCGTGTGTGTCAATTTTCGTGGATTGCTGAGAACTTGCATGTTCGTGGATATTTAATTTCGTGGTTTCACCAATATACAAAGCCTATTTAAAAAATGATATGTGTTGAACATTTGAATTCGTGGTTCACCTGTACCTACGCCAAATTCGCTTTACTGTCCGAACGACGAGCTACAATTCGAATTGAAATGCGCGTCTAATTCGCTTTATTGTCCGAACGACGTTTGCTTTAATTTGTATTAATAAAAACACATTTAAATGCGAATTGGATAATGTGATTTAGCCGATTCGAATCAAATCGAATTGAATAAAAAGAGTGTGTAAACGTGATTAGCGATTTCGATCGCATTCGATTCGGATTCCGATAATGTCAGATTCTTTAATTTATTTTTGTCCAATTTATAATGTATGTTCTAGGGCAGAGTTAGTTTCCAGTATATTAACTATACATACAAGTCTGTCTCTATTATTTTGTAGGTGGGTGCATCAATCTATGCTAGTGATGTAGGAGCTCCAATGTTTATTGGTTTAGCTGGAACATCAGCGGCTTCAGGATTTGCCGTTATTATATATGAATGGCATGTAAGTATATTATAACTTACCATATATGATATATTGATTTTATGAGTTTCAATTGTATGGTTTTTATTCTAAATTAGTAGACATTAAGCGTCTTTTCGTTCTGTAATTATTTATGGTTTTTTTTTCGTTTTAAAGTCATGCATTTTTTATTTCTGACCAACAAAAGTAGAACAAGTTATAAAGATAACACCGACACTGTACTTAATTGCTACAGTAGATATTACTATATTCACTGGAGCGATACTTTAACTGTTGCACTGGTAGTCCCCTTGGGTGTTACTTACACAGGAGATAGTACTCGGATTAACTGGTATAACAATACGGATATTGTTTTGTATTAATATGTGCTTCAAAATAAAGTAATACAACTGAAAATTCAGAAATGTATCCGCATTATTGCATCGGTGTGGTGCCTTGAATTGCTTTTTAGATGTGTCTGCTTTATAAATATTTGAATACGGTTTTGACTTTTGATAACATTTAGTCCGAGCATTGTGAATAAACTCATCAAAGATAACAGGCTTGGAATTTTATAATGACGTCAGACGCGCGTTTTGTCTACAAAAGACTCATCAGTGGCGCTCGAATATAAGAATGTAGAGAGATGAATTATAAAAGTCACGCACATTGTGTAGTAAAAATTTAATCTGTTAACCTTACATAAAGCAGTGATTTTCTTTCGTCAACGTTAATTTCCAAGGCATTTCGTAATTCATGAATGTAACATATTTATTCTATTTCCTCTCTATATCTTCTTCTTTTTTCAGGAATCTGACATTTGAAATAAAAATTGAATAATAATAAAGGAGACTAAGAAAGCTAAGAGTCAACATGGTATTCATTTTTCCTTGCACAGATAATTGGCATTGAACGATTCTAGTCAAGATGTATTTTGTTACCCAAACGGCTTTTCTCTATGAAAATTATTAATTTCATTGCAGGCTGTGTTTTTCCTGATTGCCTTGGGATGGATATTTGTACCCGTTTATATTTCATGTGGGGTGAGACATGGAATAAGAATTAAACGATACAACAAGATTGGGAAACATATTGCATCACCTCCTATTTTCAACTTAAATACAACTATAATTCGTCAAAATGAAGAAATATTTTTTAACCAATTTGTGAAATCAAACGGAATATTACCTATAAACTAAAACCTAAAAATACGAATAAGTTTTAAAAAATCAAGAAGAGGAAATCAAAGAAAATGAAGTGCAGACAAAATGAGTAGAAACATAAAAAAAAAGATATTTGAACGTTATCATTATGTGAGAAAGGTTTTATTTGAATGCATTTATTAAAGATTTCTAGATTCAAAATGCTTATAGATTGACCCTCTTTTAAGACACCAGTCACTGTTCGTCCTAGCTATTACGAAGAGTCGTATAACCCTAAAATTTCTTTTCAGGCTTTTACTATGCCAGAGTATCTTAGAAAGAGATTTGGCGGGAAAAGAATCGGAATGTACTCCTCATTATATGGCCTCATTGGATATGTCCTATTCAATATAACGGTAATGTAATACATTTATACTGTGTTACAGTGTACAGAAGTGATATTCTGTAATTTGACGATAAAGGAAACACAATTAAAAGTCTTTTATATTTTCCTTTAAAATTTAGTTTTTGGACGTTCTATTTATGACTATATATAATATATTGTTTAATTGGTTAACATATTAGTGCTTGACGCTCAGTGGTTAATATTATTTTCATATTCGGGAATATAATACAAACATAGATATAGGAAGATGTGGCGTGAGTGCCAATGAGACAACTCTCCATCCAAATAACAATTTAAAAAGTAAACCATTATAGGTTAAAGTATGTTGGTTTTCCTGTTTACATTGTTTCACACTAGTCAGTATGGTAGCTCTTTCTACAATGTTAACACATTATCCCTTCTGATGCACAATTTCTAATTATTATTTGATATATATTGTATTTTTTTGTGCTTTCCAGATCGAAATTTATTCCGGAGCAATATTTCTCCAACACATACTTGATTGGAATGTGTATTTAAGTGTTGTGGTGATCTTAGTCGTAACTGCTGTGTATACTGTTGTAGGTAAGATGTATACAATAAAACACAGGGGGAAGAGAGTAAGGGGACAAACGAATCACAAGTCGAAAAATATAGACAATGACATACAAAAAAAACATCAAAATAATCATCTCTCAACTTTACACTGCACCAACACTTGGGATGGAGCAGCACAAATCAAACCAAAACCAGAAGACTGTGATGAACTCAGCGGCTATCATATACCCTTAACGATTATTTGTTACCACAATAATGTAACATTAAAACATAAGAATAAAATGGCTTGACTCATACACACAGGACAACAAATAACTAACATACAAACAAAAGACACAAATTACATAGCAAAAATAGTAACTACCATTCAAGCTGGCAAATCTTGATAAATATGGATCAATCATTGACTTCTGACTTCACCAGATCAATTATATCTGAGATAAATATACTAAATATATGACTTAATAAACCTGGATGTCTGGTATTAGCAAACAGGGACTTTTTACAGAAATTGCATTTTGTATTTGTTGGATTAAAAATAAATTTGACCTATCTCAGACGTGTTTTATTCGGGAATCGAAAATACGAAAACAACTACAAAAATTAAAAAAAAAACGTTTGAACCGAGAAAATATTATTTTAAAAAATATGAATGGTAATGATCGAAAAGATTGTGTTTGTAGGTGGACTGGCATCTGTCATATATACAGATACATTACAGTGTGTTATTTTGATTGCAAGTGCAACAGTTCTCTTCATTTTGAGTGAGTATGGTAGCCGTTGATCGCCTAAAAATATTGTTTGTATGTGGACTGGCATCTGTCATATATACAGACACATAACAGTGTGTTATTTTGATTGCGAGTGCAACAGTTCTCTTCATTTTGAGTGAGTATGGTAGACGTTGATCGCCTACAAATGTTGTTTTGGTTGCTTTTTGGTCTTGAATGTTTGTCTCTAATATTTTATTAACTGTGCATTTACATTCAGATATCGCAGATCAAATTTATTCGTTCATTGTGTATTAATTTACGTTTTTTGATTGAGTTAAGTCTGCCAATTGATATTTTATCGTGTTTTTTTTTATGTTGTGATTTTATGCTATTGTTGCAGAAAAGGGAGAAGGTTTGGATCCATTAAAACGTTTAATCCCGCTGCAAAAATTTGCATCTGTCCTAAGTCAGAAATCTGATGTACAGTAGTTTTCGTTTGTTTATGTAATATATAAGTGTTTCTCGGTTTTTTTTATATAGATTACACCGTTGGTTTTCCCGTTTGAATGGTTTTACACTAGTAATTTTGGGGCACTTTATAGCTTATTGTTCGGTGTGAGCCCAGACTCCGTGTTGAAGGCCGTACATTGACATTTAATGGTTTACTTTTTTTAAATTGTTATTTGGATGGAGAGTTGTCTCATTGGCACTCACACCACATCTTCCTATATCTTATAATAAAATAAAATTAACGGTACCAATTTTCTTGCACCAGATGCGCATTTCGACAATACATGTCTCTTCAGTGATGCTCGTGGCCAAAATATTTGAAATCCAAAGCTTAAATAAAAGATGAAGAGCTATAATCCAAAAGGTCCAAAAAGTTTAGCCAAATCCGTGAAAGGAATCAGAGCTTTGCATGAGGGAGATACATTCCTTAATTTATAATAATTTCTAATAGTTTGTAACAGTAAATTTTAATAACACAATAAATCCGTATTTTCATGCCAGTACCGAAGTACTGGCTACTGGGCTGGTGATACCCTCGGGGACTAATAGTCCACCAGCAGAGGCATCGACCCAGTGGTAGTAATAAAATAACAGTTTTGGATAGCAAAATGGAACATGAAACCAACAATACTAGTATTTTCAATAAAGTGATTTTCAATAAATCAACACATTGTTCAAAACAACTCCTGTTGTAATTCAAAATATGATTTGCATTTGTTTAAAATGAATTTATGTTTTGTTTCTACTACGGTATTATAGAGGTAGGGGTTGGAATGCTATGACGGAGAAGTATATGAACAGTGCTGCTAACTACACATCACTTAATCAGTCATTTTACTCTTGTGGTATGCCAAGGGAAGACTCTTTACACATCTTTAGAAGCCCAAAGACGGGTGATATACCCTGGACAGGTGCTCTGACAGGATTATCGTTCCTGGGATTGTATGTTTGGTGCATGGACCAAGTATTACCTCTTTGATATACAAGATTCAGGAAAGATATTTTAAATGAATTGGAATGAACTTATTATTTGTTAATTTTTATAGGCAAATTAAAACTCAGTTTATACTTTAGTATATGCCCGTAACATTCATTCACTTTATTAGAAAACTATCATTTTCATTCTTTCATTTATTGCTGATTCGAATTTTACTTTCAAAGCAGAGGATATGCAATTATTTTGTAAACAGTTGAACCAGTAATAAACACCAGAAATCCTCTTTCACTTGTTGATACTTAAAATGTGCTCCAAAGACTGGTTTGTGATGCCAACATTGTCTGTTGTAGTTGATTGTGCAAAGGACATTGTCAGCAAAGAATATGGTTCATGCTAAAGCTGGGTCATTGTTTGGTGCTTTAATAAAATTAAACCATTGTGGTGACGTCAACCTATTCATTTACCGTGGATTCTTTTTCTAGAATCAACGCTTCCTAAATCTGTCGCTGAAATGGACTTACCAAATTATATTCAATTGCGTTCTTTGTGTGTCTAATTTCATTAAGTTTGAATTGGCCAATTTACTGATGTCTGTTCACTAATGGAATTATTTTAAAAACTTACCTTAATTTTTGTAATTTCTATATGCCTGCACTGGGAATCGAACACATTCATGAATTTGCTTAAGTGTCATTAACATCAACATATCGACGAAACCTCTCGTCTACCAATTGGTTACGATTTATTTGTCTAACTTATATATATAAATTAATATTTGATATACATCGGTACAACGGACACAAATGGATTGTACCTTTATATATACAATAATAGGCACTCGTAGTATATGAGTTGGTAGCCGCAAGGTTTCATGGTTATACTTAATGAGTTAGAACTTGGCGGTTGAGGTTCGAATCCTGGTATATTTTTTGTTGTTGCTTCTATTCTCTAGTTTGCCTGTGTTATTCTTGTTTTTTAAGGTATTGTGGATATTTTGTTTAATAAAAGCGAGTTTCTTCGTTTATAATCGGATCATTGTTAGCTATTCCACATGTTTGAAATGAAAATGTTTACATTCTTGGTTTTCATTTTTGTTTTATAAACCACTATTATTAGTATGATTTCATCTGTTTATTCGCAAATTTCTATGCTAGAAAATCGTGATATGCCTATAATAAGACTTCTTGTTAGAAATTTCAGACACATGCTTTAAAATATATGCTTTTTTGTTTTTTGTCAAGTTCTTGTCCCCGGCTTTGACATATTCCCCATTTTCATTCTCAATCTTATTAGAAAAAAGATAGAATATGTCTCATTTTGTCAAACATGTTCAGATAGATATAGGAAGATGTGGTGTGAGATACCTGATAAAGGAAAATCTTAAAGGGCAGATGTGGTGTGTTCAGCATGTATTTGTATTGTACTACTACTACTAAATAGAGTTTAATGGCGACTACCCTTGCGGGTATTGCGCCAGATTACCTTATAAAAAAAACATTTTAAGTAAATGTTTTAAAATTATCATTGTTTAGGTATAAGCCTATATTATATATTCATATTATAGCCCTGCGGGCTCATGGTTTCTTTTTCAAGAATCAACGCTTATCCATTGTATCTATATAACTTAACAGGGCTTCTTTTGTGTGTTGTACCCGGTATGATCAGCAGAATATTATATTCAGGTAAGGATTTTATGTATAATTTTGTGATGCATATTTTTATTATTAATCTTATCTTACACTCTAAATTCCATTGATGTAAATAAATACTATTAAATAATGACCGAATGTCTTTACTATGAATATGTATTATTGTTGTTGGGTTTTCAAATCATTTATTATGTTAACTTAGTACCTTAAGACAAAAATATACTTTTTTTTTCTGATAAGAGTATTAAATAAATTATGATTGCATTCCAGTGCCATAATCAATTTAAAATGATTTTAAATGTTGTTTAGATATTATATTGTCGTTGATAACGTGAAACAGCTGTTAAGTGAACCCTATATGGTTTCCCATACTTTTTGATATAATCAGTTAATATAGATACAAATATGTCGATGGTAAGAGAACGAGGCGGTTTGTTTAGATTTTATCCATGATAACACTATTGTCCTTCAACAAAAACAAACAATGTAAAAATTTTAAATTTTAAATTACCAATATGCGCATGTTCTCTACAGAAGAAATAGCCTGTGCAGATCCGACGAAATGTGAGGAGATTTGTAGTAATGAGGCAGGATGTAGTAACTTCGCCTATCCATTACTGGTACTGCGTCTTTTACCGAAAGGTAATATTGTATAAGTGACTAGGATTACTATTTTGTCTAAAATGTTACAAATAGTAAATTTATTGTTCTATGTTTTAGGGTAATATAGTTTTCCTAGAAATAAGTCAATTCAAACTAGACGGCATTTTTTTTTTCATTTGCAACGTCTTCATACAACCATACCCGTGTCAATATTTTGTTCATCTCTAGTTGTTCTTAAACAGTACACCACGAACCAGTTAATAAATATGAAAATATACTTGATATCTCTCAACACCAAGCTCAACCATGATTTTACCCAACTTGCCAATACCATAACGTCTAAACTCGTACTCGACCAGGAGTAAACATGTTTAACTCGTTGTCATTCTAAGCAAACGAAATAAGAGATAAGATTACGATTTGGTTGAGGAAGTTTTAAGACTAAGTTGAGTATGGTTTAGACTTGTTCGAAGATGGTTTAGATTTGGCTCAGTATGGTTCAGACTTCAGCAGAGTATGATTCAGATTCTTTGAATAATTAAGAAACAGTCAAGTGAAGTTCGAATACAAGCTTGGTTTAATACGATAAAGTCTACAGTCGAATAATATCAAGTAAAATTCAAACAAATTCATGATGTGGGAGTCAACACCAGTACCGAAATTACAACTAATTGCATATTGCAGACTTGTTTTGGTTTGTAATTTTTGGTATAAATGTCAACTATATGTGAAACAAAAAAAAAGTAAAATTACAAAAATACTGAACTCCGAGGAAAATTCGAAACGACTGACTTGGTACAAACATTTTTCAAATGAAGAAAATGGTGGATTGAACATAGTTTTATAGCGCTAAACCTCTCACTTGTACGACTGTCGAAACAATTTCCATTATATTGACAATGATGCATGAACAAAATGTCACAAATAGGGGTACAAAAACAACACAGACCCCACCAAAAACTAGGGATGATTTAAGGTGCTACGGAAGAGGGATAAAATTGAGAATGGAAATGGGGAATGTGTCAAAGAGACAACAACCCGACCACAGAACAGAAAACAGCAGAAGGTCACCAACAGGTCACCAACAGGTTTTCAATGCAGGGAGAAACTCCCGCACCCGGAGGCGTCCTTCAGTTGGCCCCTAAACAAATATATGTACTAGTTCAGTGATAATGAACGCCATACTAAACTCCAAATTGTACACAAATAGTACACAAGAAACTAAAATTAAAAATAAGACTAGCAAAGGCCAGAGGCTCCTAATTTGGGACAGGCGCAAAAATGCGGCGGGGTTAAACATGTTTATGAGATCTCAACCCTCCCCCTTTACCTCTAGCCAATGTAGAAAAGCAGATCCTGTTTCAAATGTGGCATCCGTCGTATTGTTATAAAGTAGGTAACTAGTCTTATTCGGTGGGTCACATTCATGAAGGGAGGAGGGGATTGTAGTTACGACATAAGGAACATATCCGATATCATCTGTATAACGAATATTCCATAACGTTCAACCAACACGTGATGGCGGCCTTAGTTGTTACGAAGTGGTGATTACAACTTCACCATTTGGATCTCTTGGTTTAAAAATGAAAAGGTAACAATTGGAAATCTGAAATCATATCTTTCGTCGTAAAGTTTGGTTTCAACCGACCCTCATAGTCAATTTCTAGATATAAGTTCAATCGAAATGGCAAAATCAAAAGCTCAAACACTTCAAACGAATCTGAACAAAGGTTACGGATTTTTGCATACAAAAGATATAATGAGTGTTACTCTGATATCAGTCGTGATTGTGCCTTTTAGATTTCTTTATATTGATATCGATTTGCTTGATTTTACTTTAGGTATAAACGGATTGATGTTGGCCGCCCTGATAGCAGCTCTCATGAGCTCACTAACATCCATTTTAAATAGTGCAAGTGCAATTATTACGATGGATATATGGCGTCAGTTCCGTATGATTGTAGGCAGGTTAACAGTTTTGATACTAGTTTTTATCAGTATAATCTGGTTACCTATCTTAGAAGCTGTAGAGGGAGGAATGTTATGGTTTTACATGCAGGCTATCCGGGCATATGTAATACCACCCACGTGCGTTTTATTTCTTCTTGCATTTTTCTGGAAAAGATTAACGGAACAGGCAAGTATGATTCATGTTTTGAATTCAAATGGAAAGTAAACAGGTTATAAGTGTTATCAACAACCAGTAACAAGTTGCTTTGAAGATTTCCATATATTCATTCAAACTCCAGCTTCGAAAACAAATTTGTTAAACGCAGAGAGTAAATTTCCCTGTGTTCTCATCCCACGGTTGCTGACATTATGTTAAAGAGGACAATACATATGCGAATGGCGTTAGACTTCACATACGCAGCGCCAGTGTGTGGTAGTTGAGAACCAGATAATAGACCAGCTATCGTCAAGGATGTAGACTTTCTTCACTTTGCCGCAATCTTGGCCATATTTAGTTTTATTGCTATGTTTGTAATAAGCATGTTCACAAAGCCAAGACCTGAAAGAAAAGTTGTAGTGGTATATGATCTTATTTTAACTTTTAAAGGAAACATGTAAGGGAACAAGAAATTAGTATGAAATAAACAATTCAGACAGCCATTATGCTGATCAAAGTATCTACACCGTTTGACGCCTTTTGTATCTATTTAAACAGTATTATTTGTACCTCATCATTTATGATGAATTAAGGACACAGTTTAGTTTGATACTGCTAATTTAGATAGTTATCAAAGGTACCAGGATTATAATTTAATACGCCAGACGCGCGTTTCGTCTACATAAGACCGATCAGTGACTCTAAGATCAAAATAGTTATAAAGCCAAACAAGTACAATAGTATTTCCAATAAAGATAAATCTTCCAATACATAAGAAATAAATAGATGAACAAGTAAGAAGATATCAAGGTTACAAACCACAAACCAACAACTCCATTGTCTAAAGTTAAATGGCGGACACATGAAAAATAATCAACAAAATACAACCCGAAAACTAAAGATGCAATACGAGAAAAATAACTAAAACAGAGGACAATAGAAAAACGCCTGTCAATCGGAGAATGGGCTAAAGTTTGCATGCAGTTTGTTCATCCGTCATATGCTCGCCCCCTTTTGAACGCAAATCTCCTCTTAGAACTCATTTAACTAAATTCGTATACTTCGTAGGATGTTTTTCAAAAATGTGGTGTTGTCAATATATCGAGCAGACATCTATATTAGATCAAACATGTGCGAGCTAAGTCTTTGACTGTGTTGGGGACGATGGGGGTACGGTTTAACAATGAGCCTTGTAAACGGAAATCTTCTTGTATCATTTGTCAAAAAGAGGATTGTGTAGTTCCTTAATGATGCTTCAAATTGATAAATTGTTTTGGCAATGTTATGAGTTTGATAACAATTTACTCATTTGCATGAAGCGGGCCCTCAGTGATGACCCCATCACATTCCTCTATCATGAAATAAATCTTTTTGTTGTGTGTTATACACATACAGAATGTACAATCGAATGTTTCAGTTAAGACGGGTTACATTTTGGACAAGAAATGACAAAGAAGAACCAGAACTATCATCAGAGGACGACGAAGAAGACGAGAGAGAAAAGGAAAGGAAAAATAGAGAAAACGATGAAGGTACCGAAAGTATGTTTATATTTTAATAGGCTTATTGATTATTTTTTATCTAACTTACATTTTAGGAAAATGATATGAACATCATTTAGCAATGTAACTTATGATTTTTTACCAATGATATAAAAGTGACTATAGTGCAAACCTTTCAACATAAAAACAATCATTGATTTATCAAATATCGAATGCTAGCAAATCTTATCAAGAGATTTAATGGAACCTATTAAGTGGATGTTTTGGTCGTGTTTTAACTTTTTGTCAATTTGATAGGTTATGTTTTGTTTTGTTTTAGTTTTTTTAGTAACAATAGACAGCACATCATTTATTCTTTCTCTGTGTAATTGACATACAGCTGTTTAAAGGCTAGGGGTGATCCAGATCTTGACATACTGTATATCGTCAACTGAATTTTACTATACAGATTGATTGATTGATTGATTGATTGATTGATTGATGTTCGCCTCATTAATTACTGTTGGCTATTTTCTGGCGGTTCGTTTGATTGGTAAGACGAAATGTCCGGTGAGAACCACCAATATTTGGCAAGATAAATGACAACAAAGTCTATAAATATGTCTGGTGATAACAACCAGCCTTTGGCAGGATAAATGACAACCTAGTTAATAAAGCTTGTAGTTGAGTGCACTGAAGGTGCGGTATTCGTACTCATAACCACATGCTAGTGATACAGGACGCCCACCGAGGTCTTTTACCATAAAGATGTATTTTTGTATTTTTGTATTTATATTGTGTGCTGTCGGTGTTATAGAGGTGACTTAACATCATCTTTTATGTATTTTTGTCACCATTATTGCAGTTAAATCCTAAACAGTTGAATTCATTAAAATCAACAGATTAAATATACTGGTACACATCGGATAAAAACTATCGAATATCATAACTCCATTTTGTTCACACAGATTATGGCATGGGATCTAGACTAAGAAAAAGCTGCAAAGACTGGTTTTGTGGAACAGTCAAAGATTCTAAAAAATACTTCACGCAAGAAGAACAGCAACAATGACGTCACTTGATGAAAAGCCATTTTATCGAAAACTATTAAACATTGCTGCAATATTTCTTGCAATATATACTACATTTTTAATTGGCTTTTTTCGTACAGTTGGAGAAAATTATTTTAGGTAATAAAAAAATCCGACCTGTATTTGTGTATATGAGTCATATTAGCTATTGGAAAAGTAGTTTCTATCCATTCATTTAAACTGCTTGACATTTTTTTTTAAATAATTTCAACATGAAATTTAAGTACATGTTGCTATTTTAGTTATATATTTATACAGATTTTTCATGATTAACAAAATAAACAGAGTAATATCCTACAAGGGACCTGATGTTCAGTAGTTTTTATATAGATAAGACTGTTGGTTTTCCCGTTTGAATGGTTTTACATTAGTATTTTTTGTGGACCGTACTCTGACCTATAATGGTTTACTATTTTAAATTATGACTTGGATGGAGAGTTGCCTCATTTGCACTCATGCCTCATCTTCTATATCTTTAATAATAGCTAGCTGTAAAACCAGGTTAAATCCACCATTTTATACATGCCTGTTATAAGTAAGGAATAAGACAGTTGTTTTCCATTCGTTTTATGTGTTTGTCATTTGATAAGGGATTTTCATTTTTTAATTTTTTCCTTCGATATCTTTTTTGTTATTGTCCTTCATACTGAACTAAAAATTTACAAATAAAATCTACAACTTATTAGAATGTCAAAAGTATAGTCTGTACTATAAATGGATACCTTCAAAATATAGAAATCGCGCGTCGAAATCTACATGTACATAATAAACCGATGAATATTTTTCTTTGTAAAGAGAACAACTGCAAAATCTCAAACTAAATATAACAAAAACGTCGCCATGAGGTTCACACTATTAGCTATGTGATTTATATGGATGTCTACGAGAAAACCATGCAAAATCCAAAAAAAATTATGAAAGGGGTTGTTGAGTTTTCAGCTGATTTTGGGTTCATAGTAAAGTATTAAGTATATTTAATAGTTCTATGTATAAAAAATGACAATTTATCTCAAAATATGTGAATACAGGGCAATTCTATTTTAGTACCAAATTTGCTGAAAAACGTTGTTGAAAATAGACATTTTTGGTTGTTTTTTATTGAATAGTTAAAAGTATTATATGGTATTATATGACCAAAAAAATAGTTTTACCTCAAAATTCGGACTTTCTACTAAAATAAACTGTAATTTTGATCTTATTTCAACCTTTAATTTTGTTTTTATTTTTATTGACATAAATGTGTTTTTCTAAATTTTGAATTCAGCCTTTACTGAAAATGTCTATAAAACCTCAAAAGTCACTCAAATTGAAACAATATTTTGTTAAACGTTATGGTTCACTACAAACTACTATTCCTTAACGGGATTTTCGTTGCAAATTGATATAAGCTTATTTGAATAAAAGATGAAAAACTGAAAAATATACCTAAAATTATCTCCCTTTGTAAAACTCTTCACAATAAAAGGTAGATTTAATGTCAATAACAGAAGGAGGGAAATCAACAAATGTGCAGAAGGATAGAAAATAATGGTATTTTTGATGAATATGGTGTAGCCAAAAACTTATTTTCATTGAAAGAGTGTAACAAAGACATAGTAAACCATGTGGCTAAGACATTCCCACTGCCATTGGGATAAGTCTGATCCTGATCAGATAGTCTAGACATGTACATGACTCATGAGGATAGACTATCACTATCATGTCTAGGTTTTAGACTCACATAACATAATTTTAAATGCATATGCTGCAAACATGGACAGGAGTTGGATTGCATTGGACAAGAAGACAAAATGAGTTGCTGTCATTCTTTCATGACCATTGCAAATCTAGCAACGGAAATTCGAAGACAAAACTTTCAGTTTCATTTGGTTCTGGTAAGTTTGTTATTTATTTCTTTTGGTTAAAAAAAGCAATGTGACACCATAAAAAGACCTACTGTAGAAACATCACATCAACTCATAAATATAGGAAGAAGAGCATTGACCATTTGTCTCTGGGAGAAAAAGAAGGGGGGGGGGGGGGGGGGGGGGGTGGTATAATTTTTCATAATTTTCTTGAAGCAAACACTAATTTAATTTTCATTGACATACATTTATAATGATTCAGAATTCTTCTGAAACTAAAAGATTGATGTGTTTGCCTTCTTAATTTTAATAGAAAGACTTTTTTCTTTCTCTCAAGAAATCTATAATAATCATGATAAAATATATATTCAATTACAAAGTTCACCCTGAGTTTGTTTTCCAAATTGTCAATGTTAAAGAGTCTGTTGACTCAGGTTTTTTTCTCCTAATTCAAAATTAATGGTTGCTTCAAATCCCTGTTTTTAAATATAACCCATTGAAATAGAAAACATTCAGTAGATAGATATAGGAAGATGTGGTATGAGTGCCTATTCTTCCAAATTACAATTTATAAAAGTAAACCGTTATAGGTCAATGTACATGTACGGCCTTCAACACAGAGCCTTGGCTCACACAGAATAACAAGCTATAATAATGATAAAGGACCCCAAAATTACTAGTGTAAAACCCTTTGAACAGGAAAACCAATGGTCTAAAAAGTAATAACAAGAAACATGTACAAATTAATGTACATCATGTACATAAACAACGAAAACTACTGTACATTTAGGCCAACTTAAAAGTATGTGTGTTAACCGCATTACCCTAACCTACAATTATTTTTTCCCTTACCTAAAGATTTTTATGAGGTTTTGATTAAGCACTGTTAAAGTCACAATAAAGCTCCCAAAGAGTTGTGAATTTCCTGTCTTAATTCATTCCTTCATCGATACTACATGTACATTGTATGTACAATGCAACTAGATTGATTCAATACATGTATATGGTTCTCAAACTCAAAAACATGTTTTACAGAGCTTGGTTTTTTTTTCTCTAAATATTTGTTACTGTGAAACTTTTTCTTTATATTTCCTAAGTGAAGGTCATGTATTACAGTTATAAACATGGAAAGAGAACTTGTACATGTATTTACTTCTATCAGTTAATAAAATAGAATCAGAATAGAATATGCTTACAAATGTATTCCAAATTAAAGGGCACAGAAGCGGCAACATGAGATTATAACATTACAGATTACTCAGATAAAACAAATTCAAAATAACAACACTGAAGAAATGAACTACATTTTTTTTGTACTTTACACAGATTAATTATCATATCTACAAAACTTTTTTTTTCAATGATCCAATGCATTATTTTATAAAGCCAACTCAATGTACAATGTAAATGTAGATATAACTCACTGTACTGATCATGCAAATGCACAAATATACAATATTTTATTTCTTATCAACAGGTTAATGTTGAAGATGGAAAAGCACAAAAAAAAATTGAAAATGAAAGCAGATATGATAGGAGATCATATAGGTAAATATATGATATAATTGATAAAAATATGAATCAAACAAGTCATAACAAGAGACTACTAAATATACAGCAAATAAGAAATTGGAAATTGACCAGTTACATTTATTATTGTAAAACCATGATAAATGTTCAGTAAATTAGATAACCCTTCAATTTTGAATAGTTGAATCTGATAAACAAAAAGTAAAAATAACAAACAGTACACTCAAATTCTTATTTTATGATCAATTAAGGGCCATATCAGTACAATTTTCACAACAAAATTTTCCTTACTCATCAAATGAAATAGTTTTTTTTATAAGAATTAAACCTAGAAAAAAATATATGTGTTCTTGTCAGCTTGAAAGATCCTCATTTATAGTATACATGCATATATTGTAAACCTGAAGACTACATTTGTATTTTTCATTTTTGAAAGCATTATTACAGCTATTTTCCTACTAAATGTAGAGTAAAACTTTGGAAGGTTTGCTTGCTCTGTTGTATAAATATTAATTCAAGCTTTGTAATTAATGTTGATATCTTCTTGTAGAGTACTTTTAAATTTGATTAGACGTTATTCTAATTGCAATTGTACAATATACAAACAAACCATGCAAGCTAACCGAAGTCTTATATTTACATGCCTTAGGAATTTAGCTGTAAAATTAATTATATATTTGTTTTCAATGCTTATTGTTTTACCAATTTCAAATGTTTTGGCTTGCTTTTAAATGATACATATCAGCTATAGGGTCAAAAGCGTCCAAAGTTAAACTTTAAGTATGTTTTACTTGTGTCTAATCCTTTTTTGCTTTGAGCAAATAAAATATGTTTAAATCTAAATAAAGTTAAACTTGATTTGATAAAACAATGGAATAATTGGTGTTCTTTGATATTATGCAAAATTAAACAGTGCATTATAGTCATATTTTTTCTAATTTCGGGCATGTCTTAAAAGCTTCAAATTGAACCACATCAAGGTATAAGTGATTCAGAACTAAACTTAGTTTGATTTTTTTGTCGAGCCTGCAACTTTTGTTGCAGAAAGCTTGACATAGTGATTTGGCAGTGGCGTGGCTATGGCGGCGGCGGCGTTAGCTAACTTCTTAAAAGCTTTATATTATAGAGGGTAGAAGACCTGGATGCTTCATACTTTGTATATAGATGCATCATGTTACGAACTTTCCGTCGGTCACATGTCCAATGTCCTTGACCTCATTTTCATGGTTCAGAGACCACTTGAAAAAAAAGGTTAAGAATTTTTGTAATGTTAAATTCTCTCTTATTATAAGTAATTGGATAACTATATTTGGTATGTGCGTACCTTGCAAGGTACTCATGCCCATCATACAGTTTTCACTTGACCTCGACCTCATTTCATGGTCAGTGAACAAGGTTAAGTTTTGGCGGTCAAGTCCATATCTCAGATACTATAAGCAATAGGGCTAGTATATTCGGTGTATGGAAGGACTGTAAGGTGTACATGTCCAACTGGCAGGCGTCATCTGACCTTGACCTCATTTTCATGGTTCAGTGGTTATAGTTAAGTTTTTGTGTTTTGATCTGTTTTTCTTATTCTATATGCAATAGGTCTACTATATTTGTTGTATGGAATGATTGTAAGGTGTACATGTCTAGCTGACAGGTGTCATCTGACCTTGACCTCATTTTCATGATTCAATGGTCAAAGTTAAGTTCTTATTCTATGTACTGGAATGTCAGAGTTGTGATAATCAAAACACATTTACACTAAGACCAAGTTAATAATTAATTTCTTTTTAGGAAATTTCAATCATTTAATGGATAACAATTGTGTTCTTATTATTTTTTACAGACATTTGGTGATCCAAAAATAACTACTAGAGTTCATGAAACAAGACTGATTGCTTGGACACATTTTTGTTGATAAACATGTTTATGATGAAGAAAAACTTAGATAATATTACGGATACTTGAATAAGGCTCTGATCTGTCTTTGATTTTTCCTGTTGTGGTTAAAAAATTGCAATCTCAAATAAAAACAAATTGAAATGGACTCATAGATATGCTTTGAAATAAAGAAAGAAACAGCAATGTGAATCTCGCCGAAGTCTTACCAACAACCAAGTCAACACACAGTTGCAACACAAATGAGAAGAGAGAGATATTTGCAAGGAGTAAGAGTATTCTCACTGCCTCACCATCAGAATGGCTTTCTCATCAGCAAAGAAGAAGTCTAAAATTACTTCTGTATAAAAAGGTCATCAATATTGAAGACAATCAAGAAGATTACGGTTGTACTTGGCCATTTGATAAACATTATAATATTTTCATTTGTCAGAAATTGTTACTTAGATTGACTAACTAGTTTTATTGATTGAATTATTAATAAATTAAGTTTCGTAGTTCATGTAGTTACATGTATGTAAATTTTTATCAGATAGTATGGAAACAATTTAATATGTCCCTAAATTCCATAGATAATGCAACAATTGTCTTGTGCTGCTAAGTCAATTTGAATTAACTTTCTTGTTACTTTGTATGTTTATAGTAATCTTATTCTTGCATTTAAGCATCATTTTGTGTTATTGTATCATCTTCATTGATTGTTAAATATAATACTAATTAATGCTATAAAAAAATTAACATTTATGATCATTTAAACAGATTGAAATATTTATAAATATATCAATGCTAAAAGGAATTTATAAATTTAGACATTTTTCGAGGAGAATTTTAGAAAGTACTACCAATAGTATATGCTCAAATACACTATTATCTTTCTCACCAGATAACCAAATAGAGATATGTTTATATTTTATTAAATTGATGAAGCTTATGTTAGTTTAAATAAATATGTACATGCAATTTTAAGGTTTTAAAAAACGACATTTTTATTGGATTATCTCCCTTTGTACAATAGAAATTCAGATTTTATCATCACTGTCTCAGGTACTCATGATCAAACTGACTAATATTGTTACCAGCATGCAAGTAAAAGGTTGCAACTGTCTTAACTTTGTTTACCTGTAGAACACATATTCTGAATGTCAATACTTAAGATTTTTCAATATGATGAACTTGACATTAAATTTCATATCATTTTTAACCAGAATAAAACTTTAGTAATTAGCAAGCTGCAATAACCAAAATAGGATTACTAGGAAGAAATGAAAGGATTTTACTCTTTAAAGAAATAAGGACAAGGGTACTGAAGGAATTTGGAATAAAAAAAATACCAAAAAAAAATGTTTTTGGCAGCTCCCCCCTTTTTTAAGCCTGATGCTTACTATTGTTTGTGACACAAAAATCCATTTCACTTTGAATTTTCTATTTGAATTACCTATTTTGCATAATACAATCTGTATAATTCAAGTATTTGTTTTTGAATGCTTGGTTTAATTAAAATATGAGACTTTCCTCAATTTATTGCGAAAATACCCTTAAAAAAGGGGGGAGGCTATCTAAATGATCAATAAAATCTATAAAATTAATTTGCAACCGAAATCCCTTCAAAATATTTTGAACCAAAGAAAATGCAATGTATGTCTGACATTTAGGGTAAATTAAAGCGACTTTTGGGCTGTAGTGTCTGTTTTAGTGTGATTTGATGAAAAGGCCATATTTTTTATCACTTTATGTGTTTTGCCACGCCCTTATTTTCTATATATATCATTATCTTTAATAAAATTATGTGATTTATACTTCATACACATCCTATCTGTGCTATTAAAGTATTTAAACACTCAGAAGTTTTATAGTATTTATTTTTATTTGAGAAATCTATGAAATCTATGCATTTCAGTATATGCATCTATAAATAAACTTGGAAATACCCTAAATCTCTATCGTTGCCATGGTTACCAGCAGTGTAAAGGCTTCAAACTTGCATGACTTTCATATAAGGTCAAACTAAACATGTCAGCAAAGTTTTATCAAAATCAAACAACTTTGCATGGAGCACCATCTGCATGGTTTTCTCATAGATGTCCATTTATGGTATATATCTTTTAATGTTGATAGGATCAAATACGCCTGCAATGCTTTCATTGGCTGAACCAACGTTTATCTATAATACTAAAATTACGAGGTCCAATTTGTCAGCCGTCATCACGTAAAAACGACGAATCAAAGAATTCAACTTTATATTTAACTAATATAGTACAAAGGTGTAGATTAAAAATTACACCACTTCAGGCCCTTTTGTTTTCCACGTAATTAATATTGCCAATAATTAAGAAGTTCCGGGTCGAGTCCGATACCGATACCAATTTACCAGTTACCTATTACCTCAAACTCCCCGGCAGTTCCAGTTCCGATCCGCATACGGACCCGAATACTACTCTACACTAATTGTATTAATTAAAAGATTAAATAAATATTGTCAACATTTCAAACATTTAATTTTTGTGTCGAGTATTACCATGCTTTTAAATGAGAAAATGCAGCAAATACTGGTCAATTGAAATTTTGTTTGGAATTTATTTTAGAAACTGTTGTTTTAATCATTAAATTATCACATCTATCAAAGCACGGTGATACATGTAGGTAATATGACATTTGTAACTTCATTTACTTGAAATTTTATTCACCTGTAAAAATTATGCACTTTTCAATATTGATTTTAAAATGTCTAAATTTGTAAAGTAATTACTGGTAAATAATGGGGGTGACAAATGCTCCATGATCTTGAAGGACAAGCAAGTCTCACATAAATTTCCCAATTTCTCTTGATTACCTGTATCATTACATCTTTTACTTTGTAGGCTTTAACAAAACTTTCTCAATATGGACTTGCCCTTTCGCCTACCTCAAAATTGAGATTGCAGGACGAGGCAGGAATAGCCAGCAAAAAATTAATTGTCAACATGCTGTCCTGCAACCCTTTGGCTAAAATCACTGGAGACAATTTAGATGTTTATATAAAAAGAGATGTAATTACAGCCACCACCAGGAACAAAGATCTGCATCTGTTCGCCTCAAACATAATACTGCCAAGAATTGCAAACACTACCATTTCTAATGAACAGCCTAGTAAACTGCCGCACATATCTGCAAAAAATTTAGAAATAAAGAGTCAACAACGAGTTCACCTAATAAACTCGTATAAAGTAAGGGTTTAATTTCATGTTGAGATTTCCAGATTTCTTAATCTAAATATTAATTCAAAATCTAATGATTTGTATTTAAAAATAAATCAAACCCTAAATATTCCAAAAATTATGCTTTAAAATTAAATCAGATGGATTAATAAAATAAAGATGAACTATGCATTCCAGCAATTGTAACATGTATAAACATTTTTCTACTAGCAACATTATAACTTTACTGTATTCCCTTTTCTGGTTTATTTAGTATGCATCACAAAATCCAGAGATAATAGTTGAACTATCTTATTGTAAACTGAAAATAAATCAAACTGACATATAGCATTATTTCCCTTCCTTTTTAGGCAATCATTGCCAATATTTTTGCCAAAAATATTGATGGCTGTGGATGGATGTGTGATGTCTTGCAGATAAATCACAAGTATGACAACTACATGTCTCAAAAAAGTCAGACAGCACAATTACCTATCATAGATGCTAACGAGTCCAAGCATGAAGACTGTCTAAAGATAATGGATCACTATGAAACAGTCCTCACACAACTATATAATGAGGCTCATGGTATTAACAACAATGTTACGGCTGTTCCTGAAAAAACTACCCCCCCCCCAAAAAAAAAAGGAAATAATAATAAATTAGAGCAACACCCCAGGTGCATTTTAGTATCTCAAATAACCAACTGCATGGAATTAAAACAAAATCTCCTGTGAAGGACATAGTAATTATTAGGAACAGCCGTTACCATAATTATCTAAATATTATAAGACATTAGCCGTCTTCCAGCTTGTAAGCAAAGCCATGTTTAAATAAATAAAAAATTGGGTACACAAATGCAAGGTTCCGATGGAAACAGTAATTGATCAATAAATTACACTATATGAGATTTTTTTTAACAAATAGAGCTGAAGAATTTAAATTTTACCTGTACATGTCCAGTATGATGTTGTTACTTCGGTCTTGTGAATATTCTGGAAAAATATATATATAAAACAAAATGTACTTAAGGTAACCTATTACTGTATACATGGTATATAAGTGACAGATATTCAACCTGTGTTTAATTTGGAGGTACAGACTTCTGGTCTGTGTTGGTCTTTTTGTTTCTCATAAATTATTTGTCATAAATAAGGCTGTTATAAATTTAATTTTCCATAACATTTTTTATCTCGTGGACTTTTGCAGCCGTCCATTAGATTTTGTTTTTTTTCATTTTCAAAGGAAGAATTGATGCATGTAGTTGCAACCAAGAATTTTATTTATATCCATCTGATGAGTTAAGCCTTTTTCATCTGATTATTATAGTTCATTCTTATGTTAAACTGTTATACCACTGTCCCAGGTTAGGGTTTGGATCCGGCTACCATGTTATGCCTGCCACATTATTTATGTATGTCCTTGTCCCAAGTCAGGAGCCTGTAATTCAGTGGTTGTCGTTTTTTGTTCTTTTTTTTACATAAATAAGGCCGTTAGTTCACTTGTTTGAATTGTTATAAATTGTCTTATCAGGGCCTTTAAGAGTTGACTATGTGATTTGGGATTTGCTCCTTGTTATAGGCTGTACAGTGACCTATAGTTGTTAATGTCCATGTCATTTTGGTCTTTTGTTGATAGTTCTCTCATTGGCAATCATACCACATCTTCTTTTTTATATATTCAACTGCACAAGCTAACAGAAAACAAACCAGTTTCTCTTTACAAATTTTTCAGGTTCAGATGAAAAGTTGAGGCAGTTCCAGGTCGTGACAGGAGGAGATCAATTGACAAGGATTCGGCTAAACGAGTCGAAAGCCTTAAGAAGCTTGTCTCCAAACTACAAAAAACGTTTTGAGGATATTAATCCTATTGTTGTTGAACTTTGGCATGTGAAACAAGATTTGCTTGAGGTATTCTTCATTAACCAAAATATTAATGTTGAGTGTAGTAGGACACTCATTGTTAAACTTTCATTTCAATATAGAAAAAAAAATTAAATGTTTTATCATATTTCTAAGGTTGTAATTTTACCACATAAGGGGAGGCAATTCAAACACAAGGGCAGATAATTCAGATAAGGGTACTTTTACAATAGAATGTATTCACTATTAGGAATTTACCGGTTCAATAATGTCATGAATGTAGCAAGGAAACAAGTCTGGTGAGTGGTGACCCCTTTTTTGGTTTTTCTTGACTGAAGTATACTAAAAGCTGTCTCCTATAAAGTCATCCCAAAATTTTATGGTGTAGTTAACGCTTCAATGCAGAAATTTGGGTTACCCATGCATAGTCAGTACAAAATCTGTCAATTTAGACTCCATTATTGCAAATATTTAACAAATTCTATGGATAATAATTTAGACACCCCATCTACTTTCATGACCTGAAATGCAACAGTAAAATTGAAATGGCATATTCAAACACTTTAACAGGTAAATTCCAATTTCTCTTTTCATTAAAGTCATATTCACACATATATATATATATGTAAACAAATATTGGTCCATGTTCAATGTTACAGAACAGAATACAACATTTGTGTAAATTTTTACCTTATTTAAACTTCAGAAATTCTACAAGGCCATGTATGACAAAGGAAGTGTACGTGCTGAGGGCAGTTTAGCATATTTCAAGGCCAAACTACAGAGAACGGATGTGTCTGGCAAAGTGAAAGGGCACTTCAAATCCCACATGGCGTTTCTTTCATTCATAGGTGAATCTGTAATTGCAGAACAAGGAAGACAGTTCATTAGTGACTTAGATATTGAAATAGAAGATGGTGATGATAAATTTGAAGCTTTGAATGAAATTCTAGATTTGTTTGTATCAAAATTTGATTATGTACCTTCTGTAAATGATAATGTTTTTTTATGCCATGAGAAGGATGAAATGTACAATTATTTTAACAATTTAGCCCAGTGGTTTGTACATATTGAGCTACTTAACAAAACAGCAAAGGATGGTGACATAAACAGCATCATACCTAATTTGTTAATGTCTTTGCCCTTATTTTATAATCATTCCACTTTAAGCAAATATCTTGTGGAATGTATTAATTATGTTATACAGGTAGAGTACATATTGTCACCCCTGATGAAACTGCGTGTTCTTGAAGGATCATTTGTGAATGTTAAAGGAGGAAGGTCGAACAATGTAGAAAGTGATCTCCTTCAAGAACACTCAGTTAGAAACCAGAAGTGTTTAATTAAACAGCTTGGTGCTAATAAGACACAGAAGGCAATAGAAAGAGCATCTGCAGCTGCTGGAGCCATTGCTGCTATCAATGACAACATTGCCATTTCGTTGGAAATTACACCCAAGTCATCAAGGCATACAAAAACATTATCACCAGGTGAACAACAGGTTGTGTCGGACGTGTTAAAAAACTTGAAACCTTTCAAGTTCACTCCAGGAAGGAAGTATGAAGGATTTGAGAAACTTGGTGAAAATGTTTTTGCATGCATTGATGGCAATAAGATGAAGATTGACCTTGACATCTTGTCAATCGTCTTCTTTCGGGCCATGTAGATTTCGGTAATGATGACATTGAGAGCAACAGTGACTCTGACAGTGATGATGATGAATTGCCCGACTTGTAATTGTTTTAATATCCTTATTATCAATTAATTCATACTCACTTTTAATCCAGAATCTTATGAACTTTTACTGTTTAAAACCTTCACCTGAAAAAACTTAAGTATTCTGCATATTATTATCAGTGATTTATATTTACTTCCAAGTAGATGTTAAATATCCTTTAGAGTTAAATATTCCTTCTGTGGTCTTATTTTCACCTAATCTGAACCATCTATACTTCATTCTAATGAATCTTGATTAATTTTTAAGCATATTGAAATGTCAATAGACATCAGTTGATCTTGAATGTGTTCTTTTCCTTCAGCATTTTTTTCCCTAACAAGTAGGATATAATATATAAACAATGAAGGCTGTTACAGAAAAAAACTATGTCTCTCTCAGAGATATTACTGTTTTAACACAAACCACACACAGAAATAAAAATAAATTATAAAACCACATGATTTGCATTGAAGTATTTTGAACAGTGTACAACAACCCAGATATAATTGAAAAAAAATCTCCCTGGAGGAGACTTAGTACTTTTGGATCAGCCGTGAGACACCTTTTTATTACAGAGTATGCATTGCGTGGATTCAAACCATTATATTTTTTGGAAATCTTCCTAAATTTATTTTTTGAAAATTAATAGGGTTGTATTTTTTTGTAGTTAATTGTTTCATATTTTTTGGGTGGATACTTGACACATTGCCCATCATACCACCTGAATTTTATTTGTACGACACAAAAATTAATTATATGTTATAGAAAGGACCATATTATATTAAAAGATAAACTAATAAAGACCGTTTAAAATAACCATATTTTATTTATGTGTCAATTAGACATATTCACTAACTGTAGTAAGTAATATTGACAGGTAAATATCTGAACACTTACATGTATTTTAATACAAATGTATTACTAGCAAAATACCAGTTCACCTTACATTTCAAGGAAAACAGGACACTAATGGTGCAAAATTTCTGCAATACATAGATTCCAGGACTCAGTGTAATTCTTGATCACATTATTTTTTACATATGATATAAGAAAATTACAATCAAATGTTGTTTTCAGTTGCTGTAGATTTTGTTTGACTTGAGAAACCATAAAAATTTGATGTTGAGCATAGTTAATCTTTCATTGCCATTTTTGTGCAAAATCCAGTGAAAATAAAATCTTAATTGACTTGATGTAAAAGTGACATTGAGGGAAGTAAACATATCATGTGTGTTATTTAAAAATTTCTCATACTATGTATCCCCCCTAATTTGCCAAGTAAAAACATAAATACATGTATAATAAGTAGACAAGATTTTACATTCTTAAATATCTAAGCTTGCTAATTCACAATTCTCACAAGTACACGTTTTTTTACAAAAGCAGCAACATGCACAACCCTGTAATGAACTAGATTTTAAATAACCAAATACTGAAAGTAAATTTGTTCTCAGACAAGATTCAGTGTTACAGTAAGAAATAATGTCATCGGAAATTCCAGGCAAATTTTTGGCAATATCTCTTTTATTGTAGTACAAGATAGCTTCAGAGGCCTGTCCTCGCCTTCCAGCTCTACCAATTTCTTGGAGATACTGAGAAACAGATCTTGGGGGACTGGCATGAATCACTCTTGTAATACATGTAGGATCAAATCCCATCCCCGTAACAGAAGTGGTTAAAATTAACCTTATACGGGGATTTTCTGTATTTAAATCCTTTAATGTAGCCTGAATAACCTCATCATCCTGATTTGCGAAGATTGCAGAATAACAGGATTCCATAATTTTGTTTTCACCAAACAGTGACTTCAAAAAAAAAAGGGCACAACTCATGTAGTACATGGGTATAAATAATAATGTAACAGGGTAGCTGGTTGGATGTTTCTGCAACTCTAAACATTCAGTTTTAAAAATATGTTCATAAACACTTGTAACATCTTTTGACACAATTTTTTCCTTTTTTTCAAGAAAAATGTTTTCCTTATCAGGACTTATACAAATAATTTTAATGTTCTTAAAGCCTAGTTTCTTGGGTAAGTTCTCTACCTGTTTCTTCGTCATGGTGCCACTCATACCAACAAATTTGGCCTTGTTAAAGATGGCTGGTAATTCTGCCAATTTCCTGTAATCAGGTCTGAATTCTTTATGCCTATAAAATACAAATGTGATGAGGTTAATGATAATTCATACTCTAAAAAATAAGCTACATATTTGCCTTATTTTATTGGTTTCAATCAACATATTACATTTTTCACTTTCAAAACACAAGGTTTCACAATTATAATGTATTTCATGACATGCTTTCACAATTATTATGTATTTCATGACATATGCTTTTATAATTATTATGTATTTCATGACAAGCTTCAAATTTATTATGTATTTCATGACATATGCTTTTATAATTATTATGTATTTCATGACATATGCTTTTATAATTATTATGTATTTCATGACATATGCTTTTATAATTATTATGTATTTCATGACGTAAGCTTCATATTTGCTATGTATTTCATGACATATGCTTTTATAATTATGTATTTCATGACAAGCTTCAAATTTATTATGTATTTCATGACATGCTTTCACAATAATTATGCATTTCATGACATATGCTTATATAAATATGTATTTTATGACATATGCAGTTATAATTATTAAGTATTTCATGACAAGTGCTTTTATAATTATTATGTATTTCATGACATATGCTGTTATAAGTATGTATTTCATGATATAAGCTTCACATTTATTATGTATTTCATGACATATGCAGTTATAATTATTAAGTATTTCATGACATGTGTTTTTTATAATTAATATGTATTTCATGACATATGCTTTTTGTAATTAAGTATTTCATGACAAGCTTCAAATTCATTATGTATTTCATGACATGCTTTCACAATTACATGTTTAATCTATTTCATGACATGGATTTATAATTATGTATTTCATGAAAATCAGAATGTGAAGTTATCGTAAGTATTTGAATTAATGACCCAATTTACTGTTTTTGCAACTTTTACAATTAATAGATTGTATTTCATGACACATTTAACTAAAGTCTCAACAACACCAACTTACATGTCTGTGACATGAGATGTCTTACTTTAGTGCATCATCAGTGAACATTTCATTGTGAAAATGGTTTTATTTACTGTTAAATATCTAATGAAATGGTATATATTTGAATTTGCCTGTTAAAAATGTTATAAATAAATTTCTTCAATTATTGTGTAATTTTTGGGCTTTGTAAAATGTTTTCTTACTCAAACGAGAAAATTAGCTTTATTCATATTACTACATCTAAATGAAATAATTTTGAGGTTAGAATACAAAGTGTGGCTAACATTGCCAAAATGTACATCACTTTAAAATACATATTGTACAGGTGTAATCCATTGAATGGAAATATGATAATGAATATTTCACAGTATTTGTTTGATTACTATCAATGTAACTAATAAAGTAATAATAAATATCTTAAGACTTATTCTTAGAAAAATTCTGTCATTTTTCACTTCCATGCATATGGGTTCAAAGCATCTGCTGTAGGAATAACCAAAATATTTCTGAAAATAACTAAGAGTATAAAATTAAAAAACATGCCAATAGTAAAACATATATGTTTGTTATGGGTTGTTTGAAACCACAGAAAACAATACAGTGTATATGTATAAAGAACTTTTTCAACAAAATAATATATCAACTTCAATAAAAATTCAAGTGGTTACTTTAGATGAAATTCTCCAATAAACAGAAATTTTCAAAAGATATGCCATTCAATTTTAAAAGCATACCATGATGAAAAGTAACAGTTCATAGAGGCCTAGGTATACTAACCAATCCATCCATTTGAAAACAAAATACAAAGCTATGACAATATTAAGGTATAGCAAATAATATGAAAACAAAGCTTTTTTATAATATCATACATTAGAGGAAATTGGTGCTGAAAACCCCAACCAATCCTTGTAGGATACAGGACTATAATTAGAAAAACTTTTATTGAAAAACTCCAATCATACATTTTTAGTATCTCAACAAAAACCAAATACATTATATGCAAGTAAAAAAAAATTATAAACCAAGAACTTGTATAGATAAGTTACATCAAATCCTTGTATAAACTACAATATATAGCATACATTTTGTAGTTTGATTTTAACTAGGGTCTACTAAAAAACAAACGATACAAAAAAGCAATTATTTTCATATTATTATTAATGTAAAGAAACAAGAAAACCTTTCAAAGGCAGTGCTCACCACTTATCAAAGACATGGCATTCATCAATAAAGACTGCCTTTACCAGTGATGGAAACTCAGAAGAGAGTAACAGAGCTTGGCCTATACTATTAGAGAACAATGATTCTGGATGACAGAATATGACCTTGAAATCACCATCAATAATCTGCTGTAACCCACAACTGCACATATCAGTGGCATGAAAGTTGCAGGTTATATTACCACTCATGGCTATCTTGCAAGCTGGTATAGATCTAACAAATAAATATAGAAAAGAATAAAAATGACAAATTTATACATGTACACTTGCCCTGTAGTATGATCATTCCAAATCATCATGCAATAGAATATGTCTACAAATGAAAATCAATGTTAGATATATGAGAATTTCAATGAGTAAGCAATTATGGTGATTATACCTCTATACCTATACATATATATAAGGCTAATTTTCTTTAGAGGTATAAAATTATCCCTGAAAAGACCAAATAAAGGGGTATATTTGTTTACATTGGATTTAAAGCAAATTAATAATCCAAGAATGGCATTTTCTAATATTTTGGCTATAGACTTTAGCATTATATGCATCTTCATATGCACTTTACTATCTACTTTGATCTAATTCAATACCTTCAAACATCCTGTATTGTCTATGAATGGTGACACAACACTCTTTGATGAACTTTGTTAAATTTTCACCATATTATTATTAAACATTGGCATTGTTTAAGAGAATGAGAATCATTACAGCTAATAGAAATACCACACATCATTGACCAGGTATATTTACTTTTCAATGCCAATTATATTTTTATGTTAATTCTGCTATAGTTAGTTTTAAGAAAATAATTTAATGGAACTTTAGTTTGCCTTCATGTTAGCCTGTTCATACATTTAAATATATTTTCCCAGTTGCAAGGCATCGAGATTTTTTTAACACCTTGACAAGTGACTGTCATCAAGAAAAATGTAGCTGATATAGGACACTGTTACCGTAAGTTTAAGCTTGCTAGCTGTTCAGTCTGAATGATGTTGAGCGGTGCAATGACCAAAGAGGATGATGAATCTTGGAGAAATGGAAAGGCTTGGTACACCAAACTTTTCCCATAACCAACGGGTAAATTTAACAATAAATCTCCCGATCCCCTCTTCATCAAGTGCTCCAGTGCCTCCTCTTGCTTGTCTTTCGGACGGACACCAAACACACTTTTTACAATAACACTTATCTCCTCTCTGTCCATTATTATGATATGGCGGGCTTCAGGAAGATAACGCTGAAGATAATACACACAAAAATAAAGTCCTTTCGTTGAGCATTAATTTAATGCTCATTTTTTATATTTAGGAACAGTTATTTAAATTTTGGGAAGAAATTATAAAATCGAGGTTTTTCAAACCGGTAACTAATGGTTCTGAGGAAATTTATTGCGTAGATAAACGTTCCAAAATTTGGAACGAATTTCGAAAGCCGGTGGCAGTGATTGATGGAGTAAAGGAAAATAGTTCCGGAACGGAAACGATCACTGTACGGAGTTTGTTGATGGAGTAAAGGAAAATAGTTCCGGAACGGAAACGATCACTGTACGGAGTTTGCTATTACCTTTTCTGTACGTTCCGCATCTGACAGGCGCACCACCAAACTATATACACGGGTCATAATCACAGGGTTGACACTACTAAATTGTTAAATTGTTACCTATTGTAGTATTTTTGATCAGTAAGACTTTCTAAGATAACAAATCTGGACTAAAAATAAGGCGTATAGGTAGTTTTCAATTTGTTTGTGGTCATGCATGACATAAAACAGCGAATCAAAGAATTCAACTTTATTCATAACTAATATATTAAAATGCTGTTGATTAAAAAATACTCCAATCCAGGACCTTTTGTTTTCCAAATAATTAATATTACCAATAATTGATAAGTTCCAGTCCGACGGGTTCAAACAGAAAGATTTGAAAGCAGAGAAAACTGTGTATCATATAATCGGCATGACTTAATCAGATGGCAATACTAATACTAAAATAAGGCTTGCGCATAGTTATATATTATAGTTTCCCAAATAATTAATATTACCAATGATTGATAAGTTCCAGTTCGACAGGTTCAAACAGAAAGATTTGAAAGCAGAGAAAACTGTGTATCTTATAATCGGCATGACTTTATCAGCTGACAATACTAATACTAAAATAAGGCTTGCGCATATAGTTATATACTTTAATTCATTCAGATACCCATGATATCACGGGTGTGTTCTAGTTATTTTTAAAAAGAGAAACGATATCTACATTGTAGCTTTCTATAGAAAACTCTAGACGTCAATTGGTCCGAGTACACAGTAACTGCGTAGTGCATTTCTTTTAGACAATAAATGAAAATTTTAAAAAAAATCTTACCTGCGCGTACTCAATAATATTGTCACAGTGTGTTGTACTACTTTTGGGACAAGTCATATCGAAATTATAGAAAACTTCATCGGCTCTAACTCAAAATACGGACAATTTTAGGTTGAGGGGGTCTTCAAATCTTTTGACAGCTTCCGACGTGCTAATTTTTAACCTTTTTCAGCTGAACCAAATCACTACTTTACTTTAAAATTCAAGACCAAATTTGTTTTTCAGTATCATTTCATCCCCCTACTTGCTATTTGTGGTATAAATCACGACGAAATACATTTGGAAGAGGTATAGAAAGAATTGGCAAGTAACACACTGGTCACACTAGGGACTCTATTCGTATGACCAACATTTAATAAATTATGAGACTGCTTACAAAGTTTTATGGCAATGGGATATATATTACAGACAATATGATAAATTATATATTTAACTTTGCGTGTTAAATTTTGACGTTAAACAGTTGGGGCTTTAAAAATTAAAATATTGTAAAAAATTACTTTTAGAATGCCTTAATATATATAATATATCATGTGATAAAAGCAATAGAATACTCATTTGATTTATCAGACTTATCACAATATTTCAAAATTCAAATAATTTATATGAGCCTGTGTAAACAAAAAATGGAGGTTTTCCAATGAAAAAGGGGGGGGGGGGCTTTCATGAAGATGTAATTTTCTCGAGGAATTTTAAATTTGTGAAGTTTTTTTGGTTACAAGTAATTCTTACATATTTATTTTATGTACTTTAAATGGAAAGAAAAATTTCAAATAGCATACCATATTAGTATAAAAGGGTCTTAAGCCAAGTTAGACTGAAAATAATTTAGGGGGAATTTAGGCTGTAGCACTCATTTACATTAAAAATGCATACTGAAGCTATAAGAAATAAAAATTTGTGTTTTTTTTCATAATTTCTATACTCAGGTTACATGATACAATAAATCTGAGCACTAAAGGACTCTTGCATTCACCTTTTCTTCCAGACAGTATGGTCTGATACACAGATTTTTCATTTTTTTAGTGAAAAACTGGCATATAATTTCAGCCTCAACAGGCTTATATTTGAACCACTTGCTATTCTACAAAAAAAAATATATATATTATGTGACATGAAACAGGTACAAAAGGTTTTGTAAAGTGCTTTTTATACAAATTTAGTGAAATCTTTTATTATGGAGTTCAACTTTTATGTACCAAGCTCCTTACATTAAACTTGATCCAAACAGTGAAGCCAATGAAAACGCTTGTAAATTTCAAATATTTTTAAAAAAAATTATTATTTTATTATAATGATTAACCTTTATCGGTTTGAAAATGAATTTTCAAACTTCTCTCGACAACTCTACGCTTGAATGATTTCGGAAAAAAAGTTACGTGTTTGGTTACAGAAAAGGGGGAGAGTCCAGTGCACCGTTATTTTACGCACGAGTTATTTTCTCATGTTTGTTTTGGAAAGCTTTGCTACAGAATTGAAATTTCCCATCCTTTTTTGTAAGCCACTGCAATAATTAAACTAAAGCGTAGATGCCAAGACCTTCAGACTACCAAAGACATAAAGTTTGGGGCATGGTGCAAGGAGGCATTTCAAGTCGTGAAATTGTACGCATATGTAATAAAAATATTAATATAGTAAAATAAAAACAAGTATGGCAAGATTGAATAACTTTAATTACTAGTACATGGTTTACTTTTTCATAGATCTCATACTCACAGCGTGGGAACGGAACTGTACGGTTTTCTAATAATTTGGTCATTCGGGAGACTGTCAAGCGGTGCTCCGACATTCGAAAAATAACAAGTTGCTTGATGGAAACTTTGACGAACTTTTATGTTCCTATATAACGTTTCTGCTTCAAGTTTTGATAGCTAAAACATTCTTTATGTAAATATGAACCAATTAAATAATAAGAAAGATATATGCATCGAAACGTTTTCCTTAAAATGGTGGAGCTCCCTGTAAAACAATCAAAATGGTCACACAACAGCGATCAAAAATGTCAAATAAACATCGAAAAATCAATGTTTGCTACCTGGATTTTCACATGTACCTTTCCTGATATATAGTTTTACCTGTCTGAAAGTTTCAAAGCCATTGTCCCAGTAGAAATCCAAATATATTCATTTTCTCCATGTTAGATATTTTTATTGACTGTACAATCGCTCGCAAGTTGACTGTAATATCACTCGGAGCCTTCCTGTACAATCACTCGGAGCTTTTCTTTTCATCGTTTGGCCTACTAGACTACTCCGAAAGGAGGGTAACTTACTTAACCTTCTTATGACTTCACGTTCCAGATAGCAAGCAATCTAGTTAATGCATGTTGCTGTAATAGTTTCTAGTGGCATATGACTAATTATACATTTTAAGTAGATAATGCTAAACTTCTTCTGCCACATTCATGATCAGTTTATGTTTTCCATGATACTTTTGTCATCTAAATATTTATTAAAACTACTGCAATTCAATACAATATATGTCTGGTATGATTTTTCTCTCCTTTTTCTGTTACGATTTTTGGTATTGTTATCGATTTTTGTTTTAACCTAAATAACACACTCAAAAGTGTTAATGATTTTTGAACGTTTTATTTGAATGGCTGCAGCCTGCATTTGCGGATCTGGTATGCGGGGAGAGGGAGTTTTGGGTGGTTGAAGCCTATTTTTTTTCGATTTTTATGGTGTTCCGTGGTTTGGATCCCCCTTTGTAGAAAGGCGGGATCATTATTTTTATGTTGAAAATATAAATTTGGTTTGATAAAATGTTGTTTTCCCTAAATAAAAACAACTGTTTCGTTCGTTTGTCGGATGCTATAGTTGGGATTATTAAAAAGTTCCTGAATCGTGACATTGATATAAAAAAAAATGTTGAAGAATTTTGTGTTTTCTCTGTCTTTCAGATAACAAGTCCTCTCCCATCCTTGATAAAATTTAATTTTACTGGAGCTTTTTCTACCAGTAGCTACATGTATAGCTTGTAATAAACAGACATCTCATTTGTAATTATACCACATCTTCTATCATGTTTATTGACATATACGTGTCTTTTCTTGGGTCAGTGGTTAGCTACCACAATTCCACATTCGAATTCCTTGTTATACCAAATTAAAAAGTGTTGGGTATGTGTAGATACACCATAAGAGAGGCTAAATTTCACGATAAAGCTTTGCTTTGAAATTTAGTTCATCCTATGGTGTATCTACACATATAGCCAATCACTTTTTTATTTGGTAAATGACATGTGTCAAAGTTCTCAACTGATATCACAGGAAAGAAAATGTGTTACAATGTAGTTTCTTGCTAAAAGTGTGAGGTATCTAACATACACCACATGACCATTTTCAATCTTCTGGTAAACCAATCAGAGGGTCGATATGGAACTGTGGTGTATGTGTCGATTCCCTCACACTTTTTCAAACAAACTATGCATATATCAAGTTACAATATCCCGATCCTGTGCTGAAAAAGTCTTTGTTGTATTGTTCAAATATGTATTTATTATTTTTCTAAAATTGCTGGTGAATAATATGTAACACTCCCAAACGTTTCCTTCCCCCCAAACGTGTCCGATTCTCCCAAACGTGTCTTTTCTCCCTAAACGTGTCCGAAATGCACACTATTCCCCAAACGTGTCCGATTTCATAACCTCCAAACGTGTCCGATAATTGTTTTTCGCCTAAACGTGTCCAATATTTAACGTCAAAACGGCACACGTCTTTTAGCGCTAATACATGTATCTCCTAATTAAAAAATCTCTGATAACGTTAACGGTAATTCTTTGATGGGAGATACACGTGATGAAGTTGTCATTTATCAGATTAAGTTCGATGTAGGTTTTTATTGATTATAATAATTGCAAAATTAATCTGTTATTATTAAATAATTCTTATATCATTTGCATATCTATAAATACTTGAATTGGATTGGTCAAGTAGAATTTTTCTCTTGGTTTACACTTCGATAAACCATGTTTCCGAAACTAAATTTTTAGAAAGTCAAGATGGCGGCGTACTCCTTAGTTACGACATGCCATTGTGCTTCTGATGGTACATATAGTAGCCATCAAAGTAATAGTTTAAATTAATAATCGCGTATGTTTGGCTGAAGAATTATGAGGATTAAACACATTTTTTCTAGAGGTTATTGATGTGTAAACCGGGGCGGTTAACTCACAAACTGAATAAAAGTGCTTATTGTCCAATTGCAAGTATTTCATATTCATTTAGAGCGAAAATACACATGGAGTTGAATTAATCGTTAACTTTGTTAATTATTAATTATTTTGTACTTACATGAACTCCGATGATGCCTTTTATATTTATCCGAATATTGCATGACGGGCTTTTAACAGTATTTTTTTTCTCACTTCTGTCAATAGTCTTTGTGTATTTCAAAAGCCCATCAAATTATAAACTTGTTATCCGGTTTTTTAATAAATTTTATAGATTCTTTTTTTATGAATATGACTGTTATGTGATCAACGCCGGTTTTAATTGCAACTTTGTTTTGTAGTGTATAAATAAACTTTAGACTGTTGATTACTATTGTCCAGTTGCAAGTACTTTATGTATATTTAGAGCGCACAATAATGTTTTTACAGTTGTACTGTACAAATTAACTTTAAACTGAACTTTAAACTGATGATCGCGTATTGTCCAGTTGCAAGTATGTCATGCATATTTAGAGAGAACATACAAGTTTTAATGTTTTTGCAGTTTTATTTAGAGAGAACATAGGCTACCTGTTTTTATTTTTTTACATTTGAACATACATGTTTTAATGTTTTTAATGTTCTATTGTTAAGATAAACTTTTTACTGATGGTTGCGTATTGTCCAGTTGCAAGTATTTTATGCAAATTAGACAAAACATGCAAGTTTTAATGTTTTTTCAGTTCTACTGAATTTTTAGACTGTTGCGAATTGTCCAGTTGTCAATATTTCATGCATAATTAGAGAGAATATTAAAGTTTTAACACGCAGAGAAAGGGACACTTTGACCCGTTAACTGTACAGTTTAATTCAACATGTTTGCTTACAATTTACATACGATATAGCCGAAATGACGCCCCCACTTTAACCCAATTTAATTCTTCCGTTTTGAAAAAGTACTAACGTGCTTATTTATATTTTTAATGAAATGGTAAAATTAGTATACGTTAATGAAATAGCAATAACCAAATAACGCTTGATATGGACACGTTTTGGGAATTGGACACGTTTGGGGGTTAGTTTAGAAATGGACACGTTTGAGCGTTTATACAAATGACACGCTTTGGCGCAGTTTTCAACTAGACATGTTTGGGGGAATCGGACACGTTTGGAGGGAAGGACACGTTTCTGAGTGTTACAAATATATTAAGTAAAATTCAAAATATGCCAATTAACTTTCCAGAGAATCTTTTCGGTATATATAAATATTTATATATATTTTGTACGAGGATTATTTTCATTTTTATTTAAGATTAGATTCTTTGCATATTTTGTACTGTCCTTTTCTTTTTGTCTTGTATACTTATTCAGTGATTGTTTGTTTATGTGTTACATATTTGTTTTCGTTCATTTTTTGTACATAAATAAGCCGTTAGTTTTCCGAAGTTGTTTTCCATTGATATTTCGGAACATTTTAAAGATGGCTATGCGGTATGGGCTTTATTCATTGTTGACGACCTATAGTTGGTAATTTCTGTGTCATTTTGGTCTCTTGTGGAAAGTTGTCTCTTTGGCAATCATACCACATCTTCTTTTTTATGTGTAGTGTACACGTTTTGTTTTTGTCTCTGATATAGTCACCTTAATAGGGTTTCTTGATAGAATCTTAATTGTCAAAATGACTGGTTTTGTGCTTATTTTCACTTCAAATACCATAGATGAACAAATAGGACAGCAATACACAACCAATGCAATGCATATGCAATGTATTTAATAAATTTGGCCAAGCAATTCTACAGGAAAGCTCCGAGTGATTTACAGGAAGGCTCCGAGTGAAATTACAGTCAACTTGCGAGCGATTGTACAGTCAATAAAAATATCCGACATGGAGAAAATAAATATATTTGGATTTCTACTAGGACAATGGCTTCACCATTCTAAGGAAAACGTTTTGATGCATATATCTTTCTTATTATTTTATTGGTTCATATTAACATAAAGAATGTTTTAGCTATCAAAACTTGAAGCAGAAACGTTATATAGGAACATAAGAGTTCGTCAAAGTTTCCATCAAGCAACTTGTTATTTTTCGAATGTCGGAGCACCGCTTGACAGTCTCCCGAATGACCAAAATATTAGAAAACCGTACAGTTCCGTTCCCACGCTGTGATACTATTGTCAGCTTTAGATAAATTGAAACTCAGATTTGTACAAATATATTTGAAACAGAAAAATGAAAAAGAAATCGAGTAGAAAGTGACGTGTACATGTATTAAGTCAACAATCCACTGCTTTTGAGAAAGATATAAAATATAAAATCGGATGGGCAGTTTCAGCGGCGAATATGTTGACAATTTTGCACATCTTTCTATCCTTTCTATATATGCATTATCGAAAACATATACCACTGGACTAATATTCCCCATCTTGCAACACCTCTCCCTTACAAACACGAATATTACTGGATTCAATGAACGAGAAACTGCGACGCCCTATGGTTGAAACGACAATGATAGGTGTTCTATCTATTCCTACATGCAGAATACCGATTGGGACTCATCACTGACGGGTGCCTATGGTGCAGCAGGAATCTGCTAACATTTCTGAAGCACCTGGTACCACCATCAGTTTTTGGTGAGGTCTTCATTTTCTATGTTGACGTGTTTGGAAATTTGCTTATCTTTAAGTCGTCATTCCTTTTTTTCTGTCATGATATTGTCAGTTTCTCTCGACTTGATTTATGAGTTTCAATGTCCCCTTGTTATCTATCTGTCGCCTTTTATTTTTTAAATTGCAGGAGAAACTAGAACAGTTGTTTATATATCTTAGTACTATATATTAATATGTAATTAAATATATTTAAAAAATCATACAAATAATACATCCATACAAATGTTATTTTGCTGTCCAGAAAGTTTACACATGCAGTTATGTCATTGCTGAAATGTTTGTTCAATCCTAAATTATTGAACAATTAACATAATCATTGCTTGACACTGTATATGAATAGTACGAATTTTCCATTTGTACCAAAATGGATCCTAATATGGTTATACCTTTTCTCAAACTTTCCCTAGTTTTAATAAAGTAATGACAAAAATTACTTACGTTATAATTGGCTGTATTTGTGTACGTCAAATAGGGATGCCTTTTGTCGTATGACAGCCAGCATTTAGAAACAAATTATAGAAATATAGAAAGCATATTTAAAGATCGCAGACGCATGGGTCGAATAATATGCTTAACAACGTACTATTTTCTATACATTACATGTTTCAAGATTACCTCTCCAACCTTGTGTTCGCATTTTGTTACAGCTATTGAGCGATATGTGAAAGAATGTTTTTTTTTTTTATAAATCTTTACAATGTTTAAGGTTATGAATATCATTCTGAAATGTCAATTAGCCTTTTGCAAATATATAGATCGGAAAGATAGTCTTTACATACCCTTTAAACTATAATGATTGTTCGGTGGTAATATAAGAATAGTCAAACTTAAATTGCTAAATTGTGATTTTATGGAAGGTATATTGATTCGAAATTTCCCGAAATGATCATTTTGGGAATTTATAAAGGTAGTCACGTTCTAAAAATTATATTTTAAAGGTAAGAACTAACATGAATGAATATATATTTATATGTATACATAATGAACATATTTCTTCCTGTATAAGAAGTTAACTCTTGTAAGTATTTTATAGCCATTATGTTTTGTTTATAGCTTTTAAAAGTCATATGATTATTTTCAGTATATACTGGAAAAATATACATCTCTGAATGGAAATAAGATACTTGGTTTGGTATAGGTGAGCTAAGGTCTTAATCGAGTTTGCATTATAGAGAAAGATAGCAAAACAATTATAAAATATAACGTACAATAGAGAAAAGTTAAGAAAGTCTGATAATTTGTCAGATGACACGAATGCCCCCACTCAAGCTTGCTTATATGTGTCATGAGACAAACAAACAGATTGACGGACGGTACGACAGGCGGAAGGATGGACGGTTCAGGGAAACACTTACTGCCCCATTTGCCATGCGGCGGGGGTATTTAAAAAATCGGAGAGACTGTTGTTTTCAGAGGTCTGTGTAAACAGAGGGGGGTTCTCCGTCCAGTCCACTATTGCACGTAGGAGGGATGTTTTGACACTTATGTTACCATAGGGTCACCGATATGCTTTTTTCAATCCTTTGGCTATCGGTTTGTTTGTCTCCCTGGAACTTGTTAAACATTTTATCTGCGGTCTATCAAATATCCACACATACATATTTTGTACATATACTTGTTGTATTATAAGTAATAAATATTCTATATTCTTTCTACAATTTGTATTGTCTGTTTTTCAGCGCCAGTAGTCCGTTTATTAATTATAAAATATAACGTACAATAGAGAAAAGTTATTAAAAAGAAAAGAATAATTTGTCAGAGGACACGAATGCCCCCACTCAAGCTTGCTTATATGTGTTATGAAACAAACAAACAGATTGACGGACGTTTGGACAGGCGGAAGGATGGACGGTTAAGGGTAACATTTAATGCCCCATTTGCCGTGCGGCGGGGGTAAATAAATGATAGAGGATAATGAAATACAAAAGTATAAAGAATAACAATGGAAAATAAATAACTAGATTATGCAATACTGATTACGAAAAGTCTGGTACAGAAATGTACTATGTACAGAATGAATAAATCATATAATTATGGATAAATTTAGAAGTGTAATTGTCATGAGAATTTTACAGAGAAAGCGTTATTTTTAAAGATAAAGAAATATGACCATTAAAAAGTAAGGAATGTGGAAATGAAGAACTCCCTTCAAGACCCTTATAAAACATTGAAAGCCCTTATAGAAACACAAAACCTCGCTTTCCAGGACACCCCTCCCCTCTGATCATATTACAATGTGTATAATGACAACACGAAATTGTTCTATTAGTACATTTCTCGAAATTTGAATTACTCTTTACTCGAACAAAATCAAAACTCACAAATATGCTTACAAATGTCAATGTACCAAATCCAATGGATAATTTTTAATCTGCAACACCTTTAATACCTTTGCAAAAGGTGTTCATAGTTATTTATAGTAGGAGAGATTTTGTAAACAATAAGGAATTTGAGAACTAAAGGATTTTCTTGAAATGCCGTTTATACCCTATATATACAGATCATATGGCGTCTTTAATATTCTACAATGGTTGACCAACTTTCTAAAAATATCTCTTGATTTAAATTTTTAATATTCAGATTACACACATGGTTCGCTTATATATTTGCACTCATTGCACTCATATAGAATGAAGATAATAACATCTGTGTCTTAACTTTTTATTGTTTCATTTTAGAACATAAAATGTTTTTCTGTTACAAATCATGATGTATCGTGTTATGTGTACATGCTATGCTGCCCATCAAGGGAACTTGATTGGAATAATAAATATGCTTCTTCTTCTTCTTCTATATTCTAATCTTAAACAAGAAGCATTTAAATGACCAATTGTGCAAAATATCAGTTTAAATTAACTCCAATTTACTGCATTTGCTTTACCCCATTTCTTGAAAATTCACGAATAACAGGCAAACAAAATTTGTTTTGTACAACCTCACAAACGGCACCGGCTGGTTACCCGTTATGTAAGGAAAAAAGTAAAATATCATTTTTTTAAAAGATGCTACAGGTCCAAGGTTTCCGAACATCAAATAGTATTCAAATTATAAGAGGAATGATGTCACGAGGAAGATGCAATTGTCTAGAGTCTTCATTCACTGTCAGGTCTCTTTCCACTGTATCGAGTCATTCTAGAGTTCAGAATCATATTGTAAAATATCAATTATTTTTCTACAATGCCTGTATTACGAAGAAACTAAGATGTCAAATATCTCCGACATCTAAAATGAATTTGGCTATCATTTGAGGTCCATTTATGGATCATAAAACTCCTATCAATACAACTTTTTCATTCATTCTTGTTTTTTTTTTAATGCTGTAGTTTGAGACTTCGGACGAACGAAGTTTATTTAAGGAAGTTTGCTTAGTTTCAAAATAAATAGCTTTCCATAAAACTATTATATATTGATAGGGGATTAATTAAGGAAGCAAAAAAGCAAAAAAATATAGGGGTCAATGTGCTTGTTTTCAAGATATAAGCCACTGGAATTTTGGCGGGAAAATGTTCTCTCTTGATTTTTCTTAGCTTTCTCATTGACCAATTAAAGTTCTCAAAAACTTTTAAAAAATAAATAAGATTTGAAAAGACTTTTACAATTGGTTTATGATTATACATGTAAAAGATTTATAAAAAGAAAATTGAGGGTCAATGGGCAAAATATTTTAAGGCATTCATATGGATAAAACCAGAGGATTTTGAAAATCTGACTAAAATTCCAAAATATGACAAGCAAACATTTTTAAGTGTAATTTTTAAAGGTTGTATCCCAATCACAGGGCTGGACATAACTGATCATCCAATTTGATAATTATAATCAATAATAATTTGCCTAAAATCAGCATTTCTATACCTAAAATGAATAAAGACAAGGTTTAGCAGCTCTACAGAATGATTTTGCTAAAGTTTAGGTCATTATTAGAAAAGAAAAAAACTCGTTTGACAATAATCTCAAAAAAAATTATTAGATTTATTAGACGTAGCCCCTGATTTTTCGGGATCAATGTTTCTTATTTATTTGTCTTTTGTTCATTGATTGCCCTTCTTTATTCTGTTAGTGTTGCATTCCTTTTGTAATTTAGTAATTTTGTTATTTATTTAACTTGATCATGAGTTTAAAAAAAAAAAAAAGCCACAGACTTAAATATGTGAATTACATTTTTGCTTTATCATGCATAATTGGTCTTTTGATGTTGTCCCTAGAAACTGTATCTACAAAATGTATACATTTTACTTTGAGACCAAAATATTTTCAAAAATTTATTAAAACAGAACTTGCATTTTCAGATTAAGAAAGGGTTTGGGAACTCCCAGAAAGCATGATTTTGCATCAATTGTTCTATCGCTTCTTGGGCCTTAAGTGGCGCCAAAACCCTTCAAAAAAATGTTTGCCTCGCTCCGCTCGGTAACATGTTTGCAAATACTTTTAAAAAAGGCTAGATACAATCAAACTTTAATACTGTGTATGTATGCAATACATGTATATGCAGTTCGGAATACAGTTCTGCACAGCATGATGATAAATTCTGATTAAATGGAACATAATTGCTTGACTGTCTATGTGTTATTATTTATAATAAACAAATAATTTAAAAATTGTATGTTTTCGAATATTATAAATACAGTTGTGAAAATAAAAAATCAGTCCCTAACTTTAATAAAAATGAAAAATCTTGCTTCAATAGTGCAGAAAATAGATAACCTGTCCTCTTAGTTAACAGAAATAAATAACCGATCCAAAGCAGATCCTCCTGCTCCCCCCCCCCCCCCAGAATATCAAATGGTCGTCCCCATAGTCTGAAATGTATGTTCTAAACGGTCTCTGAGTATTGCTATGTTCCGGACAGACGGAGATTAATTGTATAACTCGCGTCGACACGATTGGGAACCCATGATGTACCTGTTGTAACGTGTAACCGGGCGGGGACGTTTAGATGTTTTTATCCTCGGGTTCGTACCAGTTTCCTGGGATTTGAAAAGCAATTCAAAGTTATAAAGTCAATAAAAAGTTTACACTATCACTATCAAATATGAAACAAATACTATACTACATAAAACGAACTTCAACACCTATAAACCTAACCCGAACTTGTTGAATTAAAACTGTTTAAAACCCCTTTCTGTCTGATACTGTTTAAACCAACTGTTTGAAACTAAAGTCTGGAACCTAAATGTATAGAAATGGTTTGAAACCTAAATGTATAAAACTGGTCTGAAACCTAAATGTATGAAACTGGTCAGACGGTTTGGAACTATTGTCTGAAACCTAAATGTTTGGAACCTGTCTGGAACCTTAATGTTTGGAACCTGTCGGGAACCTAAATGTTTGGAACCTGTCTTGAACCTAAATGTTTGAAACGGGTCAGACGGTTTGGAACTATTGTCTGAAACCTAAATGTTTGGAGCTGGTCTAAACCTAAATGTTTGGAACTGGTCTGAAACTTAATAAAAACGAATCTTTGGTAACTATTTAAACTGGTGAAAACTTTCGTATGAAACTTTATTAAATAAACATGTCTATAACTGTCTGAACAACAGGGAAGCACTAAGGCATGGTATGTCAGCAAACACTCACTGCAATAGTGAGAGATGTGAGACGCAAAACCTTAGCACCAGCCCTGTTTGGACAATCTGTACCGAACCAACAGTCTCAGCCCTTTCTATATTCTTTCCGCAGGTTCCAAGCACTTCACTTTACTTAAACTAAACTGTCTGCCTGCTATTCACTACTTTCTTTCCAACCTATACGATGTTAACTGTCTGCTGTCTTCGGTACAAATGACGATTTGAACTGAATAGCTACCCACTATTTATACTTCTGACGCGGACCTCGAAGAGAGCACCCTAGTAACAACTGTACAGGTACAGCGTCTGATAGCAACCAAGGATAAAGGGATGATTTTAGATACAGTTTTCAACGATAAACGGATGATATGGGAAACTTATAGAGATATCGGAAAATATATAACTGTAGAACTATTATAACCTTCTTAAACTGCAAATTCGTAACACTACCCACGCCTCCGATTTCATGCGTCCTCGCATGAGTTTTATAATTTTATACTGACTTGATCAAAACACAATCAAAACTGTTCTTGTTAAAACTAGCTGACACCATACCAAGGTTCTACTTTAAACCTCAATGTATCCACTCATTCCGCAGAATATCTCTCCCAGCAACTGTTTGTACACCGAGGGTTATACCATGATAACCAACTAATGGCTTTCCTACAACAATCTGCCGGCAAGCGTCAGACCTAGGGGTACCTTAGCCTACTCACAGTTCCGGGGTTCCTGTCAGCCTCGTTCGACTTGCATGTTCTTTCTGTTTTGTTAGCTAAGTTTCTATTTTTTCTAAATACTAGTATCATACTTTTATTAACATTTGTACAAGCAACTGAATACTGAACTTAAATTAAATTTTGACCAGATAAAACCGTTAAAAATATTCTATTTTGAATACCACTTGAAAAGTTGTGTTGCCAAAAACCGGTTTAAAACAATTTTGCCTCACAACAGGCCACTTATGGACCGCTCAATGAGAGTTGTTGTAAAGGGTTCTTTAACGTGCACAAGGCGTGGTACTCCCTGAACACGGGACCTCGGATTTAACGTCCCCATCCGACGGACGGACAGTCATAGACAATCACAAAATACTCAACAGAAATGCTCGACAAATCCCACCGCTAAGCCACCATTTGTAACGTGTAACCGGGCGGGGACGTTTAGATGTTTTTATCCTCGGGTTCGTACCAGTTTCCTGGGATTTGAAAAGCAATTCAAAGTTATAAAGTCAATAAAAAGTTTACACTATCACTATCAAATATGAAACAAATACTATACTACATAAAACGAACTTCAACACCTATAAACCTAACCCGAACTTGTTGAATTAAAACTGTTTAAAACCCCTTTCTGTCTGATACTGTTTAAACCAACTGTTTGAAACTAAAGTCTGGAACCTAAATGTATAGAAATGGTTTGAAACCTAAATGTATAAAACTGGTCTGAAACCTAAATGTATGAAACTGGTCAGACGGTTTGGAACTATTGTCTGAAACCTAAATGTTTGGAACCTGTCTGGAACCTTAATGTTTGGAACCTGTCGGGAACCTAAATGTTTGGAACCTGTCTGGAACCTAAATGTTTGAAACGGGTCAGACGGTTTGGAACTATTGTCTGAAACCTAAATGTTTGGAGCTGGTCTAAACCTAAATGTTTGGAACTGGTCTGAAACTTAATAAAAACGAATCTTTGGTAACTATTTAAACTGGTGAAAACTTTCGTATGAAACTTTATTAAATAAACATGTCTATAACTGTCTGAACAACAGGGAAGCACTAAGGCATGGTATGTCAGCAAACACTCACTGCAATAGTGAGAGATGTGAGACGCAAAACCTTAGCACCAGCCCTGTTTGGACAATCTGTACCGAACCAACAGTCTCAGCCCTTTCTATATTCTTTCCGCAGGTTCCAAGCACTTCACTTTACTTAAACTAAACTGTCTGCCTGCTATTCACTACTTTCTTTCCAACCTATACGATGTTAACTGTCTGCTGTCTTCGGTACAAATGACGATTTGAACTGAATAGCTACCCACTATTTATACTTCTGACGCGGACCTCGAAGAGAGCACCCTAGTAACAACTGTACAGGTACAGCGTCTGATAGCAACCAAGGATAAAGGGATGATTTAAGATACAGTTTTCAACGATAAACGGATGATATGGGAAACTTATAGAGATATCGGAAAATATATAACTGTAGAACTATTATAACCTTCTTAAACTGCAAATTCGTAACACTACCCACGCCTCCGATTTCATGCGTCCTCGCATGAGTTTTATAATTTTATACTGACTTGATCAAAACACAATCAAAACTGTTCTTGTTAAAACTAGCTGACACCATACCAAGGTTCTACTTTAAACCTCAATGTATCCACTCATTCCGCAGAATATCTCTCCCAGCAACTGTTTGTACACCGAGGGTTATACCATGATAACCAACTAATGGCTTTCCTACAACAATCTGCCGGCAAGCGTCAGACCTAGGGGTACCTTAGCCTACTCACAGTTCCGGGGTTCCTGTCAGCCTCGTTCGACTTGCATGTTCTTTCTGTTTTGTTAGCTAAGTTTCTATTTTTTCTAAATACTAGTATCATACTTTTATTAACATTTGTACAAGCAACTGAATACTGAACTTAAATTAAATTTTGACCAGATAAAACCGTTAAAAATATTCTATTTTGAATACCACTTGAAAAGTTGTGTTGCCAAAAACCGGTTTAAAACAATTTTGCCTCACAACAGGCCACTTATGGACCGCTCAATGAGAGTTGTTGTAAAGGGTTCTTTAACGTGCACAAGGCGTGGTACTCCCTGAACACGGGACCTCGGATTTAACGTCCCCATCCGACGGACGGACAGTCATAGACAATCACAAAATACTCAACAGAAATGCTCGACAAATCCCACCGCTAAGCCACCATTTGTAACGTGTAACCGGGCGGGGACGTTTAGATGTTTTTATCCTCGGGTTCGTACCAGTTTCCTGGGATTTGAAAAGCAATTCAAAGTTATAAAGTCAATAAAAAGTTTACACTATCACTATCAAATATGAAACAAATACTATACTACATAAAACGAACTTCAACACCTATAAACCTAACCCGAACTTGTTGAATTAAAACTGTTTAAAACCCCTTTCTGTCTGATACTGTTTAAACCAACTGTTTGAAACTAAAGTCTGGAACCTAAATGTATAGAAATGGTTTGAAACCTAAATGTATAAAACTGGTCTGAAACCTAAATGTATGAAACTGGTCAGACGGTTTGGAACTATTGTCTGAAACCTAAATGTTTGGAACCTGTCTGGAACCTTAATGTTTGGAACCTGTCGGGAACCTAAATGTTTGGAACCTGTCTGGAACCTAAATGTTTGAAACGGGTCAGACGGTTTGGAACTATTGTCTGAAACCTAAATGTTTGGAGCTGGTCTAAACCTAAATGTTTGGAACTGGTCTGAAACTTAATAAAAACGAATCTTTGGTAACTATTTAAACTGGTGAAAACTTTCGTATGAAACTTTATTAAATAAACATGTCTATAACTGTCTGAACAACAGGGAAGCACTAAGGCATGGTATGTCAGCAAACACTCACTGCAATAGTGAGAGATGTGAGACGCAAAACCTTAGCACCAGCCCTGTTTGGACAATCTGTACCGAACCAACAGTCTCAGCCCTTTCTATATTCTTTCCGCAGGTTCCAAGCACTTCACTTTACTTAAACTAAACTGTCTGCCTGCTATTCACTACTTTCTTTCCAACCTATACGATGTTAACTGTCTGCTGTCTTCGGTACAAATGACGATTTGAACTGAATAGCTACCCACTATTTATACTTCTGACGCGGACCTCGAAGAGAGCACCCTAGTAACAACTGTACAGGTACAGCGTCTGATAGCAACCAAGGATAAAGGGATGATTTTAGATACAGTTTTCAACGATAAACGGATGATATGGGAAACTTATAGAGATATCGGAAAATATATAACTGTAGAACTATTATAACCTTCTTAAACTGCAAATTCGTAACACTGTTAAATTTAGACCTTTTCAACAACTCTCGACACCTACAATTGAGAACGACTACGACAGGTAAAATGTGTGGGGTCGTCTCAAAAGTAAAAAGAATCAGATCATTATTGATTTTATTGCTTTCATTGACAATGCAATGATACAACTTTTCTACAGAGTCCAAATGACATGGATTTTTAATTTATTATAAAGAAAATGATGGACATTAAGTCACATTTCATATTTTAGACGTTGAGCTTATAGCTGTCCTGGTGGAATTTATAAAATGAAAAGAACATTATTGCAGTTAATATTTTAAATTAAACAATGATTATGTCTGTTGACTAAAGGGCGGCACATATTTCCACAATGTCTGTTAGTTTTGGCCGTGGGTGCCGTCATAATGTACTCAATACTTTGTATCTTTTCAATTTACCAATTTGGTGTTCCACTTGAATTACATGTATGTATTCACCAATCACTGCTCAATTGTTGTAACTTGCATTGAAACGAGAGGTCAATTATAATTTTTTTTACAAAATTCATCATGGAAAAACATCAACTCTAACAAGATATCTTGAAGCCGAGAAGTCCGTCGTTGATAAAAAAAAATAGAGGTGATATTTTCCTTCGACCTTAAAATTCAATATGTGATTTTCCCTCCTGAATTGAATATGAAGCCTACATCAAATAAGGTGAAGATCGGTTGAAAAACACTAAGTTGGTCGTGTTTACAAGTGTTTTAGTGTGATACGGACGGACGGACAGTCTAGTAATTATTTTTCATAAATTTTGAAAAACTTCATACAAGATTTTACACCAACAAATTAATCGTTATTGACATGCGGCAAACATTTGGTGAAAGACTCACATAATCAGAAAAATGAACAGAAAGTGAATAAGGATGCAGAATAATGGCAGTATTTTTCTTAATCAATTCAACATGAAATGTCGTGCAAATACATACGAAATAAGAATATAATATGAATGAGACATATATTTATTTGTTAATATATTCTTTAGCTATATAGTCAAGACCGTATATAACCGCCAATCCAGTATGTTACGTATTGATAATCATGATTGTTTATGTCTTTGAGACGACCCATCCATTTTACCTGTAAACTGTAGGTGTCAATCATTAGTCGGTGTCGAGAGATGTTGAAAAGGTCTATTAACAATACAGTGGTTTCCAATCTTAAACCTTAATCAAATATACGGTTAAAACTTTGTTCAAAATGGTGAAAAAATCATAAAATAATGTTGTCTATTGTTTCTTATGACTATTTTTCATATAAACAGATTTGTTAACACAAAGAATAAGATAGTTTAAAGGCTACGTTTATCGCTTATTGATTGATAATGTAGAACAACAAATACTATAGTAGTCTATAGTAAAATCTAATTTAACGAGCATATTTTTAATTTCCTTCCTTGTGTCAAATCAGGTTTAAAGTTTGAAGAATTAGGTAAGCATAAATTTATAATGCATAAAATCTTGCCTATGTGTTTTTTTTTTCTTCATATTACTGTAAAGATCTGTAAAGTTATCTGGGTCGTGGTTTGAAATGTATTTCTACAATAAGATATATTTACATTATTATATACTCACAGGCCTTCTAGCCAACTCAAATGCAGGTGTATGTAGTTTATCAATCCGTAGTAAACATTAATATTTAATTGACAATTTCATTGTGCATGGGGTTATACGTCAATGTGACAGAACCAAAAACAATACAAAAGCAGAGAACATCAGACTGTACATTATAGGCATTGGATACGTATTAAAATAAGGACCTGTTTGTAAGTATACTAGTCAACAAAAGAAAGTAACGATACAAGGCAATGTATTTTCCATATCAAATGAAATTACATACACAGTACCAAGGTAAATATTAAAAGATTGTTGTTTTCATATCAAAACCATTCGTATCATGCGATTTTTTTAGCTGTATTTTCCTGGAATAGTCGTTTACCAGCACCAAGTTGCAAATACACGATTTTTGGGGTTTTTTGTTCTTCTTTCAAAAACCGTATGTTCACTAAAAAATTTAAAAATCGATGTTGGAACTAAAAGCTTTAAACTTAATGGTCTGTCTAAAACTTTGAAGGCCTTTGCAGATATTTGAATACTTAATTCTCATCTTCGAAATTAAGTGCCGACCTTTTGTCATCAATTTCCGCAAAATAAAATTGACCCCCGTGTTCAATAATTTTTCATTGAGAAAACAGTTTTTCTTTTTTCTTATATTTTATGACAAATTGGAGTTCAAAAATGTGTATCGTTACTTTTGTTGGCGAGTAAACTTATTTTTGTCATTCACTTTAATTTTCTTTATGTAAACCTGAAAATACAACATCTCTCTTTATAAAGTCATTATGACACTCTCAGTGTAATCGATTAAATAATTTACAAAGCACATCAATTTAGAGACATAATTTGCTTTTTATTGATATATTGTGAGGAACGGAGTATGCACCAAAATGCAAACTTAACAGTTGCAAAACTTTTCTTAATAAAAAAAAGGATCATGTTCAGGTTTTTTCCTGTAAAGAAAAAAGTGAAATAACAAAATAATGAACTCTGAGGAAAATTCAAAACGGAAAGTCCCTTATCAAATGGCAAAATCAAAAGCTCAAACACAAGAAACGAATGGATAACAACTGTCATATTCATGATTTTTTACAGGCATTTTCTTATGTAAAAAATGGTTTTATAGCTAGCTTAACCTTTCACATGTACAACAGTCGCACAAAATTCCATTAAATCGATAACGACGAGCGAACAAAAAAAAAACCGCACACAATTAATAGGCAAATATTTCAAAACTAGGTGTACAGCAGTCAAAACCGTTTTATAATCCTAGTAACTATAAAAACGAACGAATATGTCAACTAAGAAACACAAAAAGGCATTTAGACAAAGACAAGAATACAAAATTAACCAGAGCACAATAACACAATGGCGGGATGTATTATAATCGAGCCAAGTCAAATGGATATTTTCAAAGAAAAAAACAAAACAACAAAAACATCGAACTCCGAGGAAAATTGCAAAAGGATGAAAAATAATAGATATGCAGTTTAACATTTTGAAATACAATTAGTTTTCTATACCAAAATAGCTCAGTAAATAAGAGACCTATTAGACAAGAACACTTTTAGAGATCATGCAAAGTTTGACCTATAACATCTAAATACAGGGCTTAGGGAACAACAGTAAACCGATGCTCATAAGTAATTTCGGTGACGATAATAAAGGTTAAAGAATGTAATACGTTTTCTAAACAATGATTAGAATATCAATGATCGCATACTACAAATGACAAATAGTCTAGAGGGTAGTTCATTGTAACATCACACACGTGATTATTTGAAAAATAATTATACCATGGCTTTAACTGCAAAGTCATGCAAACAGAAGTCAAATTAGACTTATAATATACACAGACCTCGTTCATAACAGTAAGGCTGCTTTTCATATCTTTTCTGTTTATGAAGAACTTTGATATCATTTAATCTGTTTAGCTATGTTGTTAGGATCTATGTTTACTAGTATCATTTTTCAAATTGATAAACATTTGATTGAAATGCGAAGACAGGGTGTAAATCAAACAACTTTCAAGTGCTTTATATATATATATATATATATTATTTCAGACTATAGCAAAATATCAACATGGCTGCTTCCGAGGTGGAGAAACCTCCCTTGCTAGTGGTAGCTATGGACTTCGGTACTACATTTTCTGGTTATGCGTTTGCTACACTGGATGACTACAAAACTAATCCATTATTAATATCAACTTATACTTGGGCAACAGGGTCTCAAACTGGAATGTCTTTGAAAACTCCAACATGTATTCTGTTTGATTCTGATGAAAATTTTGTCGCATTCGGAAAAGATGCCGAGGACAAATATACTGAGCTTGCAAACGAAAACATCCATAAAGGATGGCACTACTTTCGAAGATTTAAAATGGATTTGTATAAAACCGGGCCGCAGGTAATTAATTTTTAGTTAAAAGTATCAAACACTTGGTTCAATTCTCGAAAAAGAGAAGCGAAAGATACCAAAGAGTTTTACAAACTCATTATCGAAAACAACTGAAAACGCCATGACAAAAATAATGCCAAAAGAAAATTAATTGTACAATAAACTCATCATAGATACCAGGACTAAATTTAGTATATACGCCAGACGCGCGTTTCGTCTACAAAAGACTCATCAGTGACGCTCGAACACAACAAAGTTAAAAAGGCCAAATAAAGTACGAAGTTGAAGAGCATTGAGGACCAAAATTGCAATGGATTGCCATAAGAGCAGTGAACAGAAAATGGTTATCTCTCGGATTTAACAATTTGTTGTCAAACTGCTGCAAGAGAACAAATTGAATAGGGTTAAAAGAATTTATATACATATATTTTCTTTATAATTCCTGAGACACATATGTTTGAAATTCAACTACACAAACACGAAGACTAAATTCACTGTTGTTCTTCGTGGAAACAAAGAAGTTTATAAATGGACATACTCATTTCATGATACCACGAGTTAAATTCCCATACACGACAGGCGAAATAGTTCAGTAAGCGCTGATTAGTATTGCATGGCGAATTAATAATTTAAGAAACATATAAAATAGAATAAACTTTGTCTTTTGCGTACAAATTCAACTAACCACCTCAAGTCATTACGACTAAACATAGTTTGTGAGTGAGCCAGACGAGTTGATTCATCAATAAACTCCTTCAAAATAAATGTATAACTGCAGGAAATGCCACGGGATCTTAAAATTAAAGACGATCAAGGCAGGTCTATGTCAGCCATGATAGTGTTTGCAGAGAGTATAAAGTTCCTTAAAAATCATATGATGGGTGAATGGGCCAAGAGAAATCTGCAAAAAGCATTTAAACCAGATGAGATCCAATGGGTTTTAACAGTTCCCGCCATTTGGAGTGATGCGGCTAAACAATTCATGCGAGAGTCTGCTGTGGAGGTAGTATATTGTTTAGTACATTGTTTACTAATTGTAGTATAATTGGAATCTAGTTTTAATTTTAGAACGAATAAGGAAGTTAAATACACATTATCAGTTGCAGTTTGAGCAGACCTGTGAATCAACAATCGGTTAGTAAAATAACAAGGGTCCATTGAATGTGGTTGTGGTGTGTTTTAATACAATCCTTATATTATCGACGCTAACTTTTTGTATGATGAAGGAATCATAAGACATTCATAAATCATGATCAGTGTTAATAAATACAAATCTAAAATGTTAATATTCGAGTATTTATGTATTTTATCACGAATAACTGTGCAAAATTTCAAAATGGTACCCATTGCAAATTTGCACAAATCATTATTTTTTTATGTTTCTGACATTCATAATTTGACAGAGTTTTCATTTTAATAAATAATGATTTCAGGGAGGTATACGCAACACTAAGTTGATTTTAGCATTGGAACCCGAAGCAGCTTCTATATACTGTAAACATATCCCTAACGAACTTACAGTTACAAATGGTCAAACTACAATAGATGCACTGTCACCAGGGACAAAATACCTTATCCTGGATGCAGGAGGTGAGTATTCTGTATAGCGCAAACTAAAACTAAAAATGAAGCTATGAATCTTTGATAGAGAAAGAAGAAAGATGCTAGATGGACATTCAAACTCATAAGTTGGAAATAAACTGACAAAATCATAGCTAAAAAAAAATAAAACAAAAACAAACAATAGTACCCAAAACACAACATAGAAAACTAAAGAATGAGCTACACGAACCCCACTAAAAAAGGGGTGATCCCAGATGCTCAGGAAGGGTACACAGATCCTGCTCTTACATATGCATCAAATAATCCTAAGTGACTGGCACATGTGTATAGTATCTTTCTCTTAATTAAAATCATTCACTTATGCTTCTTCTAGTCATATTTTCTTCTGGTTACCAGTAATGCAGAGTTCAAGAAACTAAAAAGTAAAGACAGACTCGTATACTTATTTTGATTGTTTTGGCGACTATATTTTAAGAAATGACTAACTGGAAATTTCGTTTTTTTTTAAATAAACTAAGAATGGATATTATTCGATACATTTTAATTAACGAAAAGGGTGTAGAAAAAATACAGCCAATCGTATAGTTTCTTAATACTATGATTGATTTGATTTGATATTAAATACTATGAATATAATTATACATGGTAATTTTATTATCATAATACATTGTAATGTAAAAGAATTTTGTAGTTTTATGTACATATTTCAATATTGTTTATATCAGGCGGTACCATAGATATTACAGTACAAGAGGTTCAAGAGGACGGATCTATTAAACAACTGTACATGGCTAATGGTGGCGACTGGGGTGGTACGAAAGTCGACCTGGCCTTCGAAAAACTTTTGGAGGAATTTGTAGGAAAGCCTGCTTTACAGAAATTTCGACAAGAAAATAAATCTGGTCAATTAGATTTACAACGTGAATTTGAAACAAACAAAAGAACAATTAAATCTGGTCAGACCAGTAAGACTACAATACGAGTGCCTGTGTCCTTAAAAGATGCTTACACGGCTGTTTCTGGTAAGGAACTGCAGAGTACAAATGTAGCAAAATTACAGAAAGATAAACTGCGTCTGGCACCAGACACGGCCACTGACCTGTTTGCAGAACCATGTGCCTACATTGTATCACATCTTCAGAAGATTTTTGATGACCCAAAAGTAAAAGGAACAGACACCATTCTTATGGTGGGGGGATTTTCTGAATCACCTTTACTACAACATGAAGTCAAGAAAGCATTTCCATCCAAAAGCATTATCATCCCACCAGATGCAGGTCTAGCTGTACTTAAGGGAGCAGTCCAGTTTGGTTTTGATCAAACTGTTATCTCAACCAGGGTGTGTAAAGTGACATACGGCATAGCAAGTAGCAGTCCTTTTGATGAAGGAAAAGACCCGGAAGATAAAAAGTTTATTGATGAGGACGGCGATGTCTTGTGCAGAGGTCGATTTAGTAAGCACGTAGAAATCAGACAATCTGTGAGAATCGATGAGGAGATTACAGAACAAATCTATTCACCGGTTTCTTCCGATCAGACATCAATGGCAGTTGATGTGTGGACGTCTACAAACAAAAATCCGAGATACACAGATGAAAGGGGTTGTAGTCTTCACGGTAAAATTTCTGTCGAACTTCCTGATTCAAAACTAGGCGTTTGTCGGGATGTTGGTGTTAAAATGATTTTTGGCAAGACGGAATTAGAAGTGAAAGCCATTGTTAAGCATACAGGGAAAAGCACTGCTGCCAAATTTGACTTCCTACGTTAATAAAAAAAAAAACAAAAAAAAAACTGTTCAAATCTGGGTTAAATTATGACCCGAAAACTGATTTGTTTTGTATTTTACCTTGTTTTTATATATACATGTATCATCGAATGAAATATTAAATACTCGAATTCAAATCTTTAATTTTAAATGACTGTCTTTTGCAATTGAATCTAAGGCACCGCCTTTTGCAAATTATTGGACTAAATGGCGAAAAAAATTCTTGATATGCACAACTAATCGCGATCTTAAAAGGGTAAACAGATTTGTGATTGCATTATCAAACATAAGCAGAACAATAATATTACTTAGTACATCGTAATTATTATGAATTCAACAAGATTCCACGATTCAAGATTTCAAGATTCAAGATTCTTTATTTCTGAAACACCATAAAATTACAATGGTACAAAGAAGTTATCAAAAGTTATATTACATAACACAAACACACATGACAAGATGAGATGAAAATATCAAATAATACATGATAAACAGTATAGTAAAGAAGAGTGGTGATTAACCAGGAAGACTGACTTGAAAAGTTATCACCCTGGTAAATTTGCACAGCTTTTTCAACTTATTGTTTTTATTTCAACTGAAATAGTTTTTTCAATTTTAGTATGTTACATCTCTGCAGAGACATGTATACTAAAGAGATTAGCGACTTGTAAATCTCGCTGACTTCACGCGTGTAAACTCGTACCCAGCATCCCCTAATCATACGATAACGAGATTAGCGGTAGTCTAGACAATCGATAATAATCACTCGGAACACCCTGTTGTTTTTCTTTGTTTTAAGGACCAGGACAAAGACTCGAAGATGTCAGCAATCGAAATTTCCCCTTTTAAACTTGACTTTCATCTCAATATTTATATCTATATTAAAATTGATGCTTGGTGGTTGCAGAGACATTTAAATACATGTATACATGTCTCTGGTGGTTGTTGTGATATTCACGATGTCCAAGACAGTTTTTTTTTATCATGGGACGACGATTTAGATTTAGATATATTGTTAGGGGAATACACAGACACTGACCAAAAATTGTAGATAGTCAGTGGCGGATTCAGAGGGGCGTAGAGGGCGTACTTTGCCGAGTCCCTTTGCTCGAACTTTTTTTTTTTTTTTGTAAAATGATTAATCAAACTAGAATTCGTGAACTTTGCCATTTCCCGGCCGAGTATTTAATTTGTATACGACAATTCTTTTCTTATAAAGATATTATTCGCTTGTATTAACAGACTGTCAAAGTCATGTGATTTGCTATATGGTGGAGTTGATCAGCGTGTTGAAAAAAAACGTCACTCGGTCATTTTGAAATTCAAATTACAGTAATACACATTGCTTAGGCTGAGGATGCCATGACAATCAGGACACCTTCAAAGCGACACAGGATTGAGCAAGAACGTATTGACTTCTGTTTCACTATTCCACCAAAAAAATAAATAGTAAATACTCTATTATAGACTATTATACTCTCATGAAAAAAAAGTTCCACAATATTATTTACCTACGAAAACATGTTTAACCCAAACACCCCAGCCTTTTTAAAATAGCATAGATGAATAATGATCCCCAGTCAGTATTAGCTTCAGAAAGATTTCAAGCCTCAGGTACGAAGCATTTGATTAGAGGAGGCAGTCTGAGATATTTGAGAGAAAAAAAATTGACTGATCCTTGCCTAAACAAAAACTTTGGCCGTATCTAGATTGAAAACAATAGTCTTGTCCACTTTTTTGCTACTAAAAACAAAAATTTCCAACAAAATTATTTAGCATTAAATGAAAATGATGAATAAATATGGGCGTATTTTTTTGTTGCCGGGGTTTGCATGTCTGACCGGAATGCCTGTTTCGCCGGACTTATATATATTGAATACTTTTCTCAAGACCAGACTGTAACCTGCCTGGCGGGTGTGACCTTTATTGTTCCATTTGTCGACCGTCATTATGTTGTCATTTCAGACACTTTCGTAGTCTTTGGTGGATTTGGAACCCCTCACTTCGTTTCCCTTTATAGTTATGTTGGATGAAACATAATTAATCAGACATTTTGATAAAAACTGTTTGTCTTTTTTAACTCGTGTCGGTCGTATTGTAAATTTCATCGAATTTCCATGTCTATTTTTTTACTGACAAGTCCTACATCAAATATATCAGTTCATAACTTTAGATCAATACTATCATTTTAAGATAGACAATTTTGAAATAGGGAGAATACAGCCCTTTTTGGGTTGCATATATGTCTCTGCAATTGCAAAAAGATATTTTCTTCTTCAAACAAAAAAAATAATACATTTATAATGCATAACAACTTGACAAGATATGTTGGGCTACTTTACACTGTGATAAAAAGTTTCAAGTTTTAACACCAGGGGTTCACACTACCTCACTGTGTATCATCGCCACCGGAAATTGGGTACTAACGAAGCGGAGAGAAATAGAAAAAAAAAGTAAACAAGTTAGGAATTCGTTCAATTTAAAGCATTTCCACTCATCTGATGAGGGTGCCGCTTAAGAAATGATTTTCTGATATATAATTCTTTAAATTATTAGGCCGATAAGTACAAAATAAATACAAACTTTTGTGCAATACTCCAAAACTTGCCACTTAGTACCGGAAAATTTCGAGGTCTATCGTCCTCTGTAGCCCCATTCTCAAGATATTGAACTGTTTTTCATTATTTTTCCAGACACGATTTTAGATTATTATAGTGTGACATCATATTTAATGAAATTTGTTGTCAAAAACATGTTTTTTGAAGAATATGGACAAAAACATTGTTTGTTTGTTGTACGGCGAATTGCAGGACGTTGTACGGCGAATTGCAAAATAACAACTTTTGTGTGTACGGCATCTTGCAATATATTATAACTTTAAGAGGAAATTAATCACTGTTTAGATAATATCAAGTGACGATATTTTGTTGATAGCAAAGCTTTACAGGCTTACAAACATGCAACATGTCTTACTTATCAAATATTATTAGATATATGCCGTTAATTCAGTTCAGGAGGCCTCGTTGCCTTCCGCTTTTCGATTTTTCAACCATATTATCCTAAATACATTAATATATATATCGTTATACTACTAACGACTGTAAATGTTGTCTTATTTGTTATTAGGGTGAAATTTTGTAAGTTCATTAATATAAACCGTCCATTCATCTTTTGTTGGTGCTAGTTTTTTTTTTTTTTTAGATAAAACAGTTAAGATGTGGTATGATAGCAAATAAGATAACTATCCATCAGGATAAAATAAACTCTATGTTAGCAATTATATGCTATTGTACGGCCTTCAACAACGAAAACTCGTCCCTTATAGTCGGCTATACAAAGCACCGACCGAAAAATGTGGAAGGACTCAACAAGAAAGTGAACGGCCTAACTCATAACAAAAAAATTTATGAAAACAACAAATAAGATAGAGATGAAGCAGCGACAACCACCGAACCACAGGATCGGGAATTCGGACAGACACATAAAATTGTTTAATTATTTAATTTCTGAAATGACTCATTTGTAAAAATAAACTTTGAATTAAGAAAATACTTTGTTTTCATCGGAAGTAAGGAGAAACAAATCATGAATTGCATTTCGAATTAATTGTTTTGTCTGTTTCTATCTAATGCATTTTATCTAATGCATTTTTATATGAGGGGGGGGGGGGTAGGGGGTCTGTTAACATGTTAACAACACCTCGTTTTTGGCAAAAACAGTTAACAACAAACTGTAAATGCTGATAAGAGTTACCAGCAACTTTAATTGTAAACACATGGACAAACAATTGAACGGATGGAAAAGCAGACGGAGTGATTGACTCCAAGAAAAAAGACTATGTCATGAATAATCGAAAACGCTTCAAACACCAAAAGGGAGGCTTCTTCTGGTTATGTATATTGTTGAGTAAATGTTTTGTGTCAATCAATCGTAGAAAACTTGGGTTATCGTCATGACGTAGGAAAGTGTAACAAACAGATAGAATGAGTGAATACTATGGACGCGAACATTTTTTTAATGGCGGGGGCTCTTATAAATTATAGTTACATCTCAGTCAGGGTATTCATACGACTCATTGCTTACATGATTTTATTAAAAGGAGTTACGAAGGTTTACTGATTTTTATTTTAAATCATCAAAACCAGTGTATAAATCAGAAAGTAACATGTAAGGTGTCACACGTTGAAGCACTGTTTAATCTCCATCTGAGTTTATATAAAGAAGCCTTGGTCTATCTTTATATAGATTCATTCTGAATTTCTTAGACTAGCAAATTTGATTTCAATTTGAGAACCAATTCCTTTTATTTTTCGGCCTCTTCTACCAGGCCACACTGTTCAGTTATTTTACGAATTGCAAATTGAAAAGGTACTTTATTTTTCACAATTCCGTCCAGGTACTCTGGGTCGATATAACTTATCAAACATTCCATATGCATGTGAATTATTTTCGTCATAGGACTGACCAGGGTTTTAGCTGGATAAGAAGTGGCCTTTCCTTTTAACGTTTTGGATACATTACAAATAGAAGCCAGAAATAACTACATTGGTTAGACGTATAAAGAGGGGCATGAGATATCCCTAAACATGTTTAACTCTGCCGCATTTGTTGCACCTGCATGATCCAACTTGAGTCCGTAACCTTGTATTTATTTCAGATTCATTTATATGTTTCAAGAAACAAACATTGAACTTCGACCCCCTTTTGTAGTTAATTTATAGCTCACTTAGGAGACAGCTTCAGGTATACCATACAAGTTAAGTTTCCCATTTTGGCCATGATAAATTTTCTAAATATGAACGTTTTTGTACAATTGAATTGATTTTTAGATAGTTGAATAATAATATAGCCTTCCTAGTGGGTTTATATGAACATTTAGATTATTTTTAGCATGTTTTATAAGCCATTGTTCAGTTTGACCGTCCAAGAGTTCCTATCCGTACCGCCATATATTTTGAAAATTTTGTATTGTTTTTTCAACCAAGATTCGACGCTCGATCTTTTCAATTCAATTTCATGGGAAAAGACAGCAGAAATGCATATGCTTTTTTTACCTCTTGATAGATATATGTCTATGGTTTCAGGAAAGGTATCACTCTTATTGATTGAAATTTTCCTTTGGACCAAATTTTCAGATCTTTGTGACATGTTCAACCCCCTATTTTGCAATATTTGGTATCAAATAATTGCTCATTGTTGCCATAGTTACAACAAAAAAAGAGATTATATTTCACCATTATTACTGTTGGAAATCAAATCTATGGACGATTCTCTTTCCATAAATATACACATGCATAACTCAAATATTAAGCCTTATTTATTAGGAAGGAAGGGAAAGAGGAAAGAGGGTGTTTAAAAATTATGAGTGTAAATTCTTAGTTTTTTTCCTATCTGTGACTTGACACCCACCCTAGTGCATAATTTTCTCGCTGCGTTGGGTTGTTTCTTCTACTATTTGGTCGGGCTTCTGTTTCTTTGACATTTTCTTCATTTCCATTCTCAATTTAATCAAGGATTTACTATACTTACTGAAGATTTTTTTTTAAAGACATGTACAGTTACATATAATTATGCTGTTTAGGTCACTCCTTTGCGGAAGCAACGTTAAGTAAGAGATGGACAGCAAATTTTAATGTGATTCTTGTTAATAATAGTTAAGATCAGTTAACAGAGAAAATAATGTCAAAAGCAGTGAACACTTTAAGTATAAAGTAACAGATAACAAGAATCTCAATTTCAAATAAACAGTTAACATCATTGCAAATTTTAACAAAACAGATTACAGTTTTTAAAATTTATCAGTTAAATAACAGTTTTAAACAAATTTAAACTTTGAAAAGGACAAAAACAGTTTAACATAAAAAGGACCCCCCCCCCCCCCCCCCCCCCCCACACACCTTAGATATTTGAGCTTAATACTTTATTTTCTTTGAAAGGACGCGGTAAATAACTATTCTAAAATTAGCAAGTTGCCATTCAGTTGAAAACAAGTTGCCATACAGTAAATTTATCAACACGAGCAAGTTGCCGTACCCTAGACTTTATTTTTTATGGTCTATATTCTTCAAAATGCATCTTTTTAACAACAAATTTCAGTAAATATGATGTCACACTATAATAATCTAAAATCGTGTCTGGAAAAATAATGAAAAACAGTTCAATATCTTGAGATTGGGGCTACAGAGGACGATAGACCTCGAAATTTTCCGGTACTAAGTGGCAAGTATTGGAGTATAACACAAAATCTTGTATTTATTTTGTACTTATCGGCCTAATAATTTAAAGAATTATATATCAGAAAATCATTTCTTATGCGGCACCCTCATCAAATGAGTGGAATTGCTTTAAATTGAATGAATTCTTAACTTGTTTATTTTTTTTTCTGTTTTTCTCCGCTTCGTTAGTACCCAATTTCCGGTGGCGATGATACACAGTGTACCTTGTTTTTTATGTTAATAATTGATCTAGAAAGACTTCATCAATTTGTTAACAACAGGTGTCATTTCTGCATATCCAAGTGGTTTAATTACATGAGTTACTAACTTATTAAGAGGAAGAATCATACAGCTACTGATAACATAACATGTTTGATCTTTACTTCATGTACCTTACATGATGTTTACTTATTAATAGGTGTCAAATTATAAATAGTTTTATTACCATGATCAAGGCTCGTTAAACGTACAAAGAAACATAACCATATAACACCAGTTCTTGTGTCTCTTCATTGGATCCCGGTGCAGTACCGAATACAATATAAACTTATTTTGTATACTTTCAAAATCCTGCATGGCCTAGCGCCCGTCTATCTTGAGGAACTTATAAGCGCCTACCAACCATCAAGATCTCGTAGGCCGTGTTCACACCAAACACCGTGTAGAGTTAACATGTTTACAATTAGTTTAGTGAAGTGTACACTGGTTTCACATTACATTTGTTCACATCTATACACCTTGTTTAGCTACCTGTACATAAGATTTGTTCCCACTTGTAAACTATATGTCATTTAAATGTTCATTACGTAGAACTAAGTGCAAAATTTTTGGAAAAATTTTCTAGCGGTAAGGGAACAACCATTTGATTTCAAAGGGGGTGGGGGTGGGGGATGGGAATGGAAATATTCCGATCCCCAATTTGAAAAAAAAAAATATGGTCATACAGATGATAAATGTTTTTATTCTGAATCAAGAGTTTCCCCATACATTATAGTGTTAAATATTGAAAAAAAAGTATTTGATCACCAGCAACGAAAAAAAAGGAATAAAAACATACGCGCGAAAAAAAATCTGACTCAGATAAAAAAAAATAACCCTCCCCCTTTTTTTAAGTTAAGTGGTTGCTACTTTATGAAAACCATTTTTATAATTTGCAGTAGTTTGAATATACTAGAGATGTCTCGATAACGCATTAGAAAACGTTAGCTGCAACAGCGTGCTTACAGCCGGAAAAAAAAGGATTGAGATATTAGGGATCACTACATTTTTATCTTTTCTGTTCGTTTCAAATGGTATTTCTTCTCCAAGGAGTATTTGGTAAAGGAAAAATGGTAACGTTTTTTTTAATTTATTTTACGTGTTATTTAACGGATCTGAGATACTAGACAAACAAATCATTTTCCTCACACTTTTTTTTGTCATGCATTTATGCGTGAATCGTTTTTTTGAATAAAGACCAGTGGCAAATATTTCTGTGTACGTCAAATCGATTCGGGAAGACCTTTTCAAATGAATTAGGCAGCAACTATTTACTTCATTTTTTGTTGAGGGGGAGGGGGCGTGAACTATTGTTTTTTTCAAGACAAATTTTGGTGACAAAGTCGAAATTAATGTTCGCATTATATATAGTGGCAGCTGAGGATGAAACAAACAAAATTATTTTCAGGGCCAAAAACTGGAAACATCTTTTGTTTCCAAAACAAAATCCATAGCTCACCACGCCCACCCCCACCCCCTAGTCTTTATGTTTTATACTCAACTATAATAGCCCCCCCCCCCCGAAAATCAATTGGTTGCTGCCTTATGGGTTCGGCAATGATGCTGCTTTGGGTCTTGATTAGGGGTTAATAAAGTACGTTAATTTTTTTTAACAAAACAAAATCTGTAAAATGTAGACAACTAATAATTATCAAAAATATCAATTTTTACTCAAAAATAGTTTCCTCCTTAAATATATACACGATAAAACTAATGTCCTAAATGCCTAGTTTTGTGTACACTTAACCTACACAAGGCCTACATTGAGTATCGACTGTGTGTAGGTAAAACATGGTTTAAACTACATGTAAACATTGAGTTTTATCAATGGGAACGCAATTGTGTTTAGTTTACGTGTGAGTTACACTAACACAACACCGAATTTAGGTCAATGTGAACACGGCCTTAGATCGGAAAATGCCATGCAGCTGATACAACCTCGTGTACGCACCAAAATCTATGGTGAAAGACGCTTCGACAAAGCTACTGCGAGCCTCTGGAACAATCTTCCTTACCATCTAAGACATGAACACTCAATCGAACTTTTTAAGAAAAATTTGAAAACCCATTATTTTAGACTCGCTTTTAGTGATTACATGTAACTGTTTTTATACTGACAATGACTTTTTAACTTTGTTCTTTTCGTTGTAGTATAATATACGGAAGCGTATTAGCGCCACACATTTTTTTTTTTTTTTCCTATGTTTGCGTTAAAACGCAAACCTTTGCATTACATTAGCATGTGTTCACCAAACTCAAGCTAGCGAACAATAAGATGCATCAAGCTAGCGAACAATAAGCCAGCGAACAATAAGATGCATCAAGCTAGCGAACAATAAGCCAGCGAACAATAAGATGCATCAAGCTAGCGAACAATAAGCCAGCGAACAATAAAAAAACGCGCCAAACTAATCATGCATAAAAACCGAAGACTTGCAATAACACGACACGTACTTATAATTCTGATGTCAAATAATCTACAGTAGAAAGATAAACGAAATTTCATTTTAACACAGACAAAGGAGTATGTTCGATAAGGTACTAAAATGGCCCTCTTTTTTAGCGTAAATTTCAAATTCAGATTTATCGACCAATATCACGATGAATTATAGCTAATACATTGACTAGCTGGGATATAAACTGTTTAGCTGAAAATTCTACGTTTCTGCGTTTCATTATGACGTCACAAGTTGTACTCATTTTGATTTTTTTACGAAAAAATCAATGAAAATGGGTAAATTTCCATAGATTATTGGACAGAAAACATAGAGCGCATACGTCGACAAAAAAGATCTTTTAAAATAATGTTTGTGAAGACATTTCACATGTCTAATTTGAATCTTAAGCTTGTCGACGCCTGCGCTCTATGTTTCCTGGTCCTTTATTTGGCTGAAATCTAGCTGATTTTGTCAAATATCACCAAAATCCCTTATCTTGACCTTTTTTGAATGTAAAAATCAACTTGTTAGAATTAAACTTTGACAAAAACTGTTCTGTTTAACTTTCTAACATGTCTTTAAAACAACTTAAAACATGTATTGTCTTGTAACTATGAACTTTATAATTGGGGCCAAATATGGCCCTTACCGAACTTACTCCTTTAACTATTTATTAATGAATGTAATACAACTTTAAAAAAAAACTGCATCTTAAATTCTTTTAGCTAACCCTTTCTATTTTCTCTCTGATTAGAGTTGGTTTATTGTTTATAATAATGATAACAATTGATAACACCAGGTCTCACTAAACTAGTGTAGCGATACAATTAGATCTTCAAGCTTATATATACGATTGAAAAGTAATGAAGAAACTAAAGCTGATAACAATTATATGCACTTTTTGTCAAAGAAGTGGTATAAAAAAGAAGATGTGGTATGATTGCCAATGAGACAACTATCCACAAAACGACCAAAATGACACAGACATTAACAACTATAGGTCACCGTACGGCCTTCAACAATGAGCAACAAAGGTTGCCTGGGCCCAAATACCCAGGTGGGAAAAGTTACGGAACTTTTTTTTTTGAGGTCCAAAGTCGGGGTAGGGTGACCCTACCATCCCCCTTCTTTCGTTCAAAAATTTTCCCTACGGCAAAGCTTTTTTGCCCACTAGGTACAAATGATAGGCACTTGCCTTAGGTTGCCTGGACCCAAATACCCAGGTGGGTAAAGTTACGGAACTTTTTTTTTGGAGGTCCAAAGTTGGGGTAGGGTGACCCTACCATCCCCCTTCTTTCGTTCATAAAATTTTCCCTACGGCAAAGCTTTTTTGCCCACTAGGTACAAATGATAGGCACTTGCCTTAGGTTGCCTGGGCCCAAATACCCAGGTGGGTAAAGTTACGGAACTTTTTTTTTGGAGGTCCAAAGTTGGGGTAGGGTGACCCTACCATCCCCCTTCTTTCGTTCATAAAATTTTCCCTACGGCAAAGCTTTTTTGCCCACTAGGTACAAATGATAGGCACTTGCCTTAGGTTGCCTGGGCCCAAATACCCAGGTGGGTAAAGTTACGGAACTTTTTTTTTGGAGGTCCAAAGTTGGGGTAGGGTGACCCTACCATCCCCCTTCTTTCGTTCATAAAATTTTCCCTACGGCAAAGCTTTTTTGCCCACTAGGTACAAATGATAGGCACTTGCCTTAGGTTGCCTGGGCCCAAATACCCAGGTGGGTAAAGTTACGGAACTTTTTTTTTGGAGGTCCAAAGTTGGGGTAAGGTGAACAACGTACAAAGTTGCGCACCCTACATTGATACATTATAATATAGTTCTCAGCCATGAAACAAAAAGAAGGACGAAATCTACTTTTTCAACAGAAGTAAATTTTCTCAAACGCTTTTGTTTTGAAAGTCTGTCGTCTAAATAGTTTATACATTGTCTATACGTTTAACATACAGAAAATGTTATTTTAGGAACTACTTGACAACCGAAAGTAAGGAAAGCCATTTCAAACATTACATAATTTCTAGTTGGAAAGTTGATAAATAATAGGAACACCGTTTATACTTTAGATGCATTAACATAACACAGAAATGTATCAGCACAATATAAACAGTCAACTGACGACAATAAATACTAAGTAGATCTTAATGAGCGATTTATTTTTGAGGAAAGTCTTTTGTAAAAGTAAACGAATGTCGGCGGCGGACGACTACGGATTACAAACGACAGACACCAATTTTTTTGAAAAGCTCACACTGACCCTGTAGAGAAGGTTAGATATGATAGTGAATGTGTATTTACATATTATTACTTTAGACTATTATTTTCCACTAAGCTAGACTAATAACCCCATATATTTGATTAAGCAATCTTGTTACTGAAAAAAACAGGTTGTTAGTGAAGCTGATAATACTAATTTTTTTTCTTTTACAGTATGGCACTGTAGATTCATGTGACATAAACATTTTTTTTTTAAATACAGTAGTAGGGAACAACAACAGAACATGTTTAAAAACTTGCCATATTACTGGTAAAATTATTAAGCCAGTGATTTCTTTACCAAATTACTTAAAACCTATACTTAAGAGATTACAGTAAAACTACAGATGGACGTAACTTTACCCATCTTGGTCTTTGGGTCCAGGCAAGCTTAGGCAATTGCCTATCGAGTGTACCTAGTGTGGACAAAAGTTTTGCCGTAGGGACTTTGCTATGAAATAAATCAGGGGGATGGTAGGGTCACCCGACCTCAACTTTGAACCTAAAAAAAAAACCGTAAGTTCACCCACCTAGATCTTTGGGTCCAGGCAAGCTTAGGCAATTGCCTATCGAGTGTACCTAGTGTGGATAAAAGTTTTGCCGTAGAGACTTTGCTATGAATTGAATAAGGGGGATGGTAGGGTCACCCGACACAAACTTTAGACCTAAAAAAAAAGTTCCAAACTTTACCCACCTGGATCTTTGGGTCCAGGCAAGCTTAGGCAATTGCCTATCGAGTGTACCTAGTGTGGATAAAAGCTTTGCCATAGGGACTTTCTTATGAATTAAATAAGGGGGATAGTAGGGTCAACCGACCCCAACTTTGGACCTCAAAATAAATAGTTCCGGAACTTTATCCACCTGGATCTTTGGGTCCAGGCAAGCTTAGTCAATTGCCTAACGAGTGTCCCTAGTGTGGACAAAAGCTTTGCCGTAGGGACTTTGCTATGAAATAAATAAGGGGGATGGTAGGGTCACCCGACCCCAACTTTGGACCTAAAAAAAAAGATCCGTAACTTTACCCACCTAGAACTTTGGGTCCAGGCAAGCTTAGGCAATTGCCTATCGAGTGTACCTAGTGTGGACAAAAGCTTTGCCGTAGGGACTTTGCTATGAACTAAATAAGGGGGATGGTAGGGTCAACCGACCCCAACTTTGGACATCAAAATAAAAAGTTCCAAAAGTTTACCCACCTGGATCTTTGGGTCCAGGCAAGCTTAGGCAATTGCCTATCGAGTGTACCTAGTGTGGACAAAAGCTTTGCTGTAGGGACTGTGCTATGAATTAAATAAGGGGGATGGTAGGGTCAACCGACCCCAACTTTGGACCTCAAAATAAAAAGTTCTGAAACTTTACCCACCTGGATCTTTGGGTCCAGGCAAGCTTAAGCAATTGCGCATCGAGTGTACCTAGTGTAGACAAAAGCTTTGCCGTAGGGACTTTGCTATGAATTAAATAAGGGGGATGATAGGGTCACCCGACCTCAACTTTGAACCTAAAAAAAACCCCGTAAGTTCACCCACCTAGATCTTTGGGTCCAGGCAAGCTTAGGCAATTGCCTATCGAGTGTACCTAGTGTGGATAAAAGTTTTGCCGTAGAGACTTTGCTATGAATTGAATAAGGGGGATGGTAGTGTCACCCGACACAAACTTTAGACCTAAAAAAAAAGTTCCAAACTTTACCCACCTGGATCTTTGGGTCCAGGCAAGCTTAGGCAATTGCCTATCGAGTGTACCTAGTGTGGATAAAAGCTTTGCCATAGGGACTTTCTTATGAATTAAATAAGGGGGATAGTAGGGTCAACCGACCCCAACTTTGGACCTCAAAATAAATAGTTCCGGAACTTTATCCACCTGGATCTTTGGGTCCAGGCAAGCTTAGTCAATTGCCTAACGAGTGTCCCTAGTGTGGACAAAAGCTTTGCCGTAGGGACTTTGCTATGAAATAAATAAGGGGGATGGTAGGGTCACCCGACCCCAACTTTGGACCTAAAAAAAAAGATCCGTAACTTTACCCACCTAGAACTTTGGGTCCAGGCAAGCTTAGGCAATTGCCTATCGAGTGTACCTAGTGTGGACAAAAGCTTTGCCGTAGGGACTTTGCTATGAACTAAATAAGGGGGATGGTAGGGTCAACCGACCCCAACTTTGGACATCAAAATAAAAAGTTCCAAAAGTTTACCCACCTGGATCTTTGGGTCCAGGCAAGCTTAGGCAATTGCCTATCGAGTGTACCTAGTGTGGACAAAAGCTTTGCTGTAGGGACTGTGCTATGAATTAAATAAGGGGGATGGTAGGGTCAACCGACCCCAACTTTGGACCTCAAAATAAAAAGTTCTGAAACTTTACCCACCTGGATCTTTGGGTCCAGGCAAGCTTAAGCAATTGCGCATCGAGTGTACCTAGTGTAGACAAAAGCTTTGCCGTAGGGACTTTGCTATGAATTAAATAAGGGGGATGATAGGGTCACTCGACCTCAACTTTGAACCTAAAAAAAACCCCGTAAGTTCACCCACCTAGATCTTTGGGTCCAGGCAAGCTTAGGCAATTGCCTATCGAGTGTACCTAGTGTGGATAAAAGTTTTGCCGTAGAGACTTTGCTATGAATTAAATAAGGGGGATGGTAGGGTCACCCGACACAAACTTTAGACCTAAAAAAAAAGTTCCAAACTTTACCCACCTGGATCTTTGGGTCCAGGCAAGCTTAGGCAATTGCCTATCGAGTGTACCTAGTGTGGATAAAAGCTTTGCCATAGGGACTTTCTTATGAATTAAATAAGGGGGATAGTAGGGTCAACCGACCCCAACTTTGGACCTCAAAATAAATAGTTCCGGAACTTTATCCACCTGGATCTTTGGGTCCAGGCAAGCTTAGTCAATTGCCTAACGAGTGTCCCTAGTGTGGACAAAAGCTTTGCCGTAGGGACTTTGCTATGAAATAAATAAGGGGGATGGTAGGGTCACCCGACCCCAACTTTGGACCTAAAAAAAAAGATCCGTAACTTTACCCACCTAGAACTTTGGGTCCAGGCAAGCTTAGGCAATTGCCTATCGAGTGTACCTAGTGTGGACAAAAGCTTTGCCGTAGGGACTTTGCTATGAATTAAATAAGGGGGATGGTAGGGTCACCCGACCCCAACTTTGGACTTAAAAAAAAAAGTTCCGTAACTTTACCCACCGGGGTCTTTAGGTCCAGGCAAGCTTAGGCAATTGCCTATCGAGTGTACCTAGTGTGGACAAAAGCTTTGCCATAAGGACTTTGCTATGAATTAAATAAGGGGGATGATAGGGTCACCCGACCCCAACTTTGAACTTAAAAAAAAAAGTTCCGAAACTTTACCCACCTGGATCTTTGGGTCCAGGCAAGCTTAGGCAATTGCCTATCGAGTGTACCTAGTGTGGACAAAAGCTTTTCCTTAGGGACTTTACTATGAATTAAAAAAGGGGGATGGTAGGGTCACCCGACCCCAACTATGGACCTCAAAATAAAAAGTTCCGTAACTTTACCCTTCTGGGTCTTTGGGTCCAGGCAAGCTTAGGCAATTGCCTATCGAGTGTACCTAGTGTGGACAAAAGCTTTGCTGTAGGGACTTTGCTATGAAATAAATTAGGGGGATGATAGGGTCACCCGACCCCAACTTTGAACATAAAAAAAAAATTCCGTAACTTACCCACCTGGATCTTTGGGTCCAGGCAAGCTTAGGCAATTGCCTATCAAGTGTACCTAGTGTAGATAAACTTTTGCCGTACAGACTTTGCTATGAATAAAATAAGGGGGGTGGTAGGGTCATCTGACCCCAACTATGGACCTAAAAAAAGTTCCGTAACTTCACCCACCTGGGTCTTTGGGTCCAGGCAAGCTTAGCCAATTACCTATCGAGTGTACCTAGTGTGGACAAAAGCTTTGCCGTCGGGATTTTGCTATGAATTAAAAAAGGGGGATGATAGGGTCACCCGACCCCAACATTGAACATAAAAAAAAAGTTCCGTAACTTACCCACCTGGATCTTTGGGTCCAGGCAAGCTTAGGCAATTGCCTATCGAGTGTACCTAGTGTGGACAAAAGTTTTGCCGTGAGACTTTACTATGAATTAAATAAAGGGGATGATAGGGTCAACCGACCCCAACTTTGGACCTCAAAATTAAAAGTTCCGAAACTTTTTCCACCTGGATCTTTGGGTCCAGGCAAGCTTAGGCAATTGACTATCGAGTGTACCTAGTGTGGACAAAACCTATGCCGTAGGACTTTGCTATGAATTAAATAAGGGGGACGGTAGGGTCACCCGACCCCAACTATGGACCTCAAAATAAAAAGTTCCGTTACTTTACCCACCTGGATCTTTGGGTCCAGGCAAGCTTAGGCAATTGCGTATCGAGTGTACCTAGTGTGGACAAAAGCTTTGCCGTAGGGACTTTGCTATGAAATAAATAAGGGGGGTGGTAGGGTCACCCGACCCCAACTTTGGACCTAAAAAAAGTTCCGTAACTTCACCCACCTGGGTCTTTGGGTCCAGGCAAGCTTAGGCAATTGCCTATCGAGTGTACCTAGTGTGGACAAAAGCTTTTCCTTAGGGACTTTACTATGAATTAAAAAAGGGGGATGGTAGGGTCACCCGACCCCAACTATGGACCTCAAAATAAAAAGTTCCGTAACTTTACCCTTCTGGGTCTTTGGGTCCAGGCAAGCTTAGGCAATTGCCTATCGAGTGTACCTAGTGTGGACAAAAGCTTTGCTGTAGGGACTTTGCTATGAAATAAATTAGGGGGATGATAGGGTCACCCGACCCCAACTTTGAACATAAAAAAAAAATTCCGTAACTTACCCACCTGGATCTTTGGGTCCAGGCAAGCTTAGGCAATTGCCTATCAAGTGTACCTAGTGTAGATAAAACTTTTGCCGTACAGACTTTGCTATGAATAAAATAAGGGGGGTGGTAGGGTCATCTGACCCCAACTATGGACCTAAAAAAAGTTCCGTAACTTCACCCACCTGGGTCTTTGGGTCCAGGCAAGCTTAGGCAATTACCTATCGAGTGTACCTAGTGTGGACAAAAGCTTTGCCGTCGGGATTTTGCTATGAATTAAAAAAGGGGGATGATAGGGTCACCCGACCCCAACATTGAACATAAAAAAAAAGTTCCGTAACTTACCCACCTGGATCTTTTGGTCCAGGCAAGCTTAGGCAATTGCCTATCGAGTGTACCTAGTGTGGACAAAAGTTTTGCCGTGAGACTTTTCTATGAATTAAATAAAGGGGATGATAGGGTCAACCGACCCCAACTTTGGACCTCAAAATTAAAAGTTCCGAAACTTTTTCCACCTGGATCTTTGGGTCCAGGCAAGCTTAGGCAATTGACTATCGAGTGTACCTAGTGTGGACAAAAGCTTTGCCGTAGGGACTTTGCTATGAATAAAATAAGGGGGGTGGTAGGGTCAACTGACCCCAACTATGGACTTAAAAAAAGTTCCGTAACTTCACCCACCTGGGTCTTTGGGTCCAGGCAAGCTTAGGCAATTACTTATCGAGTGTACCTAGTGTGGACAAAAGCTTTGCCGTCGGGATTTTGCTATGAATTAAAAAAGGGGGATGATAGGGTCACCCGACCCCAACATTGAACATAAAAAAAAAGTTCCGTAACTTACCCACCTGGATCTTTGGGTCCAGGCAAGCTTAGGCAATTGCCTGTCGAGTGTACCTAGTGTGGACAAAAGTTTTGCCGTGAGACTTTACTATGAATTAAATAAAGGGGATGATAGGGTCAACCGACCCCAACTTTGGACCTCAAAATTAAAAGTTCCGAAACTTTTTCCACCTGGATCTTTGGGTCCAGGCAAGCTTAGGCAATTGACTATCGAGTGTACCTAGTGTGGACAAAACCTATGCAGTAGGACTTTGCTATGAATTAAATAAGGGGGACGGTAGGGTCACCCGACCCCAACTATGGACCTCAAAATAAAAAGTTCTGTTACTTTACCCACCTGGATCTTTGGGTCCTGGCAAGCTTAGGCAATTGCGTATCGAGTGTACCTAGTGTGGACAAAAGCTTTGCCGTAGGGACTTTGTTATGAATTAAATAAGGGGGATGGTAGGGTCACCCGATCCCATATATGGACCTTAAAATAAATAGTTCCGTAACTTTACCCACCTGGATCTTTGGGTCCAGGCACGCTTATGGAATTGACTTTCGAGTGTACCTGGTGTGGACAAAAGCTTTGCCGTAGGGACTTTGCTATGAAATAAATAAGGGGGGTGGTAGGGTCACCCGACCCCAACTTTGGACCTAAAAAAAGTTCCGTAACTTCACCCACCTGGGTCTTTGGGTCCAGGCAAGCTTAGGCAATTGCCTATCGAGTGTACCTAGTGTGGACAAAAGCTTTGCCGTCGGGATTTTGCTATGAATTAAAAAAGGGGGATGATAGGGTCACCCGACCCCAACTTTGGACATCAAAATAAAAAGTTCAAAAAGTTTACCCACCTGGATCTTTGGGTTCAGGCAAGCTTAGGCAATTGCCTATCGCGTGTACCTAGTGTGGATAAAAGCTTTGCCATAGGGACTTTCTTATGAATTAAATAAGGGGGATGGTAGGGTCAACCGACCCCAACTTTGGACCTCAAAATAAATAGTTCCGGAACTTTATACACCTGGATCGTTGGGTCCAGGCAAGCTTAGTCAATTGCCTATCTAGTGTCCCTAGTGTGGACAAAAGCTTTGCCGTAGGGACTTTGCTATGAATTGAATAAGGGGGATGGTAGGGTCACCCGACCCCAACTATGGACCTCAAAATAAAAAGTTCCGTAACTTGACCTACCTGGATCGTAGGGTCCAGGCAAGCTTCGGGAATTGCCTATCGAGTGTACCTAGTGTGGACAAAAGCTTTGCCGTAGGGACTTTCCTATGAATTAAATAAGCGGGATGGTAGGGTCACCCGACCCCAACTTTGGACCTCAAAATAAAAAGTTCCGTAACTTTACCCTTCTGGGTCTTTGGGTCCAGGCAAGCTTAGGCAATTGCCTATCGAGTGTACCTAGTGTGGACAAAAGCTTTGCTGTAGGGACTTTGTTATGAAATAAATAAGGGGGATGGTAGGGTCACCCGAACTCAACTTTGAACCTAAAAAAATAATCCGTAAGTTCACCCACCTAGATCTTTGGGTCCAGGGAAGCTTAGGCAATTGCCTATCAAGTGTACCTAGTGTGGATAAAACTTTTGCCGTACAGACTTTGCTATGAATTAAATAAGGGGGGTGGTAGGGTCATCTGACCCCAACTATGGACCTAAAAGAAGTTCCGTAACTTAACCCACCTGGGTCTTTGGATCCAGGCAAGCTTAGGCAATCGCCTATCGAGTGTACCTAGTGTGGACAAAACCTTTGCCGTCGGGATTTTGCTATGAATTAAAAAATGGGGATGATAGGGTCACCCGACCCCAACATTGAACATAAAAAAAAAAGTTCCGTAACTTACCCACCTGGATCTTTGGGTCCAGGGAAGCTTAGGCAATTGCCTATCGAGTGTACCTAGTGTGGACAAAAGCTTTGTCGTAGGACTTTGCTATGAATTAAATAAGGGGGATGGTAGGGTCACCCGACCCCAACTATGGACCTCAAAATAAAAAGTTCCGTTACTTTACCCACCTGGATCTTTGGGTCCAGGCAAGCTTAGGGAATTGCCTATCGAGTGTACCTAGTTTGGACAAAAGCTTTGCCGTAGGGACTTTGATGAATTGAATAAGGGGGATGGTAGGGTCATCTGACCCCAACTATGGACCTAAAAAAAGTTCCGTAACTTCACCCACCTGGGTCTTTGGGTCCAGGCAAGCTTAGGCAACTGCCTATCGAGTGTACCTAGTGTGGACAAAAGCTTTGCCGTCGGGATTTTGCTATGAATTAAAAAAGGGGGATGATAGGGTCACCTGACCCCAACTTTGGACATCAAAATAAAAAGTTCCAAAAGTTTACCCACCTGGATCTTTGGGTTCAGGCAAGCTTAGGCAATTGCCTATCGAGTGTACCTAGTGTGGATAAAAGCTTTGCCATAGGGACTTTCTTATGAATTAAATAAGGGGGATGGTAGGGTCACCCGATCCCATATATGGACCTTAAAATAAATAGTTCCGTAACTTTACCCACCTGGATCTTTGGGTCCAGGCACGCTTAGGGAATTGACTTTCGAGTGTACCTAGTGTGGACAAAAGCTTTGCCGTAGGGACTTTGTTATGAATTAAATAAGGGGGATGGTAGGGTCACCCGATCCCATATATGGACCTTAAAATAAATAGTTCCGTAACTTTACCCACCTGGATCTTTGGGTCCAGGCACGCTTAGGGAATTGACTTTCGAGTGTACCTAGTGTGGACAAAAGCTTTGCCGTAGGGACTTTGCTATGAAATAAATAAGGGGGTGGTAGGGTCACCCGACCCCAACTTTGGACCTAAAAAAAGTTCCGTAACTTCACCCAACTGGGTCTTTGGGTCCAGGCAAGCTTAGGCAATTGCCTATCGAGTGAACCTAGTGTGGACAAAAGCTTTGCCGTCGGGATTTTTACTATGAATTAAAAAAGGGGGATGATAGGGTCACCCGACCCCAACTTTGGACATCAAAATAAAAAGTTCCAAAAGTTTACCCACCTGGATCTTTGGGTTCAGGCAAGCTTAGGCAATTGCCTATCGAGTGTACCTAGTGTGGATAAAAGCTTTGCCATAGGGACTTTCTTATGAATTAAATAAGTGGGATGGTAGGGTCAACCGACCCCAACTTTGGACCTCAAAATAAATAGTTCCGGAACTTTATACACCTGGATCGTTGGGTCCAGCCAAGCTTAGGCAATTGCCTATCGAGTGTACCTAGTGTGGACAAAAGCTTTGCCGTAGGGATTTTGCTATGAATTAAATAAGGGGGATGGTAGGGTCACCCCGCCCCAACTTTGGACCTTAAAAAAAAATGTTCCGTAACTTTACGAACCTGGATCTTTTGTTCCATGCAAGCTTAGGCAATTGCCTATCGAGTGTACGTATTGTGGACAAAAGCTTTGCCGTAAGGACTTTGCTATGAATTAAATAAGGGGGATGGTAGGGTCACCCGACCCCAACTATGGACCTCAAAATAAAAAGTTCCGTAACTTTACCCACCTGGATCTTTGGGTCCAGCCAAGCTTAGGCAATTGCCTATCGAGTGTACCTAGTGTGGACAAAAGCTTTACCGTAAGGACTTTGCTATGAATTAAATAAGGGGGATGGTAGGGTCATCCGACCCTAACTGTGGACCTCCAAAAAAAAGTTCCGTAACTTTACCCACCTGGATCTTTGGGTTCAGGCAAGCTTAGGCAATTGCCTATCGAGTGTACCTAGTGTGGACAAAAGCTTTGCCGTAGGGACTTTGTTATGAATTAAATAAGGGGGATGGTAGGGTCACCCGATCCCATATATGGACCTTAAAATAAATAGTTCCGTAACTTTACCCACCTGGATCTTTGGGTCCAGGCACGCTTATGGAATTGACTTTCGAGTGTACCTGGTGTGAACAAAAGCTTTGCCGTAGGGACTTTGCTATGAAATAAATAAGGGGGGTGGTAGGGTCACCCGACCCCAACTTTGGACCTAAAAAAAGTTCCGTAACTTCACCCACCTGGGTCTTTGGGTCCAGGCAAGCTTAGGCAATTGCCTATCGAGTGTACCTAGTGTGGACAAAAGCTTTGCCGTCGGGATTTTGCTATGAATTAAAAAAGGGGGATGATAGGGTCACCCGACCCCAACTTTGGACATCAAAATAAAAAGTTCAAAAAGTTTACCCACCTGGATCTTTGGGTTCAGGCAAGCTTAGGCAATTGCCTATCGCGTGTACCTAGTGTGGATAAAAGCTTTGCCATAGGGACTTTCTTATGAATTAAATAAGGGGGATGGTAGGGTCAACCGACCCCAACTTTGGACCTCAAAATAAATAGTTCCGGAACTTTATACACCTGGATCGTTGGGTCCAGGCAAGCTTAGTCAATTGCCTATCTAGTGTCCCTAGTGTGGACAAAAGCTTTGCCGTAGGGACTTTGCTATGAATTGAATAAGGGGGATGGTAGGGTCACCCGACCCCAACTATGGACCTCAAAATAAAAAGTTCCGTAACTTGACCTACCTGGATCGTAGGGTCCAGGCAAGCTTCGGGAATTGCCTATCGAGTGTACCTAGTGTGGACAAAAGCTTTGCCGTAGGGACTTTCCTATGAATTAAATAAGCGGGATGGTAGGGTCACCCGACCCCAACTTTGGACCTCAAAATAAAAAGTTCCGTAACTTTACCCTTCTGGGTCTTTGGGTCCAGGCAAGCTTAGGCAATTGCCTATCGAGTGTACCTAGTGTGGACAAAAGCTTTGCTGTAGGGACTTTGTTATGAAATAAATAAGGGGGATGGTAGGGTCACCCGAACTCAACTTTGAACCTAAAAAAATAATCCGTAAGTTCACCCACCTAGATCTTTGGGTCCAGGGAAGCTTAGGCAATTGCCTATCAAGTGTACCTAGTGTGGATAAAACTTTTGCCGTACAGACTTTGCTATGAATTAAATAAGGGGGGTGGTAGGGTCATCTGACCCCAACTATGGACCTAAAAGAAGTTCCGTAACTTAACCCACCTGGGTCTTTGGATCCAGGCAAGCTTAGGCAATCGCCTATCGAGTGTACCTAGTGTGGACAAAACCTTTGCCGTCGGGATTTTGCTATGAATTAAAAAATGGGGATGATAGGGTCACCCGACCCCAACATTGAACATAAAAAAAAAAGTTCCGTAACTTACCCACCTGGATCTTTGGGTCCAGGGAAGCTTAGGCAATTGCCTATCGAGTGTACCTAGTGTGGACAAAAGCTTTGTCGTAGGACTTTGCTATGAATTAAATAAGGGGGATGGTAGGGTCACCCGACCCCAACTATGGACCTCAAAATAAAAAGTTCCGTTACTTTACCCACCTGGATCTTTGGGTCCAGGCAAGCTTAGGGAATTGCCTATCGAGTGTACCTAGTTTGGACAAAAGCTTTGCCGTAGGGACTTTGATGAATTGAATAAGGGGGATGGTAGGGTCATCTGACCCCAACTATGGACCTAAAAAAAGTTCCGTAACTTCACCCACCTGGGTCTTTGGGTCCAGGCAAGCTTAGGCAACTGCCTATCGAGTGTACCTAGTGTGGACAAAAGCTTTGCCGTCGGGATTTTGCTATGAATTAAAAAAGGGGGATGATAGGGTCACCTGACCCCAACTTTGGACATCAAAATAAAAAGTTCCAAAAGTTTACCCACCTGGATCTTTGGGTTCAGGCAAGCTTAGGCAATTGCCTATCGAGTGTACCTAGTGTGGATAAAAGCTTTGCCATAGGGACTTTCTTATGAATTAAATAAGGGGGATGGTAGGGTCACCCGATCCCATATATGGACCTTAAAATAAATAGTTCCGTAACTTTACCCACCTGGATCTTTGGGTCCAGGCACGCTTAGGGAATTGACTTTCGAGTGTACCTAGTGTGGACAAAAGCTTTGCCGTAGGGACTTTGTTATGAATTAAATAAGGGGGATGGTAGGGTCACCCGATCCCATATATGGACCTTAAAATAAATAGTTCCGTAACTTTACCCACCTGGATCTTTGGGTCCAGGCACGCTTAGGGAATTGACTTTCGAGTGTACCTAGTGTGGACAAAAGCTTTGCCGTAGGGACTTTGCTATGAAATAAATAAGGGGGTGGTAGGGTCACCCGACCCCAACTTTGGACCTAAAAAAAGTTCCGTAACTTCACCCAACTGGGTCTTTGGGTCCAGGCAAGCTTAGGCAATTGCCTATCGAGTGAACCTAGTGTGGACAAAAGCTTTGCCGTCGGGATTTTTACTATGAATTAAAAAAGGGGGATGATAGGGTCACCCGACCCCAACTTTGGACATCAAAATAAAAAGTTCCAAAAGTTTACCCACCTGGATCTTTGGGTTCAGGCAAGCTTAGGCAATTGCCTATCGAGTGTACCTAGTGTGGATAAAAGCTTTGCCATAGGGACTTTCTTATGAATTAAATAAGTGGGATGGTAGGGTCAACCGACCCCAACTTTGGACCTCAAAATAAATAGTTCCGGAACTTTATACACCTGGATCGTTGGGTCCAGCCAAGCTTAGGCAATTGCCTATCGAGTGTACCTAGTGTGGACAAAAGCTTTGCCGTAGGGATTTTGCTATGAATTAAATAAGGGGGATGGTAGGGTCACCCCGCCCCAACTTTGGACCTTAAAAAAAAATGTTCCGTAACTTTACGAACCTGGATCTTTTGTTCCATGCAAGCTTAGGCAATTGCCTATCGAGTGTACGTATTGTGGACAAAAGCTTTGCCGTAAGGACTTTGCTATGAATTAAATAAGGGGGATGGTAGGGTCACCCGACCCCAACTATGGACCTCAAAATAAAAAGTTCCGTAACTTTACCCACCTGGATCTTTGGGTCCAGCCAAGCTTAGGCAATTGCCTATCGAGTGTACCTAGTGTGGACAAAAGCTTTACCGTAAGGACTTTGCTATGAATTAAATAAGGGGGATGGTAGGGTCATCCGACCCTAACTGTGGACCTCCAAAAAAAAGTTCCGTAACTTTACCCACCTGGATCTTTGGGTTCAGGCAAGCTTAGGCAATTGCCTATCGAGTGTACCTAGTGTGGACAAAAGCTTTGCCGTAAGGACTTTCCTATGAATTAAATAAGGGGAATGGTAGGGTCACCCGACCCCAACTATGGACCTAAAAAAAAATGTTCCGTAACTTTACGAACCTGGATCTTTTGTTCCATGCAAGCTTAGGCAATTGCCTATCGAGTGTACGTATTGTGGACAAAAGCTTTGCCGTAAGGACTTTGCTATGAATTAAATAAGGGGGATGGTAGGGTCACCCGACCCCAACTATGGACCTCAAAATAAAAAGTTCCGTAACTTTACCCACCTGGATCTTTGGGTCCAGCCAAGCTTAGGCAATTGCCTATCGAGTGTACCTAGTGTGGACAAAAGCTTTGCCGTAAGGACTTTGCTATGAATTAAATAAGGGGGATGGTAGGGTCATCCGACCCTAACTGTGGACCTCCAAAAAAAAGTTCCGTAACTTTACCCACCTGGATCTTTGGGTTCAGGCAAGCTTAGGCAATTGCCTATCGAGTGTACCTAGTGTGGACAAAAGCTTTGCCGTAAGGACTTTCCTATGAATTAAATAAGGGGAATGGTAGGGTCACCCGACCCCAACTATGGACCTAAAAAAAAATGTTCCGTAACTTTACGAACCTGGATCTTTTGTTCCATGCAAGCTTAGGCAATTGCCTATCGAGTGTACGTATTGTGGACAAAAGCTTTGCCGTAAGGACTTTGCTATGAATTAAATAAGGGGGATGGTAGGGTCACCCGACCCCCAACTATGGACCTCAAAATAAAAAGTTCCGTAACTTTACCCACCTGGATCTTTGGGTCCAGCCAAGCTTAGGCAATTGCCTATCGAGTGTACCTAGTGTGGACAAAAGCTTTGCCGTAAGGACTTTGCTATGAATTAAATAAGGGGGATGGTAGGGTCATCCGACCCGAACTTTGGACCTAAAAAAAAGATCTGTATGTCTACCCACCTAGATCTTTGGGTCCAGGCAAGCTTAGTCATTTGCCTATGGAGTGTACCTAGTGTGGACAAAAGCTTTGCCGTAGGGACTTTCCTATGAATTCAATAAGGGGAATGGTAGGGTCACCCGACCCAAACTATGGACCTAAAAAAAAATGTTCCGTAACTTTACGAACCTGGATCTTTTGTTCCATGCAAGCTTAGGCAATTGCCTATCGAGTGTACGTATTGTGGACAAAAGCTTTGCCGTAAGGACTTTGCTATGAATTAAATAAGGGGGATGGTAGGGTCACCAGACCCCAACTATGGACCTAAAAAAAAAGTTCCGTACCTTTACCCACCTGGATCTTTGGGTCCAGCCAAGCTTAGGCAATTGCCTATCGAGTGTACCTAGTGTGGACAAAAGCTTTGCCGTAAGGACTTTGCTATGAATTAAATAAGGGGGATGGTAGGGTCATCCGACCCTAACTGTGGACCTCCAAAAAAAAGTTCCGTAACTTTACCCACCTGGATCTTTGGGTTCAGGCAAGCTTAGGCAATTGCCTATCGAGTGTACCTAGTGTGGACAAAAGCTTTGCCGTAAGGACTTTCCTATGAATTAAATAAGGGGAATGGTAGGGTCACCCGACCCCAACTATGGACCTAAAAAAAAATGTTCCGTAACTTTACGAACGTGGATCTTTTGTTCCATGCAAGCTTAGGCAATTGCCTATCGAGTGTACGTATTGTGGACAAAAGCTTTGCCGTAAGGACTTTGCTATGAATTAAATAAGGGGGATGGTAGGGTCATCCGACCCCAACTATGGACCTCCAAAAAAAAGTTCCGTAACTTTACCCACCTGGATCTTTGGGTTCAGGCAAGCTTAGGCAATTGCCTATCGAGTGTACCTAGTGTGGACAAAAGCTTTGCCGTAAGGACTTTCCTATGAATTAAATAAGGGGAATGGTAGGGTCACCCGACCCCAACTATGGACCTAAAAAAAAAGTTCCGTAACTGCACCCACCTGGATCTTTGAGTCCAGACAAGCTTAGGCAATTGCCTATCGAGTGTACCTAGTGTGGACAAAAGCTTTGCCGTAGGGACTTTGCTATGAATTAAATAATGGGGATGGTAGGGTTACCCGACCCCAACTTTGGACCTCAAAATAAAAAGTTCCGTAACTTTACCCACCTGGTTCTTTGGGTCCAGGCAATCTTAGGCAATTGCCTATCGAGTGTACCTAGTGTGGATAAAAGTTTTGCCGTAGAGACTTTGCTATTAATTAAATAAGGGGGATGGTAGGGTCACCCGACCCGAACTTTGGACCTAAAAAAAAGATCTGTATGTCTACCCACCTAGATCTTTGGGTCCAGGCAAGCTTAGTCATTTGCCTATCGAGTGTACCTAGTGTGGACAAAAGCTTTGCCGTAGGGACTTTGATATGAATTAAATAAGGGGGATGGTAGGGTCACCCCGCCCCAACTTTGGACCTTAAAAAAAAATGTTCCGTAACTTTACGAACCTGGATCTTTTGTTCCATGCAAGCTTAGGCAATTGCCTATCGAGTGTACGTATTGTGGACAAAAGCTTTGCCGTAAGGACTTTGCTATGAATTAAATAAGGGGGATGGTAGGGTCACCCGACCCCAACTATGGACCTCAAAATAAAAAGTTCCGTAACTTTACCCACCTGGATCTTTGGGTCCAGCCAAGCTTAGGCAATTGCCTATCGAGTGTACCTAGTGTGGACAAAAGCTTTGCCGTAAGGACTTTGCTATGAATTAAATAAGGGGGATGGTAGGGTCATCCTACCCTAACTGTGGACCTCCAAAAAAAAGTTCCGTAACTTTACCCACCTGGATCTTTGGGTTCAGACAAGCTTAGGCAATTGCCTATCGAGTGTACCTAGTGTGGACAAAAGCTTTGCCGTAAGGACTTTCCTATGAATTAAATAAGGGGAATGGTAGGGTCACCCGACCCCAACTATGGACCTAAAAAAAAATGTTCCGTAACTTTACGAACCTGGATCTTTTGTTCCATGCAAGCTTAGGCAATTGCCTATCGAGTGTACGTATTGTGGACAAAAGCTTTGCCGTAAGGACTTTGCTATGAATTAAATAAGGGGGATGGTAGGGTCACCCGACCCCCAACTATGGACCTCAAAATAAAAAGTTCCGTAACTTTACCCACCTGGATCTTTGGGTCCAGCCAAGCTTAGGCAATTGCCTATCGAGTGTACCTAGTGTGGACAAAAGCTTTGCCGTAGGGACTTTGATATGAATTAAATAAGGGGGATGGTAGGGTCACCCGACCCCAACTTTGGACCTTAAAAAAAAAGTTCCGTAACTTTACCCACCTAGATCTTTGGGTCCAGGCAAGCTTAGGCAATTGCCTATCGAGTGTACCTAGTGTGGACAAAAGCTTTGCCGTAGGGACTTTGCTATGAATTAAATAATGGGGATGGTAGGGTCACCCGACCCCAACTTTGGACCTCAAAATAAAAAGTTCCGTAACTTTACCCACCTGGGTCTTTGGGTCCAGGCAATCTTAGGCAATTGCCTATCGAGTGTACCTAGTGTGGATAAAATTTTTGCCGTAGAAACTTTGCTATTAATTAAATAAGGGGGATGGTAGGGTCACCCGACCCGAACTTTGGACCTAAAAAAAAGATCTGTATGTTTACCCACCTAGATCTTTGGGTCCAGGCAAGCTTAGTCATTTGCCTATCGAGTGTACCTAGTGTGGGTAAAAGTTTTGCCGTAGAGACTTTGCTATGAATTAAATAAGGGGGATGGTAGGGTCATCTGACCCCAACTATGGACCTAAAAAAAAGTTCCGTAACTTCACCCATCTGGGTCTTTGGGTCCAGACAAGCTTAGGCAATTGCCTATCGAGTGTACCTAGTGTGGACAAAAGCTTTGCAGTAGGGACTTTGCTATGAATTAAATAAGGGGGATGGTAGGGTCACCCGACCCTAACTTTGGACCAAAAAAAAAATGTTCCGTAACTTAACCCACCTAGATCTTTGAGTTCAGGCAAGCTTAGGCAATTGCCTATCGAGTGTACCTAGTGTGGACAAAAGCTTTGCCATAGGGACTTTGCTATGAAATAAATAAGGGGGATGGTAGGGTCACCCGACCCCAACTTTGGACCTAAAAAAAAACATCCGTAAGTTTACCCACCTAGATCTTTGGGTCCAGGCAATCTTAGGCAATTGCCTATCGATTGTACCTAGTGTGCATAAAAGTTTTGCCGTAGAGACTTAGCTATTAATTAAATTAGGGGGATGGTAGGGTCATCTGACCACAACTATGGACCTAAAAAAAAGTTCCGTAACTTCACCCACCTGGGTCTTTGGGTCCAGGCAAGCTTAGGCAATTGCCTATCGAGTGTACCTAGTGTGGACAAAAGTTTTGCCGTAGGGACTTTGCTATGAATTAAATAAGGGGGATGGTAGGGTCACCCGACCCTAACTTTGGACCAAAAAAAAAATGTTCCGTTACTTAACCCACCTAGATCTTTGAGTTCAGGCAAGCTTAGGCAATTGCCTATCGAGTGTACCTAGTGTGGACAAAAGCTTTGCCATAGGGACTTTGCTATGAAATAAATAAGGGGGATGGTAGGGTCACCCGACCCCAACTTTGGACCTAAAAAAAAAGATCCGTAAGTTTACCCACCTAGATCTTTGGGTCCAGGCAATCTTAGGCAATTGCCTATCGAGTGTACCTAGTGTGCATAAAAGTTTTGCCGTAGAGACTTTGTTATTAATTAAATTAGGGGGATGGTAGGGTCATCTGACCACAACTATGGACCTAAAAAAAAGTTCCGTAACTTCACCCACCTGGGTCTTTGGGTCCAGGCAAGCTTAGGCAATTGCCTATCGAGTGTACCTAGTGTGGACAAAAGCTTTGCCGTAGGGACTTTGCTATGAATTAAATAAGGGGGATGGTAGGGTCATCCCACCCCAACTTTGGACCTAAAAAAAAAGTTCAGTAACTTTACCCACCTGGATCTTTGGGTCCAGGCAAGCTTAGGCAATTGCCTATCGAGTGTACCTAGTGTGGACAAAAGCTTTGCCGTAAGGACTTTGCTATGCATTGAATAAGGGGGATGATAGGGTCACCCGACCCCAACTTTGAACTTAAAAAAAAAAGTTCCGTAACTTTACCCACCTGGATCTTTGGGTCCAGGCAAGCTTAGGCAATTGCCTATCGAGTGTACTTATTGTGGACAAAAGATTTGCCGTAGGGACTTTGCTATGAATTAAATAATGGGGATGGTAGGGTCACCCGACCCCAACTTTGGACCTCAAAATAAAAAGTTCCGTAACTTTACCCACCTGGGTCTTTGGGTCTAGGCAATCTTAGGCAATTGCCTATCGAGTGTACCTAGTGTGGACAAAAGCTTTGCCGTAAGGACTTTGCTATGAATTAAATAAGGGGGATGATAGGGTCACCCGACCCCAACTTTGAACTTAAAAAAAAAGTTCCGTAACTTTACCCACCTGGATCTTTGGGTCCAGACAAGCTTAGACAATTGCCTATCGAGTGTACCTAGTGTGGACAAAAGCTTTGCCGTAAGGACTTTGCTATTAATTAAATAAGGGGGATGGTAGGGTCATATGACCACAACTATGGACCTAAAAAAAAAGTTCCATAACTTTACCCACCTGGATCTTTTGGTCCAGGCAAGCATAGGCAATTGCCTATCGAGTTAACCTAGTGTGGACAAAAGCTTTGCCGTAGGGACTTTGATATGAATTAAATAAAGGGGATGGTAGGGTCACCCGACCCCAACTTTGGACCTAAAAAATAAAGTTCCGTAACTTTACCCACCTTGGTCTTTGGGTTTAGCCAAGCTTATGCCATTGCCTATCGAGTGTACCTAGTGTGGACAAAAGCTTTGCCGTAGGGACTTTGCTATGAATTATATAATGGGGATGGTAGGGTCACCCGACCCCAACTTTGGACCTCAAAATAAAAAGTTCCGTAACTTTACCCACCTTGGTCTTTGGGTTTAGCCAAGCTTATGCCATTGCCTATCGAGTGTACCTAGTGTGGATAAAAGTTTTGCCGTAGAAACTTTGCTATTAATTAAATAAGGGGGATGGTAGGGTCACCCGACCCTAACTTTGGACCAAAAAAAAATGTTCCGTAACTTAACCCACCTAGATCTTTGAGTTCAGGCAAGCTTAGGCAATTGCCTATCGAGTGTACCTAGTGTGGACAAAAGCTTTGCCATAGGGACTTTGCTATGAAATAAATAAGGGGGATGGTAGGGCACTTGACCCCAACTTTGGACCTAAAAAAAAAGATCCGTAAGTTAACCCACCTAGATCTTTGGGTCCAGGCAATCTTAGGCAATTGCCTATCGAGTGTACCTAGTGTGCATAAAAGTTTTGCCGTAGAGACTTTGCTATTAATTAAATTAGGGGGATGGTAGGGTCATCTGACCACAACTATGGACCTAAAAAAAGTTCCGTAACTTCACCCACCTGGGTCTTTGGGTCCAGGCAAGCTTAGGCAATTGCCTATCGAGTGTACCTAGTGTGGACAAAAGCTTTGCCGTAGGGACTTTGCTATGAATTAAATAAGGGGGATGGTAGGGTCACCCGACCCTAACTTTGGACCAAAAAAAAAATGTTCCGTAACTTAACCCACCTAGATCTTTGAGTTCAGGCAAGCTTAGGCAATTGCCTATCGAGTGTACCTAGTGTGGACAAAAGCTTTGCCATAGGGACTTTGCTATGAAATAAATAAGGGGGATGGTAGGGTCACCCGACACTACTTTGGACCTAAAAAAAAAGATCCGTAAGTTTACCCACCTAGATCTTTGGGTCCAGGCAATCTTAGGCAATTGCCTATCGAGTGTACCTAGTGTGCATAAAAGTTTTGCCGTAGAGACTTTGCTATTAATTAAATTAGGGGGATGGTAGGGTCATCTGACCACAACTATGGACCTAAAAAAAAGTTCCGTAACTTCACCCACCTGGATCTTTGGGTCCAGGCAAGCTTAGGCAAATGCCTATCGAGTGTACCTAGTGTGGACAAAAGCTTTGCCGTAAGGACTTTGCTATGCATTGAATAAGGGGGATGATAGGGTCACCCGACCCCAACTTTGAACTTAAAAAAAAAAGTTCCGTAACTTTACCCACCTGGATCTTTGGGTCCAGGCAAGCTTAGGCAATTGCCTATCGAGTGTACCTAGTGTGGACAAAAGCTTTGCCGTAGGGACTTTGCTATGAATTAAATAATGGGGATGGTAGGGTCACCCGACCCCAACTTTGGACCTCAAAATAAAAAGTTCCGTAACTTTACCCAACTGGGTCTTGGGGTCCAGGCAATCTTAGGCAATTGCCTATCGAGTGTACCTAGTGTGGACAAAAGCTTTGCCGTAAGGACTTTGCTATGAATTAAATAAGGGGGATGATAGGGTCACCCGACCCCAACTTTGAACTTCAAAAAAAAGTTCCGTAACTTTACCCACCTGGATCTTTGGGTCCAGACAAGCTTAGACAATTGCCAATCGAGTGTACCTAGTGTGCATAAAAGCTTTGCCGTAGAGACTTTGCTATTAATTAAATAAGGGGGATGGTAGGGTCATATGACCACAACTATGGACCTAAAAAAAAAGTTCCATAACTTTACCCACCTGGATCTTTGGGTCCAGGCAAGCATAGGCAATTGCCTATCGAGTTAACCTAGTGTGGACAAAAGCTTTGCCGTAGGGACTTTGATATGAATTAAATAAGGGGATGGTAGGGTCACCCGACCCCAACTTTGGACCTAAAAAATAAAGTTCCGTAACTTTACCCACCTTGGTCTTTGGGTTTAGCCAAGCTTATGCCATTGCCTATCGAGTGTACCTAGTGTGGACAAAAGCTTTGCCGTAGGGACTTTGCTATGAATTATATAAGGGGGATGGTAGGGTCACCCGACCCCAACTTTGGACCTCAAAATAAAAAGTTCCGTAACTTTATCCACCTGAGTTTTTGGGCCCAGGCAACCTTGGGCAAGTGCCTATCATTTGTAACTTTTGAGCAAATAAGCTCACGTACCGGGGGTACGCAACTGCGTAACTCTGGGTTTCGTACCAGAGTCGTTTCTCTGGATACAGTCAAGGCTCAAGAATTGGTAGCGTTATTTTATCAACTGAATATTCGGATTCCCTTAATTGGTGTTGGGCGTCAAAATTAAGTAGGCTTTGGGTATCAGACGATAAATGCCAAGGATGATTTAATATATTGATATACTTTTGCTTAGCCAGTGCTTTCTAACTTTCTAAAAGCAACGAATTATTAATATACTGAGCCAGTGCTTTACTTGTAGCCACTGCTTTATATCTACTTTATTTGGGCCAGTGCGTGTGTTGGACTGTTTGGTCACTTCTTTGTTCTCACTAGTAACCCGAATTTAACTTGATCGGACAAAAACGTGTTAACGCTGTTTAAATGAAATTAATCGTCATTTGATAAAGATTGACAAAAATTAAAAATCATTTTTAATTTATTTCAATGCATATCAAATCATTTTAATGCCAGTCAAATAGCTTCGCTTGCGGTCGTTCAATTTAATTCAAGTTGGCGGTAAGTTACGTCAAACAAATAGGCCACGCCCCCGTTAAACTATTTCAAACTGGTATCAATTCGTTTTAAACCGTGTTGCGACCCGAGCTTTTAACAGGTAAGTCACTTAAGCAAAACAACATCGATGTATCTTTCGTTTATTTGTTTCAAACTTTATCGACTTATATATATAAATGCGGGTATTCTTATTAAAGTAATATACTTCACAATTTAAACAAGTGAATGATCAATACACGTAACATATAAGGAATTTAAATAAAAACAATAAAATATTGGTGCACGGTTTAAAAAATTCAAAACTTGTGAATCTGTTAAAAATAAAATAGTTAGATGTTTAACATATTTTTAATTTGCCCGAATGCAGTAGATCTTTATCTCACATATTCGTTTCAAAACTTGTTGAGTGCTATAAAACTTGTGAATGTAAGCAACGTATGGTCCATTGCAATGACTTACAAACTTTAGGTATTCCTGTATATTTCCGTTTCTCTTTTTCTGTCTTACTATAGTGTACTCGTTAATTAAATATAGTCATGGAAATTAAAGTATCTTACAAAAATTATTTATTTTTCACATAGTTTAAATCGATGTATCTTATAGTTTCGGTCAACAACAAATATTCACTAGCTGTATATTGATATATGAAATAGCTTGTAATAAAAACAATGTTGTGTTAAATAATAAAATGAATGAACATAATGTTAACATTTGTTGAATTTAATAAACAGTTAAGTCTTGTACAACATTGCAAATAAAGGAACAGCTCAAAAAACTTTTATAACTGTGTCAAATTGTAATATCGGTCACTGACGCGAAACGGGCGTTAATTGCGGACAAGCAGCACATTACGGTAATTGTGAATTGTGGTTCCGATTCTGTAAAGGGATAATTGTGCTGTCATTCACCGTGACGTACAAAAAGTCTTGCTATAAATAAAAATATATTCGGTATATATGAACTAATTTTAGTCTGCGATAACGATGGGTTGGTTGATTTAAGTTTTACGACCTTGACTTGCTCTAAGTCGACATTCTCTTACGTCTAATGCATTTTATTTACGTTTAGTGCATATTATAAAAGTCTACCTACCAAATTGAAATCAACATAAACATTATTAAAATAAACAAGAATGGAAAAGAAACAATTATGCACTGTTGCTCTGATATAATTTTTATTAACTATATTTTAGCGGTAATGTCCAAATTAAAAACTAATTGTCGTACAAAAAAACAATTTATCGAGGTGCTTTCGTTGAAGTTCGCGTTACATATCAAAATGAATGTCATTGGTCAGAACGTTTGCAAACTTTCAATCTAGGTGTTCTCATCGAGGTCCGCGTTCATTTTTCAATTCAATACACAATATTTCATCTAGGTGCTTTCGTTGAAGTTCGCGTTACATAGTAAAACGAATTTCATTGGTCGGAACATTTGCAAACTTTCAATCCAGGTGTTCTCATCGAGGTCCGCGTTCGTGTTTCAATTCAATACACAATAAGAAGTCCAATATGGTAAAAAAAAAGAATTTTAAACTGAAATTGAACAAAAAAGAAATAATAAAAAATATAGTCTATAATATGTAAATATTTATTTAAGAAAGCTAACAATAAGATGAAAGAAAAATATGTGATGCTTAAGAACATTGATCTGGGCCGTAACAGCCTTATGTTGGAAATTTTAAAACAAAGTTGAAACAAAGGCTTGTCTTCATATCAAATTGTTTTCACGGCCAATTTCTTGCAAGAAGCAAACACCCATTACTTCAGTGTCGCCCCTGCATGTTTTTGCGTGATCCATGCATGTTTCTGATTTACTTGTCTTTTGTTCATTTACTGTCCTACTGTATGGCTATAGTCTAAGTGTTAATTGTCATTTGAAATACTTTAAACTTGCTTATACTGGTTGGTTCCACGTGAATCTTATGATAATAGTTCATGCATAAATCACCGGAATTTGGTACACGTAAAATGCACGTAATTTTTAAAAATTACATTGTTAAAATAATATCTTTTTTCTAAAATTTAATTGAAATCATTAAAAATACCTTCATATTTTTGCAAAGTTCAAGTGAAAATAACATGAAAAATTTCACGGGTGATTCATTTGAATTACTGAGTTTTTTACTCCATCATTTAAGGCAATGATGGTGTCGTTGCTTCATCAATGCAGAAATAGAGTACTTTAAAAATATGATTCAGTAACAAGTTTTATAATTGCTCGGTTTTTGATGGTTGTTTTACGGCGGTACGTCTAAACACTGCTAAGGACTCCTTAGTGCACTAAGGACTAGAAAGAGTACTGTTATACGTGTTATTTTTACATATTATGTTAAAGATTGATATTTAATGCATAAATTTCAAATTTTATAGAAAAATAATCATAAATAAAAAAGATATTCAACATTTTCTAGGCACGTGCCCATTTTTCTATGATATACCGAAAATCAATGAACCGATTGACACGTGCCAAATAATATAACAACTGATTAAACAATCATATATTCTTTAATCTAAGCAATTAACAATTGTATCGAAAAGATTAATACTTGATTATTTTAATAAAATGTGTTGTTCTTATTTAAAAGTTAAAATGATTAAAAGGACAAATAATTTTGCTTTTGTTTCATTTATTTCCCGACATAGTTATTTGCCATAGGTTTTAATGTTGATGTGCGCCTAACTAATAAGTAAGAGTGTGGTCAGCTCAACATCGTAAAATGTTTATGTGAGAGACATGAAGACAAAATGAATATATATATTTATAACTTTTTTGTTTTTATTTTAATTCCGACAAAGATGCGTTACAAATGGCTTCACTAAAACATGAGTAAATTCCGAAAAAAAAAACACCCTATAAATCATGATTTTTATTTGTCCACTTTCTATTATGAATGTTCCACAGTGTTTAGTACATTATTTACGAATAATTTCCTGCATTTGTCAATTTAAAGCTAAAGATATAATTTTGACAGGCTGAAAAAGAGAGTGCTTTGTAAAAATTACTCACTGTTGAAGGCCGTATGGGTAACTTAAAGTTATTAATTTCTGTGAATAGTTGTCTCATCACCAACCCGGTTTTTGGACAATGAATAGAAGTTAAAAGCTACTGCATACTTTAAATTTGGAAGTACCCATGCAGCAGCAGCAGTAAGAAAAACATGCTACAATGCCGGACCCAAGTCCGAATAAAGGGGTAGGGATGTAATTTTTCTTTTAACTGGCACAATCGTATGTTGGTTTTTTTGGCGCAAATCATACCATCTAATTTTAAAACATATGGCGCAAACCTAACATTTGAGAAAAAAAGTTGTGGCGCAAAAGGACGCATTTTTGGCGCAAACGGATATCTCCCACCAATCCTACCACATCATTTTTTATATTGGTTGCAAATTTTTTTTATTGTATTGAAGTCGTATTTGTCCAGAAATATATTGCTCAAACGTGTTCTTCATATGATAATAAATTTTGAAAATGAACCATTATAGCATACGCACAAAAAATCATTTCTGTTCAAATCCGTCTGTTTACTTGTAGCTGGCATTAAATAAGTTTGGTTACATGTAGTATTTTTTTTTTATCAGATTATTTAATCACTTTGTGATTGCAGAACCTGCTGCATTGGCTTGTATTCGATAACGTCAGGAACGATAACTCGTGGCGTAATGTCAACTTACTGTCAAGACAGACGCTTATATAGAAAATAAAGGAATATGGAGTAAACGTATACGGAACCAGTAATCGCACACAAAGTCAATGCTTAACAAAAATACAAATAATTAATGGTCAGCGTTTTTATTCCTGTTCATCTTTATATTCCCTAAAGGGTCTTCAACAATGAAAGATTCACTTGTTTAGGGATGACATCAAAAGATCGATGTAGGATACAAAAACTTAAATCAAATAGTTGGGGGGGGTCAACTTTGCTGCAAGTTTTGTTAATCTAAAATCGATTTTACATATATCCCTATTGGTCAATCAATTTTTACCAAATTAAGTTAAGAGGGGGGGTGTGGAGGTCAGTAAAAAACCTTTGTGAATTCAGTTTTGTATCCTTCATTGAACTTTCGATGTCGTCCCTTACCAGAACAACAAAAAAACACTAGCTAAGAATACTTAAGTTACTGACAGCTATAGTTCACACTCTTACGTTTGAAGTCTTCCTGTCCATCATCCCGCAATCGTTATTTTTGAAGATCATATAAGTGAATGAATGATTCGATTTTCTGCCTCAGGACCTGCGCATATATGAAATACTTAACACTGAACATTGAACCTGGTTGTAATTTGCAATTTTTATTTGTAATTTTTCCTCACTAGGTAGTTGAAATTATGTATAACATCAAATGTATTGTAAATTGCGAAAATGCATTACGAGCATATTCTATAATTTTGAGTTTGAATTATAAAGAGTTTAATTTTTTTCAAATATTGAATACGCAACAAAATCTCTGTAATTTTACCCATGTATTATTTATGTTTATGTTAAATGCGTTTGATTGGATATTAGTTAAAGGTAGGCGTGGTTTACGGTAACTTTCCTCCAATCAACTGGCCTATTCGACAAACATGTGTGCGCTGATGCGTGCAAACTGGCTATTGTAACGGCACGGTTTAGTCACGTTTCTCCAACATTTGATAATTAGACTAAAACAACATTAGGGATTAGGGGGTCCTCATAAGGACTGGTATCGTGATAATTACCTGTTATTCACCTATACCAGGTCTTAACTAAAATATTGTAAAAAGGGATATTGTTAAAAAAAGTTATATTAAAACATTAACAAACCATATATTTTTGGTCGAGTATAACCCGAAACTGTTACATAGTTATTTTCATCCGTATTTGATTTACAAAATTAAAAAGTTTATTGAACAAAAAAAAATCTTGTATAGACGATGGAAATCGTAATCAAACTGAAAATTTCATAAAAAAATATCAAGAAATAATCTCGAAATAATTTTTTTTAAAGATTTTTTTTTTATTAAAAGTAACATGAAAAATCGAAATGTTCACTGACTGTACCTCATTTTTGTAATTTATTCTAGTACTTGATATATTTTTGTATTTGTGTAACATGAAAAAGTTAAAATCTAAACCAATGCAAAACAGCCAAGTTTTATTTATGTAAAAAGTCACCGAAAGCTATTGTCTTCTAGTGCGAAGAACCATATATCTACTTAGTCGTTCTGTCTGTATATCACAAGAGCCGAAGCCAGTTTTCATGTCATGCTTATGTATGTGCCTGTCCCAAGTCAGGAGCCTGTAATTCAGTGGTTGTCGTTTGTTTATGTGTTACATATTTGTTTTTCGTTCATTTTTTTTTACAAAAATAAGGCCGTTAGTTTTCTCTTTTGAATTGTTTTACATTGTCTTATCGGGACCTTTTATAGCTGACTATGCGGTATGGGCTTTGCTCATTGTTGAAGGCCGTACGGTGACCTAGTATAGTTGTTAATGTTTGTGTCATTTTGGTCTTTTGTCGATAGTTATCTCATTGGCAATCATACCACATCTTCTTTTTTTTATATTAGCAGATGAAAGAGTCAGTCGTATATCTGTCCTCTTTTCCACGCAAACGGAGCTGATACAAATTGGGTACATCACTTCTCGTCGTGATCTATATAGTGTTTAACTGTGGGAACTGGCTTGGTGAATATTGTGCACTACTAGTATTTTTGATGTTCAATGCAAGTTGACTGAGAATTTTATATAAACTGTATCGGTGATAATAAGCTGCGTTTTGTACTTTTGTATAAGCTTCATGACTCAAGATAAATAAATTCTTAATAGCTCTCAAAATACAAAATGTTAATTTTCATTCAAGATCGAAACATTGTAATCTATAATACATTACTATGAAAAATAGACAAAATTATAAAAAAAAAAAGCAAAAAAATTGCTTCCGGCCGTACGGTAACGGATACTGGATGCGTAGTGATTGATAATTTAGTCTTAAATTATTTGTTGCTTATTTCTGTTTTTGTACAGTTCTTTTATTGTTCGGTTGCACCAAATGTCTCAAGAAAAGAGGGAGTGTTGGAGCCTGTACTTCAGTGGTTGTCGTTTATACTAATTGTAATATATTCGTTTTTCGTTCATTATATTTTACATAAATTAGGCCGTTAGTTTTCTCGTTTGATTTGTTAAACATTTGTCTTAAGCTTCTCGTGTCCTTTTATAGCTGACTATGCGGTATGACTTTGCTCAGTGTTGAAGGCCGTACGGTGACCTATATTTGTTTTAATATCTGTGTCATTTGTGACTATAGTTTTCTCATTGGCAATCATACCACATCTTCATTTTTTATGTATAATTGTTAACTTCAATGTCATTTGGTCTCTTGTAGAGAGTTGTCTTATTGTCTATCATACCATGCACATCTGTTTTGATATAAAAGAAAAAAATACATCATTGCCTTAGATTATATCGACTTTTACAATTTTGGGAGACTATTAAAAACATATATAACTTAAAAAAAATATTTACCTTTTTAACAATATTTTGATTAAGAACAGGTGAATTACAGGTAGATATCAAGATCCAGTCCTAAAGAGGACCCCATAATCCCTAATGTTATTTTAGTCTAATTACCAAATGTTGGAGAAACGTGACCACACCAACGGCACATGTCTTACATCAGAATCTATCGTGCGTGACCAATGTTTATTGTAAAATTTCTTGTCATCTGAGCAAATTATCAGAGATACAAGTTCTAAAGGTTACAACTTGAATTTGCTTTTTGAAAGATTATTTTCGGCAGTGCCCCTGATATACGATGTAAAGTGTTTAAGAAAAACAAGACTTTAAATGAAGGATGCATATTACCAGAGAATATAATCTGGGACTATGCCAGATATAATGTATGTATTTTATGGCTCGGATATTAACAATAAAATGTTCTGAAAAAATTAAGTGTCCGATAATTTGAATTATCTGATAAAGTTATCTCGATCACTGTCGACAAAATATTATTGCATGGATGGTAAACTGCTGATTTTTATTTCTAGACATGGTTTGTGACTGTTATAATAGACAACTATATGCATTCTGGTTTACGTTTACAAAGAACACACTATACATTTTTCTGAAATATCAATCCTTTTTGGACAGACTTGCTTTTTCCTTGTATTTGTAAAAAATATAAGACGTTTCATTTTATTTGAATACTTCAAAAATTGCTTCAAAATACTATAGGCCTGTATTGTTGTTATTTTTTTAGGGTCAATGACTTCCCCCCCCCCCCCCCCCCCCAAAAAAAAAAGTAGTAAAATAATTGTATATTTGATTTGAATAATTATAGTAAATAGAAATAAAGGTCAGCCAAACCCAAATTCAGCAATAAGGAGTGTCATTCACCGGGTTTAATTTCTTTTACCGGTTTTGAACTTCTTGTTTTGTTCAATAAATAATAGTAATCTTCTTATCTTGTTCAATAAAAAATAGTAAAATTTACTTTCCATACACATGTTCCTAAATAACACTAGGAAATAAAATTTGTCACAATTTCGCTTTTGTCGTCTGCTCAAGTTAGTTTAATTTGGTATTGTAATATGCACATGAGATACTTGTCACTGAACGTTGAACAAACAGTAGCTATCCACCAATCCATCAGTGATTGCGATACTTCTGTTACATACCCGTCATTTTGTCACATGTTTGGTACTATTATTTGAACAAAGTTCGTGTTGTAAGCCGAATTTGTCCTACATTTTAATTGTTCTTGTCAAGTAATACATTCCTTGAACTGGTTTAAATGTTTAACTAAATCCTATGATATCAATTTTGTAGAAATAATTGTATATTTGATTTGAATAATTATAGTAAATAGAAATAAAGGTCAGCCAAACCCAAATTCAGCAATAAGGAGTGTCATTCACCGGGTTTAATTTCTTTTACCGGTTTTGAACTTCTTGTTTTGTTCAAAAAATAATAGTAATCTTCTTATCTTGTTCAATAAAAAATAGTAAAATTTACTTTCCATACACATGTTCCTAAATAACACTAGGAAATAAAATTTGTCACAATTTCGCTTTTGTCGTCTGCTCAAGTTAGTTTAATTTGGTATTGTAATATGCACATGAGATACTTGTCACTGAACGTTGAACAAACAGTAGCTATCCACCAATCCATCAGTGATTGCGATACTTCTGTTACATACCCGTCATTTTGTCACATGTTTGGTACTATTATTTGAACAAAGCTCGTGTTGTTAGCCGAATTTGTCCTATATTTTAATTGTTCTTGTCAAGTAATACATTCCTTGAACTGGTTTAAATGTTTAACTAAATCCTATGATATCAATTTTGTGCATTGGTTTTTTGAAACACAATTTTGTTAATTTGAGCGTGTCAACACCTAGTCTAGTAGTGATTTCGATTTGTATGACCATACAACATATTTATATATTAGTATTACAGTAAGTTATTGTTTCATTTTACATGTTTACCATTGATAACATCAAATAAAATGTGTTGCAGGTTGAACTAAACCATAAAGGAAGGATCTAAAATTTAAACTATGTATGTTTAAACTATTATGAATGCGGAGTGGGGGTATTGCACGATAGCCTCAGTAGTAGTATGATACTTTGATATCAAATGGACTACAGTTAAAAAGTTGCATTTACTACCAATCCATGCACAATAGTAAGATGTATGTTCCTGAGCGTATTATGGACAAAGAAAAGGGTTGTGGTGTACTTTAAAATTTTGAACTAAGTATGGTAGAATGGTTGCCATACGCCTTCATATTACAGAAACCACCAGCGTACACTACAGCATAATTACGATTTCAGTTGTTATAGTTCACACACAAATCAATTGGGCTAGTTTAATCTCCTGCATGGTTTATTCCATTGGCAATCATATTCAAGAAAATTCATATTCTGTATGAAGCTTGATTGAGCCGTAGATTCACACAGACACCGATCATAGTTATCTTTTCTTCATTTACATAAATGAATGTCGGGAATTCGGAATATGGCAGTTATACATGTATCCTCAGTTTATATTTATTTTGAAGCATTATCGAACTAATACGACTTAAATTTCTCTTTAAAATTTACTTTGCACTAAATATCTAGTAAATGACTTTACATGGGAATAACTTGGGGTGTATTCATGTATACTAGTATGTAATGATAATAAAAAGAAACCAACAGCACTATTTGACGAAGACGAAATTAAGGATTGAATTTTAACGTCCATTGACATATATTACAATGATGTCGAAACAGAACTTGAAATTGACAATAGGTATTCCTTCGCTTTTCCAAAGAATTCACGCTTAGTTGCGATTTCACGTGCTATTTTGAAGAGACATGTTTTGTCGAAATGCACATCTGGTGCAAGAAAATTGGTACCGTTAATTTTATTACAACTTCGGGTTCGCATTATAGTTATATTTGTACAAAATAACTAACAATAAAAAAATTGTGATGATTTCTTTAACTGTTCATGAACGTTCTAGTTTTAATATAAATCTGTGATTTTTCTATATTCGTACTTTCGACGAAGCAAAGCAAGTTCGATCTAGACCTGGACAATTTGATCCATTTAGCAATATTCAATCGTTGTACAAATTTATTGTAGAACATGTAGAAAATCCGTCTTTTTCGGATAAAAAAAATCTACTTTGTTAACTCGGATCGAAAACTTACAATATAGTTTATCCTATTGAAACATGAACGCGGACTACATTGAGAACATCTTGGATTGAAAGATTGCAAATCTACTGACCAATGAAATGCTTTAGATTTAGAACGCAGACCTCAACGAGAACACCTAGATGGATAACACACTGTAATCTTTAGACCGTCGAACAGATAGCGATAATTCCAGACTTCTTCTACTTCGTTTTCTTTTAGTTTAAATAAGGTCACCATATAGAAGAATACAAAGTCATACTGCCAAGGAATTGTATATTAGGAATTGTATATTTACAATCCCTTGATGCTGCTGTACATGCCTGATTGACAAAGATTTAATAAAATTGAATTATTCATAAAAATGTGTATCACAATTTAAGTGTTTCTATATTAAGATTGTGATTAAAAATTTGCATTTTATGTACTTGTTTTGTTTTGGATTTGTTTATTCAAAGCTCGCGAGAACAGCTGATCTCTTAAGGCCGTAACAGTGGTGGTAGATATTCACAGATTTTTTTTACATAAAAACACACTATTACATATTCATGTGACAATAATAATGTGTCTGTTTTTTAAATCAATTTAGAATTGGTGTATATATGTCTCCGCTGATAATAATTCTATGTTAGATAAACATAATTATTTGGAATTAAAAGTTGTATAGTTACAATAAGTACATTTTCAAAATCATTTATTTATCTAGGCTTTATGAAGATCTACATGATTTAACGAATTAATGTAAGAAGATGTGGTGTACTTGCCAATGAATTAGATCACCGTACAGCCTTCAACAACGAGCAAAAACCTAACCGCATAAACGTTTATATCATTTCCCAAAATTACAAATATGAATTCAAACAATTCAAACAAGAAAACTATCGGCCTGATTGATGTACAACACTTATAGAAAAATATATACAAAAACGACAACCACTGGTCACTGGGGATTCAAACCATATGTCCCAATCGAAAAATAATTTCGTCAAACAAACGGGAGTTCTTATCTACAGAACAAAACCTGGATCCGCCATTGTACAGTCTCCTGGCTAGTATACCTGTAGGATAGTCAAAGATAATGGCGTTAAACAAATATTTTCTTTATTTATGTTTTTATTCCATTCAGATCTTCAATTTATCGATTGATTAATAAAAAAACGAAGCAAATATTTTAGTTAATCTACCAGTAATTAAATGTCAGTACGATCTTCTGATAAGATTGTAAGACTATATATTGCTATTTGGCTGTGAAATTTGGAGATTTAGTTTTATTGATGCATTAGAAAGTTAAACTTGAAAAAAAATCAACCCTAGCTTTATGGTTTATGGAGAGCTTGGCGCTTATCCTATGTCAGTATATGTGGAACACCGTATGGTATATTTTTTGGTCTAACATTGTAAACAGTTCTGATAGTAAACTATATAGATATATTTATAAACTCAACGTAGATGGTGGATTTACCTAGCTATAGAAAGTGGAAGAGTTTATGGTATAGCAAGAAATAATAGAATATGTACTTTTTGTAAAAATGATATAGAGGATGAGTTTCATTTCATCCTCAAATGTCCACGTTTTCAAGGTTTTAGAACAATTTATATGATTGGTTGATATATTTCACTATATTCTAAACTGCACAACTCTAACAGAAAGTAGAAGACCTTTTCTTAAACCTAACTATGTAAGCAGAGTAAATGTTTCGAAATTGGGCACTTTATTTATTTAAAAAAATATTGTGTTTTGAAAATTTTGTGTAAATTAATTTGAATCATATATAAATAAAAGTATGTTCTCAAGTCTGATCACCAATCGCTCATTCTTGTTGCTCGTTTCAAGTTGTGCAAATTGTCATACGCAAAATCTGTATGTTAATATTATATGTAAAAATATCTTTCTTTTTACCGTTAACTTGGTTTTATAAGAAATAAAGAATCTAAATTAATAATACAATTAATTTTATTTAGTTTTTTGGATTAAATTACCTTAAATTAAAGGATGTGAAAAGGTATATAATTGTAACTTTTTCAAAGTTCAAGTTGATCAATTATTGATTTAAGTGAATAAATCAAATTTATTTTCTTGAGGAATAAATCAAATCAGGAACATATGACGCCCGTCAAGCAAAAACCACCCTTATCGCATTTGACGTCGTTATCGGTAGTCAACGCTAGAATGGAACGTAGAACAAACCGATAAATTGCACGTTGAAATTGAGATATTTTTTCTAAACATGGCGTTATCCATGTGAACTGAACAGTCTATTCTTATATTAATACATTTAAATACTTCTGTAAAATAATGCCGTATTTACGATTTAAGATAAATTTCTATTAAAACTTTTCAAATGCTTGTTTTGACACGCTGTATATTCTTACTGTCTTGAGAGGAATGATTTATAAACAATATAATAAAATCCCACGCATCAGCAAGTCTCATTATGACATAGTACCACGATATGTGATGATTCACGTATTAACCTTCTACAATATATAAATAATACCAATGTTGTGTCAAAACAAACACTTAAATATTTTCTAAAAAACACTAAAAGTGTTTTTCCGCAGCTAGATTTCTTTTATATTTTTAATACGGCAAGTTATTGTATGAAGAACCTAAGAAAATAATCTAATATTTGGCACAACATCATTATGCATGCCAACTGCGGACAATCTTATATGGTTAATCACACGAGAGAGTTTGCTTACAAGAAATTAAGTACGACAGAGAAGAAAGTCTGTCTGAAATTTTTCGTCTTTTATTTTGCCACGCTTTAATCCGCAATATTGACTACTGTACATAAAACAATAAACCGTTTGTTCAAATGAAGTATTTTATCATTAAAATATATCAAACAAGAATGTGTCTCAAGTACACGGATGCCCCACTCGCACTATAGTTTTCCATGTTTAGTGGACCGTGAAAATGGGCTAAAAACTCTAATTTGGCATTGAAATTAGAAAGATTATATGACAGGGAACATGACGGTGTACTAAGTTTCAAGTTGATCGGACTTCAACTTCATCAAAAACTACCTTGGCCAAAAACTTTAACCTGAAGTGGGACGAACTAACGGTACGACGGATGAACGAACGACGGACTTACAGACCAGAAAACATAATGACCCTCTACTATCGTAGGCGGGGCATAAAAATTTGCAATGCGTTTAAAACTGTAAGTATGAAACAAATATCAGTTCATAATTATATCACTCACTTTTAAAAAAAAGTGGGAGTATACTGTTTTGCCTCTGTCTGTCCTTTAGTCAATTCATCCTACAGTCCGTCCGTTTGTCCCATGAATATTTTCGTCGCATTACAAGGATTTCTATAATTCTTTTAATCTTTTATTCTTAAATGGTCTGTGTGGTAGGCCGTGAAGAAACAAAACAACAAAGAAAGGAAGAGAAAACAACGAAATTAAAAGATGCTAGAGGCTTGAGCTTATTCGAAAAATGATTAACAATTTTGGATGCATACACGAGATTGCCTAAGCTGGTTAATCATTGTTACAATGTTGTCCAATATATGTATACTATTTAATGGTCGCAGTTCAATTGCATTTGTCTTAATTTTCTTTGATTGTGAATAAAACAAGATGCGGGATATTGTTTGACTTAAATTGAGTTGTTAACTTTGTTGAAATAAATATGCAACTCCAGTACGAAAGGTTATACAACGACGAGAAGACAATTTTTAAATTGATGTTTTTGACTTTTAAAATGATCAGAAGTCACTGACTGTATCACCCATCGTGTAAATCTCTTAATTCACGGATAGATAAGGTTAACAATCCGATAATAAACTTGCAATGGATTTTTTAAACGCCATGTAAAAATCAGAAACAATCTTGAAAAGTCATACTTTAGATGTTAAAAAACGATCTATTTTATTTTTGCATAATATTGAAATTTTCAAGTTCACTTCGAATCGATATCCAGCGAAACTTATTATAAATTAATTATAGTAATACATAAACATAGTTAATATTTATTACGAAGACGGACAGATTGAAATTTCGCACTCGGATATATAATTAATGTTATTTAATAAAGTTATTAAATGTTATTTTTCGTTTAAATCACTTTTAGTTTAACGTGCGTTATAGTTTGTTTTGTAAACATTTACATGCGTATATATTTATTGCAAGAAATATATCTGAAACGGACAAAATTGCACACGCAGCTGCAGTTCTCATTCAACGATAACATTGAAGATAATACATGTAGAAATGAACTATCCAAAGAAGGCAAAGATACGTAATTATTGGGTAAATTAAATAAAAAGGCGTAGATAAATCCCGTTCTAGATACATGTACGGAGAGCAAAAGCGAACACAATTTTACATAAACTTTTGACAGCAGGTAAGTTTGTCGAGATGTATAGCTGTTACCTATAGTAATCGAGAGTCCCGTTTAAAATCTTTGATTAAACACATCAACAGTAATAGAAATACAAAGAAAATATCAAAATTTTAATAGACGTTTGAGAGAATTTTCAAATATGTTACAATATTTGAAAAAATAGGCTAGTCTGCATGGTTTACCACAAACAGTACCTCATAACAGACATGATTCTGAACCTCATATTGTGTTATCTTTTTGTGAATCAAAACAGTCGGTTTTTGACACATATGTACCAGCATTTCAGACAAATGGAACTGGATGTAGATACAAGAAGATGAGCATGAGCATGAGTGTCAATGAAACAACTCACCATCCATGTCATAATTTAAAAAAGGTAAACCCTTACAGGTCAAAGTACGGTCTTCAACACGGAGCATTTATAGACTAGATATGTCCACTGAACAGAATGAACACATGTCTGGTCGCCTTGCTGTCCGCACATAATGTTTGCATCTATATATTCTTATGTCGTAGGTGGGACTCTTATACTAGTATAATAGTCCCATGTCGTACGTATATGCCTTCAACATTGAGATAAAACATACCGTATTGTCGGCTATAAAAGACCCCGATATGAAAAATCTGAAACAATTAAATTAATTACAGCCGATTCCATTGAATGTGTAGGCAAGGGTAATAACTTTGGTTAGCTAAAGTATACGACAATCCATTCGGAGCAGCCTGGTCTTATAACAGACAGATAGATTGGTTATCTGTCGGATGAGTTTACATTTAAAGGAGTGTAGTTCACCTGAACTAAAAATGACTTCACGGTTAAGCTAGTCGCGAATCAAGCTAACCAAAGATATTACCTTTGCCTTCACATTCAATAGAATCGGCTGTAAGGTAATACCAGTATTAAACGCCCTATTGGCAAAATACATTCCACTCCTTTAGATTAACTGTTCAAAACACTGACCTTCCACGACAAATTCCCACATTGAGCTCCTTTAATCTATATTTCATTTCTAATTTTATTGTCCATTTGATTTTGAATGGACAATGTGTTTTAACTGGCAATATGAATTGATTCAATCTGAACCTGGGAAAGTTCAAATAAGAGTAAAAATAAGTCAAGTTGATCCTTATATCAAATACATATAAACAAACACTACGCGTGCAATCATAAATTATAAACAGAAAACTCAGATGACCATGTCTTAAAATCAAACGAATGATACAAAAAATAACAAAGAAATTTAAAGTTTGAGCAACACGAACCCCATGAAAAACAGATAGTGCCCTGTAAGAATCAGGAGTTCACACTTCAGTGTTGTTGTTTTTTTATTACATTTTAGATAACACTGACATTTCTACCAAAATAAAAAGAATTCTTTTATATTTGAAATCCAACAAATGAAAGTCTTTATTGTTCTGTTATTGTAGGAGAAAAAAATCGGTATATGACTGACTATCTTGCTTTGTGTGTGCTACATGTAACTGGACAATATTAGAAAAAATAAGCCTTTGGTCATACTAAACGTTTGGTAGATTTTGTCAAGCTAAAAAAACATTTGACGATAAAACTGTGATACTGTATCGCATATGACAAAATTCTTCCAAAAATCATCATCAATAAGTTAAGTCGGTTAACATTGTAAGCAAGAGAACAATGAAACTACTTAGAAAATGGATAGATTAGAAACCAATTTTATCTGTTTAGATTAAACCTATTCTATGGTATCAGAAAGTACCATTATTTCATCGTTGCTCATGATAAATCAGAAATTAATTTTGCAAAAAACAAATGCACAAAATAAAAGAAATAGATACTCTGCATCGTCCTTGATAATAGTTCGATAAGTTGGCTCGTCCTGTAGATATTCATGAAGCCAGAACTGCATGTGTTAGGTAGGAACATCTATACATGTATCAAAAAAAATCGTCCATATTCTAGGAAGGGATATCAGGTTATATTTTGTTCAGCACCAGGAGAAGAGTAAAGTAGTAAATTGCAGCAAACTTAAATCGACGTCAAAGTTTATGATTTCAACGTTACGTTGAATTTTACGTTAGAACACATTTCATGTGTTACCAAAATTGAGAGAAATTTCTAAACTAATTTTTCACCGATCGTTTTCAAATTTTGTGTTGGCATAAGTATTTTCTGTTTAATTAATTAAAAATCTGATAATTCATAATTTTTGCCATAAGGGTCGTTTTTGCTTGTCGGGCGTCAATTATATATTGTAAGGTATACTGTTCCCAAATTGAATAGTATACAAATCATAGTAATAATTATTCATCAGCGAAAAGGATAGTATTTGTATTGTGTTTGAAGAATCGTAAAAGTGTTTTATTTTCTAAATTCTATTTATTCACTCGGACATCGTAGAGTTTAAAATTAATTTTTTTACCGTATCGGAACTTCATATTGTGTATTGAATTGAATCACGAACGCGGACCTCGATGAGAACACCTGGATTGAAAGTGTTCAAATGTTCCGACCAATGAAATTCATTTTACTATGTAACGCGAACCTCAACGAAAGCACCTAGATGAAATATTGTGTATTGAATTGAAAAATGAACGCGGACCTCGATGAGAACACCAGGATTGAAAGTTTGCAAAAGTTCCGACCAATGACATTCATTTTGATATGTAACGCGAACTTCAACGAAAGCACCTAAATGAAATATTTTATTTGTACGACAATTTTTTTTTTTTAGACATTACCCCTTAAATATAGTTAATAAAAAATATATCAAAGCAACAGTGCATGATTGTTTCTTTTCCATTCTTGTTTATTTTAATAATGTTGATGTTGATTTTAATTTTGTAGGTAGACTTATATTATATGCCCTGAACGTAAATATACGGTTTTTTTTTTAAATGCATTAGACGTAAGAGAATGTCGACTTAGAGCAAGTCAAGGTCGTAAAACTTAAATCAACCAACCCATCGTTATCGCAGACTAAAATTGATCTCAAATAAACAGAATATATGTTCATTTATAGCAAGACTTGTTGTAAGTCACGGTGCATGACAGCACAATAATCCCTTTACAGATCGGAACCACAATTCACAATTTTCGTAGTGTGTACTTTTCCACAATTAACGCCCGTTTCGCGTCAGCGACCGATATTACAATTTGACACAGTTTAAAAGTTTATTGAGCTGTTCCTTCATTTACAATGTTGTGTGCAAGACTCAACAAATGTCAACATTATGTTCATTAATTTTATTATTTAACACATCATTGTTTTTATTACAAGCTATTTCATATATCAATATGCAGCTAGGGAATATTTGTTGTTGACCGAAACTATAAGATACATCGATTTAAACTATGTGAAAAATAAATAATTTTTTTAAGTTACTTTAATTTCCGTGTCTATATTTAATTAACGAGTACACTATAGTAAGACAGAAAATGAGAAAAGGAAATATACAGGAATACCTAAAGTTTCGTAAGACATTGCAATGGACCATACGTTACTTACATGTCACAAGTTTTCATAGCACTCAGCGAGTTTTGAAACGAATATGTGAGATAAAGATCTACTGCATTTGGGCAAATCAAAAATATGTTAAACATCTAACTATTTTATTTTTAACAGATTCATAAGTTTTGATTTTTTTAAACCGTGCATCAATATTTTATAATTTTTTTTATTTACATTCCTTATATGTTACGTGTATTGATCATTCATTTGTTTAAATTGTGAAGTATATTACTTTAATAAGAATACACGCATTTATATATAATTTTAAGTCGATAAAGTTTGAAACAAATAAACGAAAGATACATCGATGTTGTTTTGCTTGAGTGATTTACCTGTTAAAAGCTCGGGTCGCAACACGGTTTAAAACGAATTGATACCAGTTTGAAATAGTTTAACGGGGGCGTGGCCTATTTGTTTGACGTAACTTACCACCAACTTGATTTAAATTGAACGACTGCAAGCGAAGCTATTTGACTGGCATTAAAATGATTTGATATACATTGAAATAAATTAAAAATGATTTTTATTTTTTGTCAATCTTTATCAAATGACGATTAATTTCATTTAAACAGCGTTAACACGTTTTTGTCCGATCAAGTTAAATTCGGGTTACTAGTGTCTTATTCAATGCTTCTCTCTGCAGTCACTGCTTCTTCAGCAGCTATACTTATTTAATCACTTGGCTCCTTACTCAGGACCACTGGAAATGCTTTATTTTGTATACCGCTAATGCTTCTTTCTGAAGCCACTGCTTCTTCAGCAGCAATACTGAATTAATCAATTGGCTCCTTATTCAGGACCACTGCTTATAATTCTTATTCAGAACTATAGATTAATCTCACCTTTCTTCTTCTCTTGTATCCAACTGCTCGGCTTGAATTCTAAACCCAGAACCATGTGAACTGTGAAAACCTTGGTATATATAGTAAATTGTAGACTCGTCCGTACAATAGACTATTCCAAAAACGACTTTATCACTAAAACGTTTTACAACACCTAAGCATATATGATATAACAAAGCACTATTGTGACGGTTATATACTTTGTAACAACTGATTATGATCGTGGGAATTCCGGATTTATAGGTCAATTCCTGATCCCAAAACAATTACTACTCACCCAGTAAAATGTAAACAAATCGAAAGTGAAAGTAAAACAATGTGTAAATAAATGAAGGGAATGAATGATATTTCTTTCTGTTGGACTTTACAATCGGATTATAAAATAAGCAAGAACCAGGTAAGTTTGCAAATTCATCACATTACCCACGCCTCCAAGAAATGCGTCCCGGCATTTTCCAAAATCAATTGAGCACATCTACACCAAGTGGACATTTTTCAGTCCCAAACTCTATCCGGGTATTGCCTCGAGCCATGTCATTCAAAAACCACAATTCTAAATATCATTAAACAACTGTTACTTCTTCAGTAACTAATCACCAAAACAACTGTTACTTATTCAGTAACTAACCACTAAAACAACTCGTAGATGTATAATCTACCCGACATGACAAGATTCCCACTCAACTGTTTACTATTACTTAACATGGGCATCAACTTTAGAAGTTAACTTTATCCTAAGAACCCTTAAATCATTTTCCATCTGTATTTCAAATATGCATGCTGACAGATTTTTGAACAAGTAATTTTGACCATGAAAACCAACAAGCCAAATAGCAAATTTGAAAACCACCGAAAACATCACAAAGCCAAAACATGTATGAAATAATTTTGCCTAACAACCGGCCACTTATGGACCACTCAAAGAGCTTGTTGAGAGGGATCTTTTACGTGCACAAAGCGTGGTACTCCCTGAACACGGGACCTCGGATTTAACGTCCCCATCCGACGGACATCATTGTTATATATTCAAAGAAACAAGGCATTATATATAAACAATAAAACACAAAAGTTTTCATAATTTCTTGGAAATCTTTTTCCTTTAACACGTAACTAAATATCTGTATTGTCTGTTCTTCGCGAACACTCACTTGTAAATAAATCACACGATAGATCAATCAGAAAACGCATCCCGTCGGACTGATCACTGAATAATTCAGTCAAGCCTTCCTGGCTATGGTATTTGTATGCTTAGTTCTGTCACCTGTCACTTCATCTTTTCCAGATTTCAGTTTCCTCCACATCTTTTCCGTTTTCCTTATATCTTCTAACCACTCTTCTTTCAACCAGCATCAATCCAGGAATAACTACTGGCCTGACAACCTGTGCTGGCACAAGGCTTGGGATGGTTCCAGTCGTAGTTGTCGTAACAGTTCTTAAGTCCATAGGTGAGGACGAGAACAACGGTGGTGATGGGTTTGACACGGAACTGTCATCGGAATCAGTATCCATCATCCTCGGTATCAGAAACGAGTTTGGGACTGGAGGTACCACTACAGTTGCGGTTGTGGTTGGCAACCTTGGCAATGTAAATCTCTTGGCTATTGGCTGTGGTCCTAATGAACTCTTAAGGGTTTCTAATAATCTCTTCTTTGAAGAAGTAGCCACTGGTAGAGGAGACGTGCTTTTCCTAACTACTCTGCCTTTGATAAGTGATCCTGTAACCATCACTGATTTACTTGTTGGGCCTTTCTTGTTTGTAGGCTCTCCAAGGACATCCGATAGTGTGCCTGGGTTTTGTTTCTCCCATTCACTATCGGTATCATCTATGGCTGACAAGGATGCTGCATGTCTCCTTCTCTGGTGCCTTGTGAAGTCACTCTTCCTGCTTGTTGCGTAAGGACACAGATCACATAAGTACTCTTCTTCTGAAGACCTTCTCTTTGCACATGCTATAACATGATCCTCCAACTCCTTTTCTGTTTGGAACCGTACTTGGCAAACAGGGCACCTCCATCTTTCCCGTGGTGTCTTCTTTGTGTTAGCCATCTGTAATATAAGAGAACTCATTGTAAATATATACAGGTATATACAAAATTAAGTGATATGTACAGTAATACTTTCTATACACGTTTCATTCATTCATATTTTTTTTTCTCCATTTTTATTTATATTTTCTTTTACTTTAATCTTGAACATAATCATTTAACCAAGTGGGAGGCTTCCTTTCCCGTCTTAATCTTGGTAAATTAATGTGTTCGTCTTGTTCAATGGTCTCATATATATTCTCAAAATCAAATTCAATTGGGGCGCTTTCGTCAACAACTTGGGCTCGATCGTTCATTTCGGATACCTGATTTGACGGCTCGAGCCCTTGTAAACGCTCACCTAGTAATGGTTCACCTAACAAACGTTGATCCTTGCATTGTCTCATGCGATCAACATGTATTACCTGTGGTCGACCCTTTCTGCCACAATTAACTAGGTATGTTACCTCTGAGTATTGTTTTAACACTTTAAAGGGACCCCGCCAATAATTTGTAAACTTAGGGGATTGGCCAAGCTTACGAACAGGAAAGAAAACAAACACTTTATCATTTTTATTAAATTTATTCCAACTTAAATGTTTGTCATGATATTGCTTCTGCCGAAGCATTTCTCTGTTAACATGATTCTGTACAAACTGGTGGGCGTCTTCCATTCTTTCCTGTAACTCCCATACCCACTTGTTAGCTGGAATAGACTTCACTTCCCTTGGGAGTTCGTACATAATATCTACCGGAGTAGCTACTTCTCTTCCCATCATCATACGGTTCGGAGTGCTGCCGGTTGTTTCGTGTACAGCTGTTCTGTAAGCCATCATCACATAAGGTAGAAGCTGATCCCAGTTTGTATGATGCTCGTCGACGTACGCACTTAGCATTTTTACTAGAGTACTGTTGAACCTCTCAACCATACCATCGGATTGTGGGTGATATGGGGTTGTACGTGTTTTGCTGATTTGTAGGAGGTTACACATTTCAGAGAAAAGCTCACTCTCAAACTGCCTTCCTTGATCTGAATGAATCAGTGTAGGTACCCCGAATCTGCAAATAATTTCTGTTACTATGATATTTGCAACCGTCGATGCTTCCATGTTCTCCATGGGAAAGCTTTCTGTCCATTTTGTATAGTAATCAGCTATCACCAGTATATATTTATTGTTGTTGGCGGTTTTTGGCAACTCGCCCAAAATGTCGACGGCTATCCTTTCCATAGGGAAGCCTGACCTTTGAATCTGCATTGGCGCTCTCTTTCGTTTTTGTGGGCCTTTCCTTCTTACACAAGTCTCACATCCTGTTATGTAGGCCACCACATCACGACGCATTCCAGGCCAATAAAACCTGTCTTTTAATCTTCCTAATGTTTTTCTTATCCCAAGATGTCCCGATGTCTTATTGTCATGGCATTGCTGTAAAACGACGCGCCTTTCTTTCATGGGTACGATGACGCGTAGTTTGTCTCCCGTGCTTTGCTCCTTGCACAATAAACCGTTATCAACTTTCAATGTTTCGTATTGCGACCATAAACTCTTAACTGCATAATTACATTCCCCAATTTCTTTGAAAAGCGGCTTCTTGCCATTTAATACCCAACTCTTTATCAATGATATGTTTTCATCCTCTTGTTGTAGCACGAACAGCGTCTTATTTTCATCACTCCCATCATTTGTACAGATAGCTGATTCGTTCACCTCTATAGGTGGTGCTTGTGTAACAACATTAACACGTACTAGTTTCTTCTCCCAGTCTTGTTCGAAGCCACATTGTTTACATGGCATTCTGCTAAGTGCATCAGCATTTCTGTGTTGATTTCCAGGTCGGTGCTTAATTTTCATGTTATACGAACTAAGGACTTCCAGCCATCTCGCAAGCTGTCCTTCTGCGTTCTTAAAATTCATTAACCACTGCAGAGAGCTATGGTCAGTTCTGACAACAAACGTTCTTCCATACAGAAAATGCCTAAAATGCTTAACAAAATGAACTACGGCGAGTAACTCTTTTCGAGTGACGCAATATTTACGCTCGGTCTTCGAAAGTGTACGGCTACCATAAGCAATAACCGTTTCTTTTCCGTCTATTTCCTGGGACAGGACTGCTCCAATTGCAGACTGACTTGCGTCCGTATCAAGTATAAAAGGTCTCGAAAAATCTGGATGTGACAGTATTGGCGCCTCGAGGAGCTTGGATTTCAATGTCTGAAACGCATCTTGACACTCCTCTGTCCACAAGTATTCGCGACCCTTTTCTGTTAATTTGTGCAAACATTTTGCAATGCCTGCAAAATTTTCTATGTATCTCCTATAATATCCGCACAGGCCGAGAAATGAGCGCAACTCGCTTACATCTTTCGGTTCTGACCATTGCTTAATAACCTCCACCTTTTGTGGATCCGTTGCCACACCATCCTCACTTATTACATGTCCAAGGAAGGACACTGATTTTGCGAACAACGAACACTTTTTGGGTTTTAACTTTAACCCGGCGTCAATCAATCTATCAAAAACTTGTCGCAAATTAGTTAACATCTCTTCAAAATTTCTGCCGACTACAATTATGTCATCCAAATACACCAAGCAAATGTTCCACTGTAGTCCAGCCATAACTCTTTCCATTAACCGCTCAAATGTTGCCGGAGCACAGGCGAGCCCAAACGGCATTTTACGAAATTGAAAAAGTCCACGCCGTGTCGCGAACGCAGTTTTAGGGCGGTCACTCTCTTCTACCTCTACCTGCCAATAACCTGAGCAAAGGTCTAAAGTTGAGAACCACTTGTTGCCAGCGAGCTGCTCCAATGAATCGTCTATTCGAGGTAAAGGATACGCGTCCTTTACCGTAAGGTCATTGAGTCGACGATAATCGACACAGAAGCGAGTCGACCCGTCCTTCTTTTTAACAAGTACAATCCCTGATGACCATGGCCCTTCAGACGGCTCGATCACGCCTCGTTCTAACATATCGTCAATATGTTTGTCAATTTCATCGCGCATGGCTACCGGTGTCCGCCGAGGTGGTTGTTTGACAGGATAGTTTGTTCCGGTGTTGATGCGATGGCGTACAATACTAGTACATCCGAGATCGTTATCGGACAGCGCAAAAAGCGACTTGTATTGCTGCAAACAGTTAGTAACTTGATGTCTCTGCTTCTCAGTCAAATGGGAACTTGCTTCATTGACCAGCTTCTGCAGTTCGTTGTCCAATTTAGGATTTTTGTGTTCTTTACTGGTGTTTCCAGTCATGGTGATGACATCTTCTACTGGACTTATTTCTCCAACAATGGTTCCGGCTCGTATTGTTGTTACATTATTTGAAACATTTAGCAATCTAATTGGCACATGTTCTCGTGCTTCAACCAGTGTCTTTGCCAGTAAAGCGTTGTCCCTTTTTACAAACTTCTCGCATGGCTCAATAATGCCTATCTGCAGTTTACTGGTTAACGTATCATAGTCATTAATCCTACCACGTGCAAAAGCTTCTGTTCCTGGTGGTATACTGATATCCTCTGCGGCTGAAATTCTGTAACAGCCTATTTTGCCAGAAAACGCCATAGGATATGTGTTACTTTTGCATTGAAGGGTTTCCTGTTGTAAATCTATTTTACAATTATTCTTTTTCATAAAATCTAAACCCAGTATCCCGTCAATAGATATGTCGGCAACCAAAGCTTCGACAATAAACTTGTCTTGTCCAATCTCTATACAGAACATTCCCTTACCAGCTATGCTCAGCTCTGTTCCATTTGCCGAAATAATGACTTGGGTTATTGGTTTAAGTTCCGGTCGTTCCTTTTTCTGTATTCTGTAAAACAAAGCGTGCGAAACTAAAGTAACCGTGGCACCAGTGTCTATTAAAAACTTGGTAGGCTGGTTATGAACGGCGACGTCAATGTACGCACCAGCTTCCATGTTTGAAGCATCTGTTCCCACGTTAATTTTTCTTCTTTCCATTCGCCTGTGTCGACTGTTGTAGTGTAAAGGCCGCACTGCTCCGTTTCCCCTACCATTGCTTCCATTGTAAGGCTTCTTAGGAGCTCTACATTCGTTTCTAAAATGTCCAAATCTTCCACAATTGTAGCACTGTATCTTGTCTTTCCATCCAGGCATATTGATATCGGAGTCTTTCCTTGTCATATCGCTTTTAAAATTATCAAGGTCCTTTTGGAGGGATTCAATTTTTGTTGAAAAGTCTTCCATCATTTTTACCATTTTATCGTAAGACTCATTTGGTTCAGCGCATGTGGCGCGCAAATGACCTCTGCCAGTGTCGTATTTTCTTTCAGCCTTGTAAAAAGCTTCTAATTCTACGGCAAGACATATTGTTTGATTGAGGTTTTCCGGTCTAGATTGTTTTATCCTTATTCTCATCTCTGAATCCACAAGAGAATCTAAAAATTGTTCCCTTGCTAAAGTTTCTCTAACCTCGCTTGGTGCGTTAGGATAAGCCTTGTTTACCAATCTTCTTATGGCCTGACCAAGCTCCGGCAAACTTTCACTAGCTTTTTGTCTTCTTTCTTTTAATTGTACTCGGTACAACTCGGTCTGGTTTGGAGGCGAAAATCTTTCTTGCAATGCTTTTATCAAGGTAGTATAATCCATTCTTTTCTCAGTAGGTAGATCACTAAATACTCCTTGTGCTTGTCCTCTTAAAGCTGTTGCAAGGTACAGACCCTTCTCTTGGTCATCCCAGTTGTTGATCACCGCACAGGCATCAAAATGAGACTTAAAATCGCTCCATTCACTCGTTCCATCATAGTTGGCAAGCTTAATTTCGCGCCGTGTCTTCCCGTGGCTAGGTTTTTCAGCGGAATTAGTGTTGAGGACTTGCTTGTTTTGGCGTAATTCCTCCCTCAGTATCGGTGATACATCTGGCATCGGCATTGCTTCAGTTTCTGCTTCTTTCTTTGTGGTGTGTGTCTTCTGCGTTGTCTTTTCTTTTGGCCGCGCTCCTTTGTCGTCCGTCTTTATAGTGGTAAATGGCCCATATAAACGCGGCACTTCGGGTGTTGGAACATTCCGATCTGTACCGATACTGGCACGATGCGTATCTTGCATGAAATCGCCGTGACGCGTTTGAATTATACCAGAGTCACTTAAATCTTTTACTGGGATTTTTGGGGTAGAATATAAATTTGCACTTGGTCCCTGGCTCATTAAAGTCTGCATTCTATCGCTTAATTCTTCTTCTAACAAACTTATTTGTTGCCCTAACTCATTATACTTGTCCATTTTTAATATTTTATTTAAAATATATCCAGAGCCTTGCTGTATCCCACCGCTGCCACCAAAAATATGTCACGTACCGGGGGTACGCAACTGCGTAACTCTGGGTTTCGTACCAGAGTCGTTTCTCTGGATACAGTCAAGGCTCAAGAATTGGTAGCGTTATTTTATCAACTGAATATTCGGATTCCCTTAATTGGTGTTGGGCGTCAAAATTAAGTAGGCTTTGGGTATCAGACGATAAATGCCAAGGATGATTTAATATATTGATATACTTTTGCTTAGCCAGTGCTTTCTAACTTTCTAAAAGCAACGAATTATTAATATACTGAGCCAGTGCTTTACTTGTAGCCACTGCTTTATATCTACTTTATTTGGGCCAGTGCGTGTGTTGGACTGTTTGGTCACTTCTTTGTTCTTATTCAATGCTTCTCTCTGCAGTCACTGCTTCTTCAGCAGCTATACTTATTTAATCACTTGGCTCCTTACTCAGGACCACTGGAAATGCTTTATTTTGTATACCGCTAATGCTTCTTTCTGAAGCCACTGCTTCTTCAGCAGCAATACTGAATTAATCAATTGGCTCCTTATTCAGGACCACTGCTTATAATTCTTATTCAGAACTATAGATTAATCTCACCTTTCTTCTTCTCTTGTATCCAACTGCTCGGCTTGAATTCTAAACCCAGAACCATGTGAACTGTGAAAACCTTGGTATATATAGTAAATTGTAGACTCGTCCGTACAATAGACTATTCCAAAAACGACTTTATCACTAAAACGTTTTACAACACCTAAGCATATATGATATAACAAAGCACTATTGTGACGGTTATATACTTTGTAACAACTGATTATGATCGTGGGAATTCCGGATTTATAGGTCAATTCCTGATCCCAAAACAATTACTACTCACCCAGTAAAATGTAAACAAATCGAAAGTGAAAGTAAAACAATGTGTAAATAAATGAAGGGAATGAATGATATTTCTTTCTGTTGGACTTTACAATCGGATTATAAAATAAGCAAGAACCAGGTAAGTTTGCAAATTCATCACACTTTGTCGTAGGGAAATGTTTACGGATTATAGTTAATGAATCTAAATAATTTTTTGTTTATATTAACCAAATTATTTATGTCAAATCGTTTTTGTTCTATTTGACGTGTGTAGTTCTTACACTTATCGCTTTTCTTATAAGAATGTAATAAATAAATTACTAGAGTGACTATTTACTTTTGAATAATTACATGAACTAGCTAGTTCTTAGGCAAAAAGTGACTATAATGGTTATCAGCTTTTCTTTTCAATCGAATAATTTCTATAAGCTTGAAGATCTAATTGTATCGCTACACTAGTTTATTGTAACCTGTTGTTATCAATTGTTATTATTATTATACAGATAATAACCCATCCCTAATCAGAGAGAAAGGAGAAAGGGTTAATAGCTTAAACGTTTTTCAGATTCCCGGCTTTAAAAAAAGTTGTATTTAATACACGAATAAATAATTAAACTTCGTATGTGTTAAAATGGAATTACATTTCATCTTCCTACTGGAAATTATTTGTCATCATATTTATTTATTTGTCATCATATTTAAAAGTACATTTGTTGTTATTGCAAGTCTTCGGTTTTTAGGCATGATCATGTTGGCGCGTTTTCTTATTGTTCGCTGGCTTATTGTTCGCTAGCTTGAGTCTGGTCATGTGTTTAGTAATTAAATTATCATTGCTTTAATTGTCAAGTAAAAGAAAATTATGACTCTAATTATGTCAATATTTTAAAATTTAAAACATTATATGAAAACAACAACTAAGAACACAAAAAAAAACATTTTTTCTTTAAATATGCTACTTTCGGATGAGCATGTAAAAATGTATGCTTATACTGTGATAAACTCAAGATTATATACCATGAATAAAAAAGACTTAATAAATATATATCTCTCTTGTGTCCTCAGAACCAAGCTTCAGCCTCTCAGAGTAAAGAGCTATTAAAACTATTTCTTAAAATATTTCACAGCTACATGTGTGGATATAAATCCTCACTCAAAATTGTGCTAAATAGCGACCTCGAGAAGTCATTTTGAGACCATTCAAGTAGTTTTGTTATCCAACGATTATTTTATTCAGGATTATCCTAGTCCAACTATAATAGAAGAACCCGTTTATTCTTAACTGAATTGTGTTGATAAAGATTGTATTTTATTATAATTTGGTTGTTTTATGTACGTTAAATCTGTTTGTAAATAATCATTATGGCGGATGATTTGGCGATTTTTCTACTCTCGAAAAATCTCGTGCACACGCGTGAAGTTGACCGCTGGTTGATAGCCGTAACGATAAGTTGCCAATCTCTGTATTTATATGTCTCTGATCTCTGCAAGTATCCAAATGTTGTGCTCGAAAATTTGCCAAAGAACTACACTGCAAAGTGTAATGAAATTCATCACCAATCTCGTTACAATGACATGAGTTACAGTATCTTAAGTTTCGCTCAATCTTATTCCATCTACCAGTATCTATCTACTTATGGTTACCCGTTCGAAATCTACAATATGTTATTTTATCTTCATCACTTAAAATATTCAGATATTCCGCAAATTCAAAATGTTGTTTATTCAATTTGCTTTATACAATTTGCTTTATACAATTTGCAATTCCAAAGTGCTGTTTGGTGTTGCATCCAACTTACGTGAATAAAACGTTTAACAATTTTAAACGTACTATGAATTAACTAAGTAGATATAGGAAGATGTGGTGCGAGTGCCAATGAAACAACTCTCCATCCAAATAACAATTTATAAAAGTAAACCATTATAGGTCAATGTACGGCCTTCAACACGGAGCCTTGGCTCACACCGAACATCAAGCTATAAAGGGCCCCAAAATTATTAGTGTAAAACCATTCAAAAGTTTTTAGGGGGAATTCTATTGTCACCGAGACGCGAATATCAGAAGTAATATATATTCAAAAAGGAATAACAAAAATTGAACGGGTACAAATTACAATATAGCATCAATTGTGTTCGTGCATGTTTACACTATAATAGACTATATTAACATGTATGTGCTGTTATTAACTTATTATCTAAAAAACACTGTTCCAACAGAGTAATAAGGAAGAACGACTGAAACTGAAAGTTTTCAGATAACCATCGAAAATGAAAAAAAGTGGAAGCGAAAGATATCAGAGGGATAGTCAAACTCGTAGATCGAAAATAAACTGACAATGCCATGGCTGAAATTAAAAAGACAACTAGACAAATAATAGTACACAAGATACAACATAAAAAAACTAAATACTAAGCAACACTAGCCCTACCACAAATTGGGGGTTGATCTCAGGTGCTCCAGAAGTGTAAGGAGATCCTGCTCCACATGTGTCACCCAACGTGTTGTTCATGTTATTACAAACCGATAAATAGTATAATTTGGTAGCTCACATTCGTGGTGAAAAGGGTAGTGGATTGTAGGAATGATTTCAACTTCACTACTTGAAACTGTTGGTTTAATAGCTACGTACCTTGTGAGCAGCAACTCTTTATCAAGGAAATCATGATAGGTAACACACGTTCTGGAATATCGTATCAATTGGGAGAGATATACTCCGTATGCAGGCGCTGTTGGAATGTTGCTACTGTTAATCATAGAAATGGAAAGTTTACAATTGGAAAGCTAAAATCATCTCTTTTGTCGTAAAGTTTTGTTTTCAACCGACACTCGTTGTCAATTTTTAGATGTGAGTCAAAATATGAGGCTGACTTAGCTGTATCTGCTTATCCTTTATCTCTAGTTCGATTGGATAGATGCGTTCGAAATAGTCACCAAATTTTTGTGGGGAGAACATTATCTATATAGCGGAAATTAAAGTTAAAGGATGTTGCCAACTTCTGAGTCACAAAAACGTCCGTTAAAAGCAACTTTTACAGATTGTGAGAATGTAAACTAGCGAATGTTCCAGTACTAAAATATGATATTTTGAATTTTATTTTTTATTGTTTTAATTCATTCGAATGTTATTACTCTGTTGTAGTCATGTGTTGGTTGAACATTATTTTAAACAGTATATTTCAAATGGACTTACTCCTTAAAATGTTAAATATTCCGTGCCTAATAAAAATAGATCATCATTTGATTAACTATATTATGTATATATGGCATTTAAAATAATAGCTTTCGCTTGTTTCCGAAGTATTTCTTTGAAAATGAGATGACAGCAATTTATGATAATTCAAAATTACCGGAACATATTTAGGAAAAGACAAGAAAACAACAAAGTATCTTTTAAGTAATACCTATTTTAAATAACTTATTCAAGAACCTGAACAATCTTTAGTGTGAAAGTTTTGTTATTTGCTTATTAAAATAGCGAAACCATTTAAACTTCGTTAAAGCCAGGATTTACTGTAACAGTGAAATCAATATTAACACACCTGATTGAATTTACCTTCCTAGTTAGCGTACCTTATCCAGGCGAGATTACACAGTAATAAAACAATAATGGGAGATCTTCTTTAATCTCTTGGACAGCAGAAAAGGTACGTTTGGACATTTTTATTCATTTTAAGTGTCTGAAATTAAGAAAGATGTTAAAAAATAACGATTATATTCTATTCACATTTCTACTTTCGTTTTCCCTTAGTTTTCAGTGATAACTGCAAAACAATACAATATGAATGATAGCTGCCTCCTATATAACTGCAGTGCATTACCCTCAAATGACTAGTTTGACATCAAAATCCATATTCAGAAAGGAGATTGTACATTGGTTATATTACGTTGGTTTACATAGCAACAGTTCTGGGTAACCTCCCCCTTTTAACTTCCATTTACGTTGGATTTATAATCAATCATGGGTCAATTTATTGTATTTTTAGACTAACTGTGAATGCTTCAATATATATTAATTGATACAAATACATTGCTGATGATCATATGGAAGATACATTTTGAGTTGGTATTCATATGATAATGTTAAAAAATCAAGAAAATATTACTTTCGGTTTACATTTTATAATTATTTTATTTGTAAGATAGCAACCATTTAATTTTTAACTTCAAGGGGAGGTATGAGGGGGAAAATCTGGATTCAGAATAATTTTTTATAGGTCCTCTGCTTGAACAGAATATTTTATTAGAATATTTTTTAAGGATAAAAAACATACGTCAGTCCGACAAATTGTCACAGGGGTAAAGGCAGCAATCATTTGATTTTCTGGGGGGGGGGGGGGGGGGGATTTTTTTTCTGGCCAAACTTTTTTTTTTCGCCTACGGCGAAATACAATCTATCTTTTTCGCGACAAGTCGACAACAATTTTTTTCTTTCAATTTTAGCATTACATATAGTGGCAGCTGAGGGTGAAACAAACATTTTTTTTTCTCAGAATCAAAAACAGCTTATTTTTTTCTCCAAAAACTGGATACAAACTTTTTTTCCAAAATATCCATAGCATATTTATGTCATATACAGTCACTGACATGATATCGCTTTTCCTCATGAATATTTAAATATAAATTTCCGAAATTATAATTAATTATTCATACGAATTATTCAACCTGTTCTTGTTTTCCATGTATACAACGACTCAAACTTATTTCTTTTGCAAATTTTGTTAAAAACATTTAACTTCTTAATATTTTTGATCTGCAAACTATAAATCATTATGTTCTATGCTTACAGTTGATATTTTAGTTCATTCTTAAACAAATTCGTTCACCATCGATTGCGAATTTTAACAGGTCATGATGTTGTTGTTGTTCTGTATCTTTCCTCCACTGTCTGGAGAACTGTAGTGTTGGGTATGGTTACCCAGCACTTCATAAAATATCCATGTCAATTTCATCTTGTTGTATATTTCTCCGCCTGCATGATATGAGGCCTTTTTATAAAAGGAGGAAGTTTCCCAATATTTAATCAAATGATAACATTACCACATTAAACAACAATTGGAAATGTTTGGGTTTTTTTTTTAGATTGCAGTATAAATACAATAATAGTGCATTGACTTGACATATCAACGATATAAGGATTCGGCCCGAAACGGGGAAATAGCTCGACAGACCACGCAAAAGGCACACGTTTCCTGATTTTAATGTACAAAAAAAAACTACTATTAGTATTCAAGAATCCTGAAACAAGTGTATACATAGACAATAATAGTGCATTGACTTGACATATCAACGATAAAAGGATGAGGCTTAGAAACGGGGAAATGCGAGGCTCTGTCGAGCTATTTCCCCGTTTCGGGCCGAATTGGAACCCCCTCTTGTTTTGCCGATCAATGCATTTGAATGGGGACATATAGTTGTAACCCCACCCCCCCTCCTTTTTTGTCAGGCCTGGGTTGGGCCCCGTTTTTAAAATGGCTGGATCCGCCACTGCATTTTTTGCTGGTTTGACTTTTTTCAGTTTTTGTTACTCATCCGTCAGAAATATAATGTGGATTATATGTATGATATTTAATATCAAGAATAAAATATTTTTAATTCGAATTTGGATGATCATACATTCTTTGTATCTAAAAAAAAACCGATTGGACTGGTGTCCGGAAACTCTGAACATGGTTTCATTTTAACACAATTTATTATCCTTTTACTCGAAAAGAAAAAAAAATATTTGACCTCATCATTTTTGTCATTATATAAAGACGGCATAAGATAGAATTTTTCTCGTAATTTGTACTGGCATAGGCATATGTAAAATTACAGAATTACAAAAAAAAAAGATAATGTGTCTCGTTTATTCTTTCAGATGTAATACAAACTCTTGTGGGAGGATCAGATTACTTGTATAGGTTGTTTGATAACATAAAACAATAATGGCTTGTGCAGAAGTTGTGTCAGAACCATTGTTAGTGGCCGCTATTGATTTCGGTACTACCTTTTCTGGATACGCCTTCCAGACTCGAGCAGACTTCAAGGAGGATCCACTGAGGATTCATGGATTCAGCTGGACCACTGGGTCAAATGCTGGACTATCACTTAAAACTCCAACATGTGTTTTGTTTGATCCCGCTCAGAATTTTTATTCATTTGGAATCGAGGCTGAAGACAAATACACAGAGCTTGCACAAGAAGAGGACCACGCAAACTGGTACTACTTCCGTCGATTTAAAATGAACTTATACAAATGCCAGGTAATATTTCGTACAGAAGATGTTCTTTAAGTAGGAAATTGGAAAACAAATACAATTTTACATATATGATTGAATTATGAGTTTAGAACTATATAAAAGAGTCAAAGGTAGAAACTATCTTTATTATGCTTGCCTTATTATGCATGAATTTATTGTTAAGTAAGTTTTTTTTATTTACTTTCATATCTAGGAAATTCCACGTGACTTAATGTTAGAAGATGACAAAGGTAAACTTCTCCCAGCAATGAAAGTGATATCGGAAAGTATCAAATTTATGAGGGAACATTTAATGAGGACCCTTAGTAAGAAAGGACAGGATGTGATAAGACCTACCGAGATTAACTGGGTCCTTACTGTCCCTGCCATATGGAGCGACGCTGCTAAACAATTTATGAGAGAGGCAGCTGTTAAGGTATATACATGAAAATATTTTTTTCTTTTGTCTTCCATCCCCCCTCCCTTTTGGGATGTACAGTTTTATCAGCATGAAAAATGGCCGTCAGTCTACATATTTAAACTATTTTGTTTGTCTAAGTACGTCAGATTTTCGAAAAAGTCGGGTACTGCATGCCAACTGATTTTTTATGACTTTGGTACCAATATTTTTGGTAAAAATGTAATGTCCTTTAAATGTTTAACAAAGCTGAGGTGCATTTTGTAATTCAATATTTTATCATTAGAAACTATAGTCATGCGATAATGATAAAACCGAATTATTTATATGAGATATATACTTGACAAATAAATCTTTTTTATATAAAAATCAAGTACGCAGCAAAATAATTTCATCTGATAAGATTCTTTTGGTCCATTTTTTAACTGGTGTGAAGAGATTGAATTAGATACGACCTTCACAAATTTATATATTTTCGATACAAGAAAAAATACTGAACTGGATAAAGCGTAGATTGATAGAAAATGTTTATTTTTTAATTCAAAGTTTCATTGTGCTTGCAATTGTAGGGAGGCATACCTAACAGTCAGTTAATGCTTGCCCTTGAACCGGAGGCTGCTTCTATCTACTGCAAACATATCCCTAGTGAGAGAATGGTTTGTGGTGGGAAATCAACTTTAGACGCATTCTCTCCCGGAACCAAATACCTTATTCTGGATGCTGGAGGTTGGTTTTCAGCAGCTATTATTAGACAAAAATGTAACGATTTTTTATCAACCCTTTACTATGTTCATGAACACGATGACATCCACGTACTTTAAAACTAATTATTTAAATTGTCAGAGTGATAATGACAAAACTTATGTAAGACTATAATTTGACTAAAAATACTATACTTATTCAGTTGTTTGCTAAATATATCTATAAATAATTAAATATAAATATAGTTTTTTAAAAAAATGATCTGAAATCAAGAGAGCAGAAAAAAAAGAAAACAAAAAAGAAATTTAAAGCTTCTGATGAAAACACATAAAACACATTAAATTACCTTATAGTGAACTTTTTCGTACGTTTTCATGAATAGTGTCCCTGGTTATCACTCTAATTGTCCGAATTTTGTAATTTGAATAAAAGAATTATCCGTCAGCTGCTCAATGTTTTTTTTTAAATAACTCTGTAAAATATTTTGTTGATATATTTTTTTGCTTTTTCTTTTTGAAAAGGAGGTACAATAGATATCACTGTACAGGAAGTACAAACTGACGGCACTATCAAACAACTGTACATGGCCAATGGCGGTGATTGGGGTGGAACCAAAGTGGACGAAGCTTTCGAGGAATTCTTGGTAGATTTATTAGGAGCACCAGCCATTTCCCGCTTCCGAGAGGACGATAAAGCGGGACATCTTGATCTCCTCAGAGAGTTTGAAATTAAGAAGCGAAGCATTAAACCAGACTCGTCTTCGAAGGTAACATTCAAAGTACCAATATCTTTAAAAGACGCACACGAAAAGGAAACCGGACAAGATTTGAAGGAATCTATGTCAAGGTCAACAAAACGTGTTGCATGGGTTGGTGACAAGCTTCGAATGGAAGCAGATTCGGCAAGAGAACTGTTTAAATCACCATGTAACTACATTACGGAACATTTGGAAGAAATATTTGGTGACCCGAAAGTAAGAGGAACAAATATAATATTAATGGTGGGAGGATTTTCCGATTCACCCATGTTACGTGATGCAGTGGAAAGCGCGTTCCCGGGGAAAATCATCATCATTCCAGATGAAGCTGGATTGGCGGTACTGAAGGGAGCAGTCCAATTCGGTTTCGAACCCAGAATAATTTCTTCTAGAATATGTAAAGCAACGTACGGAGTTAAGACTAATTCGCCTTTCAAAGAAGGAGTAGACCCAGATGATAAGAAAGTGATAGAAGAAGGCGACGTCTTATGTTCTGATCGTTTTGATAGGCACGTAGAAATCGGACAGCCTGCTGGATTAGATGAAGAGTTTGGGGAACAAGTTTACGTACCCTGCCGTTCAAATCAAACAGCGATGAGAGTAGAAATTTGGACATCATTACATAAAAATCCAAGATATACCACTGACCCTGGTTGTATGTATCATGGTGAATTAAATGTCCAAATGCCCGACACCACAGGGGGAAAGAACCGTAAAGTAGGCGTTAAAATGATTTTTGGGAGAACCGAGCTGCAGGTGCGCGCTGTCAACAAAGCAACAGGAGAGGAAACAAAGGCTGAATTTGACTTTTTGCGATGAATTTTATTAAACACTTGAACGGATTATATTTACATTTATCGTTTTGGTAGAAACACAATTGTAGAACTATTACTATTAAAAAAGTAAATCTTACATTCAAATTTATAAAACATTTTTTATTGAATTTCCTTCTGATTATACAATATCGATCAAATGTATTACATTAGCACACTGTATTAAAATGAAATCAAACCTCTATACAACTCCTTCATGACATCAATAATTCATGAAAAAAACAAAGTGATAGTTTAGTTTAAACATATTTTATTGGTTAATATGACAAATGGATTAGACACAAGTTTTATAACTTAGTAACGTCTTCTTCAAGTGATGCCCCGCACTACACTTTGAGGTAACTGCATGTATTATAACAAAGTCAATGTAGGACTTTCTTTGAGATATTATTGTATCCAGGAGACATAAATGATTCCCCCTCTGAGACAAATTGTTAATTTAAAATGCACAAATTTGGGCATGGGAGCACATTGGTCTATGGTTTTCTGTATGAGGCCTTATTCGGAAACGCTATAAACCTCTTGTGCAAGAAATGTATAAAATGAATGTGTTCAACTATATCCCAAAAGAGCAAATATAAATAAAAATAAAAACCCTGACCATATGCATACCTTTAATGTATCTACATAAGTCTGGTAAACACACTTTCTGCTACAAATAGTACAATTCTTTGTATTGAGTTGTCCCAGGAAATTTCAATATTATAATTATTGTCTCTTCTCGGACTTTCAGATTGATTGATACATAAAAAGTTTTTACACTAAATCCGATGGATGTGTCTCGATCAATATTTTAGTCTGGGAAAACAATGTTTATCTAAAATTGCATGTTTTGCTTTGGTCTAATTTCAGTATCCACGAGTAATATTATTTATCAGTATCGTGTTGGTTTTTGTATAGCTTTTTGTTTTGCTGATCTTTCAAGTTATTGGAACTTTTTTTTTGCGGTTAGATTATTTGTTTTATTGGTGTACCACATTTCCAGGTTAATTGGATAGTTGACCGGACACAAATATTTAAACCTTCAACATTATCTAAGTGTGTCTATCTAAAGTCAGGAGTTTTTAATTGTGACTAAAACGGTATATATTTTTTTCTCTGTGCTGAGGTCACACGCAAGCCAACATGTACATGTAGCATTTAATCCTCATTTTTGTCTGTAATGTATAGAGTTTTCTATCAATCGACCAATCGTACCACATCTTTCTGTATTTGTATTTAACAATTTAAACATTTCTTGTCAATAAAAATATTTAAAAAAAGCAAAATTGACGGCTTATATTCAAAAGTGTTGGAATCTAGAAAAATATCAATAATCAAGTTTAGTAAGGATCAATGTGGCCTATTGAAATGCAACTTCATAAAGTTTCGATGGCATCTTTGTACGCCCTGTAGTATTATATTACAAGGCACACGTGGGTTAATCACTGGCTTCGACATTTTTACGTATAAACCCATTTTACGTAAGGTAAACAACAGGAGAATAACTTTATTTGAATGGACTTTCATACACAGAAAAGGTAAAATACTACAAGTATAAATAGTGATATGGAATTACATAATAACGATTATAATATGATGGAACATATGCGAGTTTCGATAACTTATTCAACTAGATTGATGCTAGAAACCAAATACTTCAAAGTAAACATAACAAACCTTATGGTGGAGATACAAAGATATGCAAACTAAGGCTTCAAACCAAAAGAACACCTGCTCAATGTACGTTAGTGACAAATTTGCTTAGAAACCAACATAGACATCTGTACCTGGACTATATAATCCTCGACATTAACAAAGGTACACACGTTACTGCGACGGGAAATATTTGAAAGCAGCAAAAGAACACATGTGTCGTTGGTGTATAACTTTAAAGGTACCAAGTAGAAAAGAAGATACCCTAAGGCTGATTGTGGCCAAGTATGGTTAAATTTGTCTCGGTAGTTTCAGAAATTTTTTGTAAAAGATAACACTTTTTTTTACATTTTACGAAAAATTGTTAAAAATTGACTATAAAGGGCAATGACTCCTCAAGGGTCAATTGAACATTTTTGTCATGCTGACTTATTTGTAGATCTTACTCTGCTGGACATTATTGCTGAATACAGTTTATCTCTATCAATAATGATTTTCAAGATAATAACCAAAAACCGCAAATTTCCTTAAAATTACCAATTCAGAGACAGCAAGCCAACAAAGGGTTGTCTGATTCATCTGGAATATTTACAGCAGAGAGATCTGAACCTGATGTCATTAAAAAAAAAGTGCAAATTTCGACGAGTTAATATTTTGAAAAATGATGTCATTGTTTAAAACATTTGAATGTGGCCCTCTATTCTATAGTATAGTAGCAACGATATTCAGAAATATGCAATGGGGAAAATGAAGAGTTCCTTCAATTTTAACAATTTTATGTCATCCTTTGATATTATCGTGTCAATGGTGTTACCAATTTAAAACATATATATATTTAGGTACTAAATATTATTGTTAAACATCAAAAAACTGTTCCAATTTGTTGTTAAGGTTTAAATTATGACTTATTGACATTATTCATATAGCTGTGCTTTCTATTCAAACATAAATTTCAGAATACATTGTCGTAAAAAAGTTGTCTGTCCTTATTATGGTCGTTGTAAATACCAAAAATTACGCTTAAACTGAATATATGTGAAATGTATGAGATTAAATGATAATAATATACCTAATCCTTTGTATATGACCTAAAAACACTTTTATTTATGAATAAAAAAATTAAAGGGGAAAAAACATAAAACTAGAGGCTCCAAGGAGCCTTTGTCGCTTACCTGCTATTTTTATTTACAATTGATGCAGGAAATAGTACAGCCGTTCAAATTTTTATATAGTAAAACCACTGACCCTTCAGTAACTCCAATGACACAAAAGTATCACCATTGACATGATCTGACATCACATTTCAAATTTTACTTTTATTAATTACTGAACACAAAGCCAAGAACACCGAGCAAAAGAAAAAGATGAAAAAATACTTCTAAGGCTAAAAAATCTCAAATTATATAACATAACATCCATTACTAAAAATGTCAATAGTGTTACTAAATAGTGTCATTGGTGTTGCCAGCATACATCAGTTTGTGAAAACTTTGTTTTTGTGATACATAATATTGTTAAAACATTGTTGAAACAGTATTGTTTTTCATAAATAATATGATGTTTCGCTTGTTAAACATGTAAGAAACACAAAACAATGCCGATTGTCATGATATATTCAGTGGTGTTACTAAACTGGTTAAAGGTGTTATTTTATCAAAATGGTCTCACCATTGACAGTAACACCAATGATTTAAGGTGTATTTTAAGATTCAGTTTCGAAATAAGTGCTCCATTCCCCTATTCTATATGTTGTTACTGGTGCATGTTTCTATAAGCAATATATTTCCTAATTCAAAGTTGAGGAAATGTTTTCAAAAAAATATTTTTTACAAGGGTACACCATGGACACTATTTTCATTTATGATATAGCTTTCACTTTTATATAAGTTTTTTTCACTAAATTTTCAACAAAATTGTTTGTTTTCTTTTTCATAACATTACAGGTAACATTGCTAAGGGAGAAACTGTTGTAAATGCCCAAATCTTGCGAAAGATAACTCTTATCCAACTAATTTCTCCTTTGGTAACACCATTGACTTAAAAAATGTAACATTTCCTTTTGGTGAAAATTTTTATTATAAAACCAACATACACCTCCTAAATCATTAAAAAATGTTTGTATGTATCAAAATGCAATCAAAAGTGATAAATCATAATAACAAATGATATGAATAATAGTCCTACTTCAAGTCTGAAAGGATTTATAGTAAAAAGTAACAGTTAATTCTGGCCATCTCCAAGGATTTAAAAACACATTAAGGATGATTTTTATAACATTTCATACTGTAAACTGTAAATTGTGTATCACAAAACATTCATATCTAACATATGCAAGTGGTATTTTGATATATTTTCATGTCTGTGACTTAAAAAGACCCAATAACATAGTTTTGCATGTTTTTTGATAATGACCGATACACCAAATATAGTTGACCTATTGTATATAGTATTAGAAAAAAAGACCAAAACTCAAAAACTTAACTTTGACCACTAAACCATGAAAATGAGATCAAGGTCAGATGACACCAGCCAGCTAGGCATGGACACCTTACAACCATTCAATACACAAAATATAGAAGACCTATTGTATACAGTATAAGAAAAACAGACCAAAACACAAAAACCTAACTATTATAGACACTGAACCATGAAAATGAGGTCAAGGTCAGATGACACCTGCCAGTTGGACATGTACACCTTTCAGACCTTCCATACACCGAATATACTAGACCTATTGCTTATAGTATCTGAGATATGGACTTGACCACCAAAACTTAACCTTGTTCACTAATCCATGAATGAGGTCGAGGTCAAGTGAAAACTGTCTGACGGGCATGAGGGCCTTGCAAGGTACGCACATGCCAAATATAGTTATCCTATCACTTATACTAAGAGAAAATTTAACATTACAAACATTTTGAACTTTTTTTTCAAGTAGTCACTGAACCATGAAAATGAGTTCAAGGATATTGGACATGTAACTGACGGAAACTTCGTAACATGAGGCATCAATATACAAAGTATGAAGCATCTAGGTCTTCCACCTTCTAAAACATAAAGCTTTTAAGAAGTTTGCGAACACCGCCGCCGCCGGATCACTATCCCTATGTCGAGCTTTCTGCGACTTTTTGTCAGGCTCGACAAAAACTACATTTTACCTCTATATTTTACTTTTAGCCATGTCGGCCATCTTCGTTGGCAGGCGGGATCATCGGACACATTTTTAAACTAGATTCCCTAGTGATGATTGTGGCCAAGTTTGGTAAAATTGGCCTAGTAGTTTCATAGGAGAAGATTTTTGTAAAGTTAACGGACGACAATAATAATGATAACGACGGACGCCAATTGATGAGAAAGATCAATTTGCCATTTGGGCCAGGTGAGCTAAAAATTAACCCCCTTAACTGGGCGTAATCAAAAAGTTTAAGAGACCAGTCAAATAACATTATTAAATTATTAGTAAAACAACTGCCTACGACGTGGTATAAACTTTTTAAAAAGTTGACCGCAAAAGTATCAAATTTGTTTTTAATGTTCTTCTGGCAAATATAGCTATTGGAAAAAAACTGTTAAACAAAATAACGGGAATGATTTTTTTGTACTGATATATATTAAGGGAATACTCATTTTTTGGGAATCGAACTCAGAAAAATTTAAAAGCCCTTTTAACAGTAATAAATCTATAACTACAGTTATAATGTAATGAATGAAAGTCACGCGTAGCAACATGTTAAGTATAACAAACTCTAAACTATATACTGTACTTTAAATGTACAATGAAATTGTCTCAATAAACGATGTTTACAATGCATATGGCACATCATTTACTGGTAGACTGTTACGATATAAGAAAAACCTTAACTACTAGTTTAAATAAGAGCTGTAACGTGCTTCAATTTTTTGTCCAGTAGACTTAATCGTTGCTTCAACAGTTATATCAGTCCCTCCAAATTTCATCCCGATCTCGACGTCCCGATCAGGACCAGTTATATCTGACAAATCTACCTCAAATTTCCCGATATAAGTACAATCTTCTTCATCGGTGTATTGTGGATCTTCAGAACGAGACGAATAGATGGGAAGTACAATTTTACTCGCGTTTTCTCTTAATGGATTGTATGTTTTCGTACTGGTTAGATCATCGCACTCCATTGGTTCTCCTCTCCCGACATGCTTTCCAAATCTATCTCGGCAATACATCTTATTATTAGTAATATGTTTCTTATCTTCTGGGTCGGTATGTGGACGGAACTGCATATTTGTACTGACTCCAAAAGTGTATCGAAGGATTCTTGGACTGATAACCTTAGGATTAAATCCGAACTGAACTGCACCTTTGAGCACAGCAAGACCTGCATCTTCTGGTATTATCACAGTTTTACTATGAAATGCCGACTTTATTGCTTCCTGCAGCATTTGTGATTCAGAAAAACCACCAACCATTAAAATTATGTCTGTGTCGACAACTGCTCCTTTCTGGAATAAATCTTTCAGATGGTCAACAATGCGTTGGCATGGTTCTTCAAAGAACTTTTTAGCGGTGTCGGGATCAACACGTAATTTATCACCTACCCATGACATTGATTTGTTTGATTTGAAGGAACTTTTCAGTGAAACTCCTTTTACTTCTTGAAATCTTTCACTTAAACTTAATGGAATTCTAATTGTAATTTTAGCTGTGCTGTCTGGGCGAATACTTCGCTTTTTCACTTCAAATTCTCTACACAGACCTAGATAATCGACCTTGTCATCCTTCCGGAACTTGTCGACCGTATCTGATCCAACAATATCCGTCAGGAATTCGTCAAATGCCTCGTCGACTTTAGTTCCGCCCCAATCTCCACCATTGGCCATGTAGATCTGTTTGATGTCGCCATCGTCTTTTATTTCTTGTACAGTAATATCAACCGTTCCACCTAAATAAAAAATAAAAATATTTTAATGAAAATGATTTGATTGTTGTGTGAGATTTGATTTAATACTTTTGCTCCAAAAGTAATTACAGCATCGCGGTTTCTGTGACCATTTTATAAAAACTACGTTTGTTTTAAACAAAAAAAACAACATGTGGCACATTTCCTATGTACTTGTTTTACTCAAAGATCAGTAGGGCAAATGTTAGGTTGATAAAAGCTTATAGAAGACAAAATAATGTAAATGAAATTTATTTTTTCAATTTTAAATAGTACGGATTCCAAATGTAAAACAATATAAAAACAAGAAAACTAACGGCCTAAATGTAATTGTCTGTTTCGGTAATATCAGTTCTTTTTATAAACACTTGTATTTGGCCTCGATCATAATAATTATTGAAGAGTTAATGTTTGTCGAAATGGAAATCAGTATCAATAATTGTATATATATCCCTCGTGATTCTGATTCATTGTCTGTGATACGTTTTGTCATTTTCGGTTTGTAACATTGTTTGGCCTTAAATATCTCTGAAGAGACATTAATTTTCAAAACGGGAATATAACACAATAAAATTGGAACCGTTTAATGTAGTACCTATATATTTGCCTAGTTTCAAAACATGTTCAAAAGTTAAAACCTATTTTAAGAGACACCTCAAAGGAGAGCAAAACAATGGTCTCATAAGACAGGCGGTCTTTTAATACAGATTCAATCTTTATGAAATGCACGACAGAGGGACATAAATTCATTAGTCTTATAACACCTTTTTTTTCTTAATACAGATGGTCTCTTTAGAAGGTTTGTCTGTATAAATATGCATTTCGGCAACAGTTTAAAAATGTTTGAATCGAAGGACATCTTCGACCAAAATATGGGAGATGACTCTCCGGGGTTACTTAATCAGAGAAATTGGCCCCAAAAAATAATTTATGTCAAACGTAACTATGTGATTTAATATTTATTGGTAATGGTTCTATAGATACATATTGTGAATGGTGACAACATAGGTTTCGGCATATATAATTACAAATAAACACTTTTTAGTCGTCTTTTTTCCCCAAGCACTATTATGTTTGGAAAGATATCCCGGAGGCAGTTTGTATGTCACTCTCCCTAGAATCCTTCAAAAGTGTTTTTTTTACCTTAACATTTGGAGGATCCTGTCTGGCTCTCTAGCTATTGTATTTTAGCCACTGTACAAGATGTGAATATGTTAAGCATTAAGCTACAACAAATATTATTTTAATTGTAATTTGACTGTGACAAACATTTTATTTTATACTAAAATTATCGATCTCCATTTTCATAAACATAGCCTCACAATTCCGGGATATTCCACACTCCGGAGTCTTTCCCGTAATAGTGGTTAAAGAAATAACGGTTCGGTAGATACATGTTTCAATGGTTTGTTAGATACATTCATTTACCTCCTGCATCCAGTATAAGATACTGTGTCCCTGGAGCAAACGCATCGAGGGTAGATCTTCCACCAGTAGAAAGTGTTCTGTCGACAGGCAAGTTTTTACAGTAGATGGATGCGGCTTCTGGTTCTAACGCCAAAATGAGACGACTGTTGGGTATACCTCCCTGAAAAAAAATTTGATCTACTTATTTCAATATTATGGGAGAAGTTCAAATAAACACACGTTAACAATTCAATTCATGGTAAATTCGTTATTCAAACAGAACCAATAGATGTGTTATATTTCTTTGGTAGAATATTGTTTTTTTTCATTGTGTTGTCTATACCAAGTTAAACGTTTAAACACCTATCGTGTTGCCTATACCAAGTTAAACATTTAAACACCCATCGTGTTGCCTATACCAAGTAAAACGCTTGAACACCCATCGTGTTGCATATACCAAGTCAAACGTTTAAACACCAATCGTGTTACCTATACCAAGTCAAACTTTTAAACACCCATCGTGTTGTCTATATTAAGTTAAACTTGTAAACACCCATCGTGTTGCCCATACCAAGTTAAACCTTTGAACACACATCGTGTTGCCTATACCAAGTTAAACCTTTGAACACACATCGTGTTGCCTATACCAAGTTAAACATTTAAACACCCATCGTGTTGCCTATACCAAGTCAAACTTTTAAACACACATCGTGTTGCCTATAATAAGTTAAACGTTTAAACACCCATCGTGTTGCCTATACCAAGTTAAACGTTTAAACACCCATCGTGTTGTCTATACAAAGTCAAACATTTAAACACCCATCGTGTTGCCTATACCAAGTCAAACTTTTAAACGCCCATCGTGTTGTCTATACCAAGTCAAACTTTTAAACGCCCATCGTGTTGTCTATACCAAGTCAAACTTTTAAACACCCATCGTGTTGCCTATACCAAGTCAAACTTTTAAACGCCCATCGTGTTGTCGATACCAAGTCAAACGTTTAAACAACCATCGCGTTGCCTAAACACGTTTTAACGTTTAAATACCTGAGTGTTGCCTGAGACAAATGCAACGTTTAAACACCAATCATGTTGCCTGAGACAAATGCAACGTTTAAACACCAATCATGTTGCCTGAGACAGATACAACGTTTAAACACAAATCGTGTTGCCTGAGACAAATGCAACGTTTAAACACCAATCATGTTGCCTGAGACAAATGCAACGTTTAAACACCAATCATGTTGCCCGAGACAGATACAACGTTTAAACACAAATCGTGTTGCCTGAGACAAATGCAACGTTTAAACACCAATCGTGTTGCCTGAGTTTAAACACTAATCGTGTTGCCTGAGACAAATACAACGTTTAAACACCAATCGTGTTGCCTGAGACAAATGCAACGTTTAAACACTAATTGTGTTGCCTGGGACAAATGCAACGATTAAACACTAATTGTGTTGCCTGGGACAAATGCAACGTTTAAACACTAATCGTGTTTCCTGAGACAAATGCAACGTTTAAACACCAATCGTGTTGCCTGAGACAAATGCAACGTTTAAACACTAATTGTGTTGCCTAAGACAAATGCAACGTTTAAACACTAATTGTGTTGCCTGGGACAAATGCAACGTTTAAACACTAATTGTGTTGCCTGAGACAAATGCAACGTTTAAACACCAATCGTGTTGCCTGAGACAAATGCAACGTTTAAACACTAATCGTGTTGCCTGAGACAAATCCAACGTTTAAACACTAATTGTGTTGCCTGAGACAAATGCAACGTTTAAACACTAATTGTGTTGCCTGGGACAAATGCAACGTTTAAACACTAATTGTGTTGCCTGAGACAAATGCAATGTTTAAACACTAAATGTGTTGCCTGAGACAAATGCAACGTTTAAACACCAATCGTGTTGCCTGAGACAAATGCAACGTTTAAACACTAATCGTGTTGCCTGGGACAAATGCAACGTTTAAACACCAATCGTGTTGCCTGAGACAAATGGAACGTTTAAACACCAATCGTGTTGCCTTTGACAAGTACAACGTTTGAACACCCATCGTGTTGCCTATTCCAAGTTAAACTTTTAAACATCTATTCTTTTTGTTTGTGACAAGTACAAGATTTAACCACCACCGTGTTGCCTATAACAACTACAATGTTTGAACATCCATTGTGTTGCCTGTGACAAGTACAACGTTTGATGATGATTTATGACAGCAATGAATGAGACGGACAATGATGTCGTATAAAACGCTCATCTCACTCTGAAAAATCGTATCAACGTAAAACAGACCGTCATTGTTGCTTTTGATGTACATTCTTATACTATGCAATTCAATTAAAATTTCGCTTAAAATCAGTTTACCTTGCAACAAAAAAACTTTTAAAAAATTAAGACATGAAAGGCCTATGTATACATGGACAGTCATGTCTTTATATTTTTTGGAAAGTTGGACCTTTAGCCACATCATAATATCATATTTAAAGTTTAAAAATCAAAGACCTCATTGTGGTTGACATTAATCTTTAGCTTTATATCTGACATGTTTATATCGAAAACAGTTTGAAACACACAATGTATCTTATAAAATAGAACCTTATACATACAGCATTAGCAGCTTCCTTCATGAACTTTTTAGCTGGATCTGGCCAGATGGCTGGTACTGTCAACACCCATTCTACATCACGTGGTTTGATTTCAGAGGCGTTATTCTTTATATGGTCCTCAAAGTGTGTTCGCAGGAATTTGATGCTTTCTGCAAACACTTTTATGGCTGGCATTTGTAAACCATTTTCTCCTTCCAACATGAAGTCTTTTGATAATTCCTGCATACATAATCAGATATTTTGTATAATTGCTGTTTCGATTAATTAACATTTCAATTGAAATCTTACTTACATACAGTAGTATCTGTTAAATAATGAAGTACGACGCACTTTAAGAGTTACCATCTGCAGTTTGTCAACCTACGCTATGTATGATATCATTATAAATATTTGCATATGAAACAAGGAACTGTCATTTCTGCTGAGGACAGAGGATGACAGATCAGTATTATTACATGTACTAGTATATAACAAACACAATTTGGATTAGTTGAACAATTTCTATTTTTATTTAACTGAACTGTATGTTTTAAGTTTATTTAACTGAATCTTTTATCCTGTATGTTTCAAGAACAACGTAAAAACAAAAAAACATAATTACATCCGCCTTCAGTTAAAATATATCTCCATGACGTAGCAGCATACATAAGTACAAAATACCTCTTTGCCATAAAGCTGCATTTTAAATCTTCTGAAAAAATACCAGTCGCCATGTTCATCCTCTTGTGCTAGCTCTGTGTATTTATCTTCTGCTTCTCCACCGAAGGAGTCAAAATGTTGTTCAGGGTCAAACAAAATACAGGACGGTGTCTTGAGGGAGAGACCCGGTTGTGAACCCATACTCCAGTGACAACCGGCTACTTTGGAGGGATCATCTTTGTAATCATTTCTATTACCAAAAGCATACCCAGAATACGTCGTACCAAAGTCTATAGCTGCTACAAACAGAGACTCTGAGATTGTCTCACCAGCGGCCATACCAGTGTACTGCTACGTCTACAATCAAATCAATTAATATCATATAAAAAAGCTTTATTCATAATTATAGAGTCCATATCCACACAAACAACACATGCAATGATGTAAATCAAATATGTTAATTTCATGGACATTTTCTATCCAGCATTATACAAGATAACAGTCATACATATTGAGAAATGTTTAAAAAAAAATATTTTAAAATACATATTGAGAATAGTTAAAAAAAAAATTGAAATGAACAATTTTGTACGATGATTCAGTCGAAGTTATTTGGAAATGCTAGCAAATATTTTTTGTTGAAATTCTAAACCTATCCATATTGCATTATGCATGCGTTCACATTAGATGAAATTATTCAAATTCAAATTTTGATATTGTCTTAACAAATGAAATGACGAATTAAACATGTTGTTTTTTGTACAATACATTAATTGTAATAATTCGAATTTTACTTTCAAGATAATAGTCAGCAATATAACGTTAATACAAACGCCACAGTTTAAGTGATTTGAACTGTTTAATGATTTTCTAAGGACAGGTACAAACATTTGCAGAGGGGAACGTTTTAATGGTACCACTGAAACCTTCTCCCTTTTTCTGAAACAATAGCATAACATCACAACATAGAAAACCACACGATATAATATCAATCGGAAGGCTTAACTCAATTAAAGAATGTAAATTTTGTCTGTTTATTTTTCTTTATTAAAAACGATTTAAAAATCATTTTCAATAAAATAAATTAAATTAAAACAATGAATAAGCATTCAATACTTTATTTTCTTTATTTTAGAACGAAAAGAAAACTCCTATACATGTATATAGGACAGACTTTCAATGCCTTGATGTAAGTAAACTGCAAAGAAGTCTCTCGCATTACTAAATACTTTGTATATATGTGTGTGAAATAAATAATTGTCATTTCTGGTGTAATACCAGTTAAGATCCTTGGAAATACATATAACAAAAGAATGGATATTGCAGGCATATTCAGAAATATTTAGAAAATTCAGTCTAGACTTCGCCGTTAAAAAACCTAATATGACTAGTTTTATTAAAAACAATACATTCGGATTGCAGTGTTGTTTACTATTGAAATGGATTATCTAAAAGCGCTTACTTCTTTCAAATAAAAAAAGTCTTAGTATCTGGTTTCTAAAAATCGACTTTTATTCGTTTGTAAACAAAAATACATGAGTAAAACTCTCGACTATGCAAAAATTATGAACCTGTGAAAATTTGTAAATACATACAGTTTAACCTTCTTTTTATTGGAATGAATGACGCATATATATTTATAACTTTCGATATTAAAAAAAAAGTTGCATTGTCACATTATTACATGTGTTTAAACACATTTTAGCGAGAATTTGAATTGTCTAGATTTCAAACTATATATCAATCAGTATATACCTGTATTTCAGAAGCTGGAATCTTGTGTATTTTTGGGTTGTCACCAAATCAACAACAAGGAAGCTAATTGTTCACGTGATACAAACGTCATTGATCTAAAAAAAATACTTGTGTCTTATCAGAAATACAGTAGAGAGGTATATATAGTGTTTATTGACGCATTGAATCTGATCCGTCAAATAAAACGGTAAGGTATTTTAAGATATCTGATATCTGAACATAATTTCTGAATATTTCAGTTTTCAATATTAAATATATCTGAATATATTTGAAGAGCTACTGATTTTAAATAACAAATATGATAATATAATCAAAGATAATGTTTTAACCCATGATGGTTTTATATGTATGTGACTATATAATGTCATCACTATAATAAAAAAAAATCTACTCATCATTTCGTAGTGACACATATCTTTATTGAATGTAAAAAAAATTGCAGTTGTTTAAACATGTTAAATGCATATATGTAATAATAGATTTATAATGAAGTTGAAACTGAAACTGAAAGTAGATACTTCCAAGAAAGTCATGTTTATACAACTTACTCTTGAAAATTTCTTCCTCGCACTTTGCAAACAAAAATCTTTAATGCATCCTTACTTGCTTGTAAATTATGAAAACTAAATAACAAACAGGTAATCAAATTACCTTTTTTAAAAGATGAAAACGTTAAGTATGTCAGCTCCATCAAATATCATTTTCCGAAAGTTCGAATTTTATTTCATAATGGTACAAAATCGACACTAAAGACAAAACTAGGTTTAAGAAAACAGGGGTCATTAGTATCCCATATGATAAGTCGCAGAAATAAATCAACACAATGACCAAAACAAAAGTCGACAAATCACTTCATAGTAAAATTTAAGAACAAAATTCCTCAGTGCAACTATTGAATATCATTGTTGTGATCCTTATGAAATATAGTAATGAATTATATACAGTGGTCTGACATCGTTAATTCGTCATGAAAATACATGAAATAGTTGCCACTGGACGTTAAGCAACCAACAATATCTATTTTTAAACTGACACCGTTTGAAATTATAAAAAAAATCGGAATATATGTGTCTTGTCTAGCTTTCAGCAGGACAAACTCACAAAATGCAGATTCCCTACATCCAAAACGAATGTGAAAGTTCATATAGAGAAATGTGTTGTTTGCTGTTGCTGTTGTATTATGAAAACAAACCTATTACGACTAGACAACCCCACAGCTAAATATATTGAAAACATATACATTTGTAAAGTGTTCCGAACGGATAAACTCATTTTGCACAAAAAGTGGCATTCATATAGTGTTTTATGGCAATTTTTAATCTGGTGATTAGAGAGAGGTTAATATCATTTAATCGTTGTTGCGCCAAACTAGTGTATCAGTTTCATTATTAGTAATTTAGTGCGATGCATTTGTTGTTGTTTATATCTATTATCCTTCAATTTTGTAGGACCGACATAAAAAATAAGATGATATAGTTGAAACTGAAAGCTAAAACAGAAATGGCGAATAGTTATGAAACTATATCTGATTGTTTGTTGGTGGCGGCCATTGATTTTGGTACGACCTTTTCTGGGTATGCATTTGCCTTTAAGAGTGACTACAAGGAAGATCCTCTGAAGATATCCGGGTTTACATGGACATTAGGTTCTCAAGCAGGACTTTCTCTCAAGACCCCAACATGTGTATTGTTTAATCCCAGAGGTGACTTTGATTCATTTGGAGCAGAGGCCGAGGAAAAGTATACAGCTCTTGCAGAAAGTGAGGATCATCAAAGTTGGTACTTTTTCAGCAGGTTTAAAATGCAGTTGTACAAAAATCATGTACGTATTTAAACTTTGTTAGTGTTGTATGTTTTTTAAGTTTAAGTTTAGTTCATTTATATGTTTAGGAGTTTAGTATATAGTCCACTGAATTAGTACACATTTCTGTTAAGGGGCCATCTGCAGTCCGCCTCCGGGTGCGTGATTTACTCCCTGTGTTGAAGACCCATTGGTGGCTTTCGGTAGCAGTTTTATTTTACTCTTTAGTCGGATTAGTTTAAACATATTTTATTTGCTGAATTAAAGCAAAATGGATTAGACACAAGTAAATCATACTTATGAAGTCTTCTCCATAATACAACAGGCTCCTGACTTGGGACAGGCACAAATAGTGCAACTATATATATGATACCTGAATGTAAGCAAATCTTATTATATATAGGTGGAGTCCATTTGGGCCACTCTACCTCCTCCTGTTTGATAACTTTGAAATGGATGAGATCCCCACCCCTCGACCATATACATTCATGTATGAGACTAAATAACTAATCAAATGAAATATAGGGGAACCCCCATGGTCACCCCACCCCCTCATGTTTTAGAACTTAGAAACAGTCGAGATCCCATCCCTAAACCATATTTATTCATGTATGGGACAATATATAAATAATCAAATGAAATATAGGGGGAGTCCCTGGGGGTCACCCCATCCCTCCTGTTTGATAACTTGGTAACAGTTGAGATCCCCACCCCTAAACCATATTTATTCATGTATGGGACAATATGTAAATAATCAAATGAAATATAGGGGGAGGGGAGTCCATAGGGGTCATCCCATCCCTCCTGTTTGATAACTTGGTAACGGGCAAGATCCCTACCCCTAAACCATATATCTTCATATAGGGGACAATATAACAAATCAAATGAAATATGTAAGGGGAGTCCCTTGGGATCACCCCACCCCTCCTATTTGAGAACTTGGAAATGGTCGAGACCCCCACCCCAAAACCATATATATCTATGTATGGGACAATATAACAAATCATATGAAATATAGATGGAGTTTGTGGGGCCATTCTTCCCCTTCCGGTTAGAGAATTTGGAAACAGTTGAGATCACCAATCTTAAACCATTTATATTCATGTATAGACAATATTACAAATCAAAGGAATAATGTGGGGGTCCCTAGGGTCACTGTTCATCTTCTGTTTGAGAACTTGGAAACATTCAAGATCCTCAACCCTTAACCATATATACTCATGTATGGGACTATATAACAAATCAAATGAAATATAGGGGAAGTCCCTGTGGTCACCATACCCCTCCTGTTTAAGAACTTGGAAACAGTTGGGATCCCCACCTCTAAATAAAATGAAATATAGGGGAGTCCCTGCAGTCACCCACCCCTCCTGATTGACAAATTGGAAACAGACGAAACCCCCACCTTTAAATTAAACCATATATATTCATGTATGAGAACTGCCGTTCAAATGAAATATAGGGAGAGTCCTTAGGGTCACCCTACCCACTCCTGTTTGATAACTTAGTGTACTGTTGAACACAAACTTGAATTTCTTTCCAGAGAAGCAAGTCTATTCATACTTTTACAAGCTCGTACTTAATTCAATTTGAACTACTAACAGTCAACCAATACTAACGTTAACTATCAACTAGAAGAACTGCATTCATTGCAAACTTGTAAGATAGAAAAAAAACATATATCTAATATGAGGATTTTCCATGCAATGAATTAAGAATAATATAACACTAACAATTAATATAAGTACCTGGTATTTTTTATTGAAGGAGATACCACGTAATCTCACAATAGAGGATGACCAAGGAAAACATCTGGAAGCTATAAAAGTCATTTCAAAAAGTATCAACTATCTACGGGGACATTTGATGGAACAAATAGCCAAGAGAGATATCCAGATAAAAAAGACGGAGATCACATGGGTTCTAACCGTGCCTGCCATCTGGTCTGATCCAGCCAAACAGTTTATGAGGGAAGCTGCTGTAGAGGTACGTTCTTATTTGTGACGTGGTCATTGATTGCTACTTGTCATTTAAAAGTTGTTAAAATGATCGATATAACATATTCATAGATTTTAAATTTAATTGCTTAATATACTAGTTTCAAAATCTATATTGATGTTTTTCTTCACAGGTGGCACAGTTGATATTACTGTACAGGAAGTACAAACTGATGGATCTATTAAACAACTGTATATGGCCAATGGGGGTGACTGGGGAGGAACTAAAGTGGACCAGGCGTTTGATGAATACATGATGGAGCTGGCAGGACCTGCGACTGTTTACAAATTTCGGGATGAAGATAAAGCTGGACACTTGGATCTTTGCAGAGAATTCGAAATCAAAAAGCGTAACATCCAACCAGATCAAACGTCGAAAGTGACATTCAGAGTTCCTAGTACTTTAAGCGAAATATTCAAAAGGGAAGAAGGTACAGATTTTAAACAGTCGGTGTCTTCATCTAAGCGAGTAACATGGGTTGGTGACAAACTGCGTGTTGATGCAGCTTTGGCGCAAGGTTTTTTCGATTCAACCTGTCAACACATTGTTCAGCATTTGAAAGGCATCTTTAATGAAGAAAAAGTGAGAGGTACAAATACCATTCTAATGGTTGGTGGGTTTTCCGATTCTCCAATGCTTCGAAAAGCTGTTGAACTAAGCTTTCCAGATAAAAATATAATTATTCCACACGAGGCTGGTTTGGCAGTATTGAAAGGAGCGGTTCAATACGGTTATGATCCAAGAATTATATCTACACGAATCTGCAAGTTCACATATGGAGTTCGGACAAACTCTAGATTCAAGGAAGGTATTGATCCTGAAAGCAAACGAAAAATTAGAGACGGAAAATCAAAATGTGGAGATTCATTCAGTAAACATGTAATAATTGGACAGGCCGTTCATATCAATGAGGCAATAGAAGAAAAAATGTATTATCCATCGTACTCTGATCAGACAAAAATGCGCGTTTCCATCTATACATCTACAGAGGAAGACCCCCGGTACACGGATGACCCCTCGTGCGCCTATCTAGGAGAACTCACTGTACATATGCCTGACACCAGAGGAGGAAAGCACCGCCAGGTATCTGTTCAACTGACGTTCGGGGGTACAGAAATAGAAGTAACGGCAACGAAAACAGGAACTGGAGAAGAAACCAAAGCATTCCTCAATTTCTTGCGTTAGAACTATTACTGTGACGTATCAATTATATATTATATAGTTTTTTAATGTGTTAGATACTACATATATATTATACAACGATGACAATTAAGCAACTCGTTTGGTAAAAATGGTTGCAACTTGTATTTTATCATTGCTGTTAGTTCAATCGGTTGATTTATATTAGCTTCACGGCAGAAACAAAATTGTGTCTAAAGTTCGTATTCATTACATATAAAGTTGCGTTATAACTACAATAGCTCAACTGGAGTCTGTCTTAATACTATATAGATATTGTCTAAATAAAGGCAACAGTAGTATATCGCTGTTCAAAATTCATAAAACGATAGAGAAAAAAACAGATTTGGGTTACAAACTAAAACTGAGGGAAACCTATCAAATATAAGAGAACTACGACACAACACCGAAACGTAACACACAGAGAAACGAACTATAATGTAACAATGGCTTTTTTCGTGACTTGGTACAGGGCATTTTATGAAAAAAATGGTGGGTTGAACCTGGTTGTGTGACATGCCAAACCTCCCGCTTTAATATCAGTTTTAATTATAACATTAAAATTCCAGCATTACACGACAGGGTTACAATAAAGAAATAGATAAATGGGAGAAATTAAAGGACAGAGAAACATACTAATAGAATCATATTCAAAACAGTGTAGTCCTGGCCATTGATTGACGACCTAAATTATCCCATTGACTGGGACAGATTAGATGAACGTTTGTCTGTAACGACGATTGCTCACTTCTTACTTATTATAGAATTTAAACTGTGGGGTCACCAAAGGTTCTTAACGCCTTTAACAATAAAATAATTTGAAAAAATTATTCAGGAATAACCTTTATGTTTTGATTTATATCATTGATATAAATCAACACATTGTATTATTCCGGATTCGTTTTTCGAATTGCTTTTTTTAGGTGTTGAGAACCTTTGGTGACCCCACAGATTCAGTGTCTTTATCAAGTACATAGTGAGCAGTGATTGTTACCGACAAACGTTCACCTAATCTGTCCCAATCAATGGGATAATTTTTGTCGTCAATCAATGGCCAGGACCACACTGTTTTGAATATGATTCTAATAACCATCCAAAGGTAACAGGTTAAAAAATATTTTTATACAACAGACCTTGCTACGTCAACTCAACACTATGCTCAGATGTAAAAAGTTTGAAAGCCATAACAACTACCAAGTTGAAGATCGCCGAACACCAAAAGTTCCAAAAAGTTGTGAGGCCAGGGTTATCCGCCTGGGACAGAACATCATTATTATCAAAAATAATACTTAGTTTTAGTAAACAGTAAATTTTATGAAATGACTATATGATAGATATGCATGATTAAACTGAGTGGTGATTAGCTATAGAATAAAAAACGAACAAATTATAAAATCAAAGCCCTGTTAGCCATAGTCAATGCAACGCCCAAAGTGACGTCAAATATAAATTTCTTTAACGTGTTTCAAAAATTGAGAGAAATTTGACGAAATTCAGATAAGATTTGAAGAATTATAATACTAATTAATATTTAACTTTAGTAGTAATTAGATAATCAATTGTATCTAGCCTTGTGGTTGTTTCTTCTGATCAAACTGCAAACCAAATATATAGTGCAAATTTCGTTGATCCAAAATTAAGTCTACCAAATGAACTGAATGAGTAGTTATCACCCAATACAGCACAATAATACAAGTGAAAAAATACGATTTACAACTTCAAACGTTAAAACATTTAAAAATCCGATGACAACAACAAACACAACATAAAAAACCAACAAATTAGTTTGGAATGGAAAAGTACCGTGCCACGTCTTAAAGCAATACGAATCCACATTCGGGAATAAGTCACGTTTGGTACTAGTAATAAAAAGATCAGACGACGTAATGACAAACCACAAGCTAACACGTGGTATAAATATCCATAGTAAGTTTGGTCAAAGATACATCGTATGGATCAACCAATTCGTGATGGTGTCCGTAAAATTTACGTAGTGTCATTTTTAATCTGTCCTCGTAACTTTGTTGGAGCAGTTTCTGCGTTAGGAGCACACTCCTGTATATGACGTCCGTATAGTGTGAACATGCACGAGAATAACGTATTAATTGAGATATGTACATGTAAACACCATACGAAGGGGCAGAGGATATATTACTGCTGAGAAATGGAAAATTGGTAATTGCGAAGTTGAAATCGTCCCGTTTATCGTAGATCTTCGTTTAAAATCGTCCATCTGTGTAAATATTGGGGAAAAGATCAAGGTACGAAGCAGTCCTTCTAGTATCAGTAGTATCCTTAATTTCAAGTTCGGTTGGATATATGAGATGCAAGTACTGGCTGAAATATGGGTTAATCAGTGATAGGACATCATCAATATATCGGAAAGTGAAATTAAAGAATTTTGCAAGGTGCTTTTTCTGTTTGTCTTTTAGAAGGGTTTGAATGAATTCTGCTTCATACGAGTACACAAACAAATCGACTAGTAGGGGTGCACAGTTAGTATTCATTGAAAAACTGATTGTCTGTTGAAATATGAATCCTCAAAATTCAACAAATATATTGTCGATCAAGACGTCTAGCATTTTGATAATATTATCTTCAGTATATTTTCTGGTACATTCAGTGTGGTTCTTCACAAAATATGAATTATTGTAACCCAAAACAAGAAATTTGTATCTAGTACGATTTCCATTTTTATAGAAAAAGCTCAGTTTAATGAGATGGTGAAGTCGATCTTTCAACTGAGCATGGGGAATAGTAGTGTAAAGGGTCGAAAAATCAAAAATCTTTATGTTGCTTCAATTTTGCAAAGAATGTGATCGAAGATAAGCAGCAGATCTTTCGATTTTTTGAGAATCCTCATCTGGTTAACACCACTGGTAGAATATATCTCAATATTTTTGAAGCCCATCTTTAACCGTAGAAAGAATAGCAGTCAGTTCTTTATATGGAGTTTTGGTATCCTGTATAATGATTGTAAATTTTCTCCGTTTTCTTTGATGTTGATACCAAAAGAAAGAAGGACAGATTTTTGATTTTGTAAAATCTCGTCCTTGGTAAATGATGTTAAGGAATAAGTAGGATTACCAGTAGTTCTATTTATTCCCAGCTCTGTTGTGAGACATTGTAAATAATGTTTTTTTTTACATATGAAGACAATATTATTAGAGGCTTTATCTCCTGAAACAACGACATATTTGTCATTCAAAGAGGATAAAGCGTCCACAACAGCTAGACTTTAACTGTATTGTGGCGATGCACATGAGCAATCCGGAGGCTTGGGTTTCACATCTTTGAGGTTGAAGGCCTGTAAAACCGTCTTGTTGTGGAAAATTTTGTATGCAATAAAATTGGTGTAAGTATAAGAAAGAACAGGTGAAGCTTAATTTTGAAGTAATCAGGTATAGTTTTTGTATAGATTTCTGATGGAAAATATTGCTTATATTTACAGCATCCAACCCTTTATTGGCTATATCTTAAACAAGAGAGAGGGACGAAAGACACCAAAGGGACAGTCAAACTCGTAAATCCAAAACAAACTGACAACGCCATGGCCAAAAATGAAAAAGACAAACAGAAAAACAATAGTACACATGACACAACACAGAAAACTAAAGAATAAACAACACGAACCCCACCAAAAACTAGGGGTGATCTCAGGTGCTCCGGAAGGGTAAGCAGATCCTGCTCCATATTAAACAAAATACGTTTTTCCTCATTTTTGGATGTATTCGATACTGGTTTAAATATATTTATTGCAACTAATCTATACAAAACTAAGTTTCTAAGTTTCGGATCAATAATGCTATATGTATAAACATGGCTGGCAATTTTGTTTCCTTCCTTCACCATGCTTTAAAGTTCTGCTTCTGTGGCCTCTTGGCAATTGTTTCGAACGATATAGACTACTAGGCCAATAACGGAGTCATGCCTTTCTTTGTCGGCTTTAACTAGGTTACAACACAGTTTTGGCTTGCAACGCAGTACATGACTGTGGCTTATCATGCAGTCAAATATTTTTCAATGTATACGTCTAACTATATGCTTACTCAACGACTGCTATTCTACACCTGCTAACCATTGTTTATACAGGGCTATACGCACGTATAACATTACTGCGATTGTTCATCCTTCCCTCAGCGAGAAATAAATCCATGTTAGGAACGATTGCTAAAACCGTCGTAAAATCGTTCAACGTTATAAATTTGTAAAAAAGAAAACATCATCGTAATATAACATTACATAGATCGATGTTTCATATGTAGGTTGACACACAACTGTTACATGTTGTTTAAAGTCATAATGTATGAAACTTCAAATAACAAAAAAATATTGATATGTGTTGTTATAACAGCAGCACCTGCATACAGGGTAAATATCTCCCAATTGATACGAAATTCCCGTGCTTGCATTTCCTATCATGATTTTCTTGATAGAGGGTTGCTGCTCACAAGGAAGCTATTATACCAAGAGTTACAAATGGTGAAGTTGAAATCATCCCTTCGTAAATTTTACGGACGCCATCACGAGTTGGTTGACCCTTACGGAATAACCGTTTCACAAATGATATCGGATATGTTCCTTACGTCGTAACTACAACCCCCTTCCCTTTCATGAATGTGACCTACCGAAATAGACTATTTACCGGATTTGTTATCACATAAGCAACACGAAGGGTGCCACATGTGGAGCAGGATCTGCTTTGCCCTTCCGGAGCACCTGAGATCACCCCTAGTTTTGGTTCGTGTTGTATATTCTTTAGTTTTCTATGTTGTGGCATGTACTATTGTTTGTCTGTTTGTCTTTTTTTTTATTTTTATCCATGGCGTTGTCAGTTTATTTAAGATTTATGAATTTGACTGTCCCTTTGGTATCTTTCGTCCCTCTTTTAATGGCTAGTTTTTATTATAAGACTTATGAACGTCTACTTTGTCAGAAGAACATTCTTTAATTTGTCC